>NC_052154.1:151799498-152166165 GCF_902713615.1 Scyliorhinus canicula | reverse complement strand
CAGAGGGTTGGCAGAATGGCGGGAGATTATGAGGGGACAGAGGGAGCATCGGGTGTCGCTCTATGCCGATGACCTCTTGCTGTATGTATCGGATCCGTTGGAGAGTATGGGAAGGATTATGGGCCTGCTGGAAAGGTTTGGAGGGCTCTCGGAGTACAAGCTGAATGTAGGGAAAAGCGAGGTAATCCCGATGAATGAGCTGGCAGAGCGGGTTAATTTAGGGGGGAGATGCCATTTACGGTTGCAAGGAATAGATTTAGGTATTTGGGGATTCAGGTAGCAAGGGAATGGACAGGGCTCCATAAGTGGAACTTAACAAAGCTGGTGGAGGAGACCAGGGAGGATCTTAAGAGGTGGGATACATTGCACTTAATGTTGGCAGGGAGGGTCCAAGCGGTGAAAATGAATATTCTGCTGGGGTTCTTGTTTATCTTTCAAGCTTTCCCAACCTTTATACCAAAGGCCTTTTTTCGGAAAGTGAACATGATCATTTCAGACTTTGTATGGGTGGGGAAGTGTGCCAAGGGTGGGGAGGACCCTGCTCCAGAGGCAGAGGCAGCAGAGGGATTGACGTTGCAGAACTTGCTTCATTATTATTGGACAGCAAATGCAGACAAGGTGGGGCAGTGGTGGAAAGGAGAAGGGGTAGAGTGGGTTAGGATGGAGGAGGAATCTTGCAAGGGGTCTAGTTTGAGGGCTACGGCGACAGCAGCATTGCTAATGGCTCCAAGTAAGTATTCAGGGAGCCTGGTGGTGCAGTCCACAGTGAAGATATGGAATCAGCTGAGGAAGCATTTTAGGGTGGACAAGGTGAGGGATCTGTATTTGGAGGAAGGGTTCGCCGGTCTGCAGGAGCTAAGGGAGAGGATAGAGCTGCAGAGGGGAGTGAGTTCAGGTATCTGCAAGTTAGGGACTGTGCTCGAAAAGGTCTGGAGGGGGAGCAAGGAGGCGATCAAGGAGAAGAGAGCGGAGTTGGGAGGGGAGATCAATTGGGGAATATGGAGTGAGGCACTGTCGGGTAAACAGGACCTTCTCTTGTGCAAGGATGATACAGTTTAAGGTGGTGGACAGGATGCTTATGACTTGGTGAGAATGAGTGGGTTTTTTCAGGGGGTAGCAGATGAGTGTGAAAGGTGTGGGCGGGGGCCAGCGAATCATGTGCACGTCTTTTGGGGTTGTGAAAAATTCTGGGCAGTGGTGTTCACGGTTTTAGCCAGGATAGTGGAGGAGGAGGTGGGCCCGGAACCTTTGGTGGCGATATATAGGGTTTCAGAGAAGCCGGGGCACATGGAGAGGTGGAAGGTAGATGTCTTGGCCTTCGCCTCTCTGATTGCAAGGCGGCGGATTTTGCTGGAGTAGCGGTCGGCATCGCCATTGGGGGTAACGGCTTAGTCGGGTGACCCAAATTACTTCCTATGATTCGAGGAGATGAAGTATGAGTTAAGGGGCTCTTGTATAGTTGATCATTGGGAAGTATGTTTCCCGGGGTGTTTATTCACTGCAACCTGTTTTGATACATGTTTGTAATAAAATGAAGGTGGCAGATGTACTTAATTAGCACCTTAGTTAACACCTTAAACAATTGTGCGCAATTTGCACAATGGTTGCAGTTAATTTCATCTCTGACTATCCCAAAGAGTTATGGGTGTTAAAACAAATATCTTATGACTTCCAGTGGTAGCCATGGAGTGAGTGGTCGCACATTGGATGGCTGCTGCCTGAGGTTGGATTCTTAGGTCCTTTTCACCCGCTTTGTGGGGTGTTACTCAGGTGGAAATCGTAGGAACATTGAGAACTAGTGATTCTCCTTCGGTGGAGAATGTCTTAAAGCCTACCAAACGAGTAGTGCCACAAACAAAGGGAAACAGTCAGACCAGGAGGACTCTCGAAGTGCAACAGGGGTAAAGGTGGCAGAGAGCTCTGTGACATCATTGTCCACACAATGGTCGACGGAGCAACAAATGGGAGTTTTGGCGGCTGAATTCCAGCAGCAGAGGAAGGCAGCCTCAGAAGACTTGGCTACAGTGGTAGAGTCAATCGTGGCTGCCTGAAAGCGAGTGGAGCAGAGGCACAGAATACATCGCTCCGGAAGGTCGAGGAGTCAGTGGCTGACTGCGAGGATGTCATTGAAGGTGGAGAACCAGGGATAAGGTGGACAACCTGGAGAATCGCTGAAGAAGGCAGAATCTCAGGATCGTGGTGCTGCCTGAAAGGATTGGGGGAACAACAGGCCACAAAGTAGATGGCTAGGATGTGAAGGGCAAACATTGTGTGGCTACATCGATACCTGGACACAAAGAAAATCCTACGTTGGACAAAGGAGATGAGAGAGTGCACCTGGGAAGGACATGCTGCCCACATCCATCAGATCCTAGGAGCGGAGCTGGCTAAGCGGTAGACCAAGTTCAATAGTGTTACGGCGACCCTATTCAGGAATAAAGAAAGGTTTGGGATCTTGTGTCCTGCTCATTTATGGGTAACTTGGACAGTAACACTATTTTATTACACCGGAGGAGGCAAGTAAGTTCCTTAGAGATCATGGACTGGGGGATATTTGAGAACAATGAAACTTGGGTCGATTCATCTGTGAGACAGACTGGATATGCTGTACGCGGGGAGGAAGGGGAACGGTTTACGTTCGTGCCATGTTATGTTTGGCTTTGTTTATATTGCCTACTGAGTTTAGTTAGTTATCTGCATTAAGGCAGAAATGTTGTAACTTTTGACCCTCCAAGCTTTGGATGTGTATTAAAATGTGGGGTCTTTGGTGGACACCACAGAAGAGGGGAGGGAGGAGCTTGGGAGGACACAGAAGTTGGGTGGGGCAGTGGGAGCAGCAGAATGTTTTGGGAGGGAAGCTGTTGCCTCAGCTGGGGGGGGTCACCTCTAGCAGGAGTTAATGGAATTGTACTGGGGTGGGAGTGGGTAGGGGGTGGTCTTCTTTGTTTCTGATGGAGGGGGAGGGGAGGAGAACAGTAGGGTGTTTGGGTTTGGGTAAGGAATGAGTTGGTCAATGAGGGAGAGCTCCCGCCCACATTATCTCAGGTTTAAATTTTGCTTATGTTATAAAAGGACCCAGAGGAATGTGGATCGTACCACCCAATACTGCTGTTAAATATGGATGCAAAGCTGCTGCCGGAGGTGCTGGCAATGCGTAAAAAGGATGGATGAGACTCATGTAGAGGGACGAGTTTGAGGGTACTGCTACTGGCACCTCTTCAATTCTCGCCGGCCAGGAACACCACAAGCCCGGTCGTTAAAGGTACGGAATCTATGCCGGAAGCATTTTAAGATGGAAAGTATGTGACTGTGAGCGGTCTGTGCACAGGTTTATTCTGGCAGGCCTGGATTCCACGATCTGTGGGTGAAAGTGGCTCCAGGCCAGTGGGCATTCCTCTGCGAGGTGGAGATTGTTAACTGACTTCATGGGCTGAGATGGAGGGGGCTTGGGTATCTGGAGGGTGGTTTGTGAAGGATGTTTACTGGTGCTGTTTTTCTATTTTTCAGTAAATAATTGAAAACGCCTCGAATAAAAATATTTTTTTAAAAACCCATATAATGGCAACAGGAACACAATAATTCCTTCCTTCTCATGGAAAAAAATGTTCTCAACCAGGCCTGGCAGTGTGAAATCGGTAATACATCTATAGGGGCTGGTTTAGCTCACCAGGCTAAATCGCTGGCTTTTAAAGCAGACCAAGCAGGCCAGCAGCACGGTTCGATTCCCGTACCAGCCTCCCCGGACAGGCGCCGGAATGTGGCGACTAGGGGCTTTTCACAGTAACTTCATTGAAGCCTACTCGTGACAATAAGCGAATTTCATTTCATTTCAAGGTTTCATTGTAAATAGTTTAAATGTGGTAGTTCACATGGGACAGGCACAAAAGGGAACGTGATTCCTTCTGGACTGAACAAGTGTTAATACAGGGTCATCACATGGTACAAAAATAATTGGTTATAAATGCTTTCAGTACTCACTTCAACGCTGCAAGCCAAAACAGCATTGTCAGCCAAATTCTGCAGCTACAATAGAAGGCTTTCATGTTGTTTTTAAAAAGTAAGTTCCTCTGACTGCAGCAGAACAATCCAAAAATCCAATCCATCTGCACACAGCACAGCATCTATTTGCTGGGCTGATGAATCAAGTACATTGACCTTGTAAAGAAACACTCCAAAGCCCAAGATCGCAATGTTTATAATCCCTCACTTACCTGGAGTGCTTATAGAGTCTGCGAGGTCTGTTGTGAGATCGCCGATCCCAATTTTCTGGATCACTAGAATTACTATCATAAGGGTATGGCCGTGCAGCCATCCCACTCTAAGGGCCTCCGCTTTGCCAATGCCTTTAGTTCACACACAAGGCATTCATAACCTACAAGAAAGTATATATTCTATTACTGCAAATATTTTCAAACCTAAACATTTTAAATTTTACATTAGTCAAAGGCTGAATAAGGTTGCTAAAAGTGACCTTTTATGACCGTGATCGTAATGCATTTGACGTGACAAATCACTTAAGTCAATTCTACAATGTTTATCTTCCCAATAATCTTTTCCACCACTATATAGCAAACTAATGCCAAATATCTCCTTTCCTTCGCAGCTTCAATTTTTTCAATGTTTATATGGCAGCTCCACTTCAGTCTTTACCCTTCTAGCATTTTCCTTGTAGTCTACCCAGTGTCCGTTCCTTCTAAGAATATTAGGACGATGGAAATAGCAGAAGTAGGCCACACAGCTCTCAAGCCTGCTCCATAATGACCTCAACATTGTAAATCTTGGAATCACAATAGTGATCAATTTCCCACTGTTACAATATATGGGGTTTATACGATTATGTTTGTGACAGCGTCAAGTTGGTTGCAGCACAGGTGTTGCTCTGTCTGACAAACCGAGGACTTTGCATATGCAAAAATAAGATCTACAGTGCCACCACTGGCAGCAGAGTGGTAGATTTATAGAGGTGGTGCTGAGTGCCTTCTTGAACAGCTGTCATTTTCAAACTCAGGGTGACATGCAGGTGTCAGGAGGGTCGTGGAGTGATCGGGAGTGCAGTGCCCAACGGCCACGACCAGCTTTCAAAAATGCCAGCCGCGACTGGCTTTCAAGAATGCTGGCCGTCCCACACATGCATGCCTCCTCAGCCGGATGTAGCTGTGCAGGTTCAGAGTCCAGCGTGCAGACCTCCTCTTTCGTGTCAGCGCGCTGTCCCAGGAGCAGATTTTTTTTTTTTTTAATGTTTTAATTGACTAGTCTTCTCACTAGAAGTGGTGACAGAGAGGTCAGTGCCCAGTACACTGACCTCATGAACTCTGGGCACAAAATTACTGAGGAGAGTTTCCTTTGTTTTGTTGCTGCCAGCAAGCAAGCAAGCAACAGGACTGTGTGAAGAACTGAATGTGAAGAACTGAAGATGGATCATTTTGGACCAAGAAAGAAAGAGGGCCAGAGATACAAACAGGCCAGGATCTCACAACTGAATCTGGAGAGAGTTTCGCAGGAGAGTGCACGACAGGATAAAGTAATGACAGTGTGAGCTCTAGGACCTCTCATGAACAACCCATACAAAAATGTATCATTGAATGACAAAGCAAGTGAGATCATGAGGACCAATCAGGCTTACCTGTCGCATTAAAGTTAAGCAAAAATGATGGGTCGTGAAGTTCGGGTGGCATGGGTCGCGAAGATCGCCCAGTTGATAAAACTGGGTCCCCGGAATGGTACATGCTGTTCCCATTGTGTACTGATGAGATGGGGTGCTGATCAAATGGGCTGCTTGGTCTTGAGTGCTGTTGGAGGTACTTGTCTTGGCAAATGGAAAGTAGTTCATGACAATCCTGATTTCAACCTTGCAGATGCTGGAACAGGCTTTGGGGAATCAGGAGTCATGTTCCCACTAACCACTTCCATCCATGTGTGGAACTATTTTTATGTGTGCCTACATCAGAGTCATGTGTGCCACAGAAAAAAAAATTGTATTTTCTAAAGGTTTTTTTCTAAAATTTATGATTGATATGGCAGAACCGTGAGCATATCAGTTACATATCAGTCCACACATTACTGGATCCACTGAATTCAATTTTAAGTTAATCTACAACATCGTGGGCCGAAGGGCCTGTTCTGTGCTGTATTTTTCTATGTTCTATGTTGGCATTTGAACTCAACCTCTAGGTTTTAAGTTCAATACCATAACTATTACGCTATCACACATGAGGCATTTGTTCATTTTCACATTGCAGGTTGTATTTTAGTCATTTGATGGATGAAAAGTTACATTCGGGAATGTTGACTCAAGACTAGACCAGGGCTTCTGTTTGAACTACAAAAAATTTTGCGTTATTGTTTAGAGATTTGGGCTGGGAATCCAAAACTTTTTACAAACTTCCTAAAAATGCCCTTGTATGTTAATGTGCTGAATGTCTTTTGAATAAATTTTCCTTGAACAATCTTATAATCCAATTTCCTTCTGAAAGCATCGATTGTCCCTGCTTCTAAAACCTCACAGGCAGACAGTCCCAGGTGGATCCAGTGTGAGTAGGAGAGCGTTAAGGAGATACTGAACATTGTTATCATAGATTGTTTATGACAAGGACAAGGAACGATCCAGAGCAAGGATAATTAACTGGGGGAAATTAGCCTCAAGATTAGGGGGAGCAGATTTAGGGCTGAATCAAGGAGGAACTTCTTCACTCAGAGGGTGGTTAAAGTATGGAATTCCCTACCGAAAGGAGTAGTAGACGCTACTTCATTGAATATATTTAAAGATAGGGTAGATGTTTTTTTGAAAAATAATGGAATTACGGGATATGGCGAGAATGCGGGTAAGTGGTTCTGAGACCACGAAAAGATCAGCCATGATCTTATAGAATGGCGGAGCAGGCTCGAAGGACCAGACGGTCTACTTCTGCTCCTAGTTCTTATAAAAGCCAACTTCAATGGGGGGAGAATGGGGTAAATAAGATTAGATAGATTACTGCATGACCCAAAGACTGGTGTGAGAAAAATTGGTTTTGATTCATGGCGTAATGGCACCATTACTGGGGAAATTGGGAGCTGTACTGTTGGGACGGTCTTCACCGGAGCCTTGCTGGACCAACTTTCCGGCGAGTATAACTAGGGCATAGAGGGCTTTAAACTAAACAGTGTCCGTGCGGGGAGGAGAGATCACGTGAGGGAAATAATGAGGTACTAAATCTGAATGTGTGCAACATTCATAACAAAACGGATGAATTATTAGCACAGATAGAAATAAATATGACAAATATGAATGTCCGGATAGTCATTACACAGGTATAGTTGCACGGTGACCCAGACTGGGACCTGAGTATTTGAAGGGTACTTGATATTTCAAAAAGACAGGAAGCTAGGAAATGATAGAAAATAGGAGCTGGAGTAGGCCGTTCGGTCCTTCCAGTCTGCTCTGCCATTCTGATAAGTAACTTGTTCCTGCTTTCCTCCCATATCCTTTGGTCCCTTTAACCCCAAGAGCTATATCTAACTCATTAGGGGGAAGGGATGGCATAGTGGTATTGTCACTGGACTAGTAAACCAGAGATCCATAGTGGTGCTCTAGGGACCCAGATTAGAATCTCACCAGTGCAGATGGTGAAATTTGAAGTAAATAAAAATCTGGAAATAAAAGTCTAATAATGACCATGACACCACTGTTGATTATCTAAGAACCCATCTGGTTCACTAATGTCCTTTAGGGAAGGAAATCTGCTATCCCTACCTGGTCTGGCTTATATGTTACTCCAGACCCACAGCAATGTGGTTTACTCTTAACTGACCCTCAAGGGCAATTAGGGATATAAATGCTTGCATAGCCTGCGACACCCACGTTTCATGAACGAATATATTTTAAAAACAACTACTTGAAAACATACAAAGTAGTGGCCTCAACTGCTTTCTGTGGTAGAGAATTCCACATTTTCACCACTTTCTAGATGAAGAAAAAAAGTGATGGAGTGGCCCTGTTAATTAAGGATGTAATTCGCACAAAAGAGAGAGATGACCTTAGCTCCAAAAAGCAAGGTGAAGAATCAGTTTGTGTAGAAATAGGAATTGGAGAGGTCACTTGTGGAAGTAGCTTATAAGCCCCTTATAGGACCTGAACACTATTAACACTGTAGGACATTGTATACAGGAAGAAATAAATGGGTGCAGAAGAAAGGTATAACAATAATCATGAGTGACTTTAAATCAATATGTAGATTGGACAAATCAGATTGGCAAAGGCAACCTGGAAACTTAGAGCAGTATGTTTGAGATCCAACCAGGGAATAGGCCATTCTAGACCTAGTAATATGCAATGAGACAGGATTAATCAATAAGAGACTTGATCGTGGTTATAACATGATAGAATTTCACATTCACATTTAATTTTAAAGTGGTGAAGTGTGGATCTAAGCTTTCAACAAAAATAAAGTTATCTATAAGGGTATGATGGCGGAGCCAGCTAAATTGGACTACAAAACTAAGTTAAAATGTAGGGCAGTAGAAGTGGCAGACTTTAGAGGAGATATTTAAAAACCAGTGAGAAAGAAAGACCAAGAAAGATGCATCTCAGATTGCCAAACATGGAAGTTAAGCATTGTATCAAACTCAAAGAAACACTATCCAAATCTGCAAAGAAGTGGTAGGTGAGTAAATTGGATAGTTTTCGAAATCATAAAAGAATGAAAAAATAAAGAGGGAGAACAGGATGAGAGAAAGCTAGCTTGTAACATAAAAATTGATGTTAACACTTTCTACAGGTATTTAAATAGGAAGTAACCAAAGCAAGTGTTGGCACTGGACTAATCTGGGGAATTAACAATGGAAAATAAGGAAATGGCAGATGCGTTTCACAGCTATTTTGTGTGTGTCTTCATTGAGGAAAACTTCCCAAAGATACTTGAAAATCATAAGGTGAAAGGAAAGGAGGAATTTAAAACAACCACCATCACTAGGGGGGGAAGGTGATGGGATTTTTTTTGTTTATTCATTTACAGGATGTGGGCACCACTGACAAGGCCTATCCCTATGGTGACTATTAAATCTAAGGCTGACAAACCCCCCCCCCCCCCCCCCCCGGGTCAGCTGACCTTCATCCTAGGGAGCTTAAAATAAGTGATTGCAGAGATAGAAGAGGCATTGGTTAGAATCTTCCAAAATTCCTTAGATTCTAGGGCAATGATGGACAACCTAGGCTCATGAGTGGGCTGCATGAATGGCCCTCCTTTATTTCAATGGGCCACAAGATTGAAATCAGGCCTGTTTACTAACCATTATCCCATGAATAAGATTGAATATATTTAATACATGACAAATATTTCATAACGAGTTATAGAAAATGCTTAATCATTTATGTATTAAAATAACTATCAAATTCAAATGGTAAAAAAATAAATATTTACACTTTTGAGCCCGGGGGAGTGCACAGCTCACAATGTTGTGAACAATCAACATGCACCTCTTTTCACTTGCCATTGCTTTACATGTGTATCACTTCAATCAAACTGACAAGAAAAAAACACGGGTGGAAATCAGTGGAATGTGGCAACCCTGTGTGTGGTCAACAAAATGTCTCGTTGGCTGCATTCAGAACCCAAATGGGCCACAGGTTGTCCACCACTATTCTAGAAGCATCCCAACAGATTGGGAAAGTGCAAATGTTATTCAGAGGGTGACCAAAAGCATGAAACTATAGGCCAGCTCGCCTAAGATCTGTTTTGGAAAAATTGTTGAAATCCATCTGGGCAGCACAAGTGATTAGCACTGTGGCTTCACAGCGCCAGGGTCCCGGGTTCGATTCCCCGCTGGGTCACTGTCTGTGCGGAGTTTGCACGTTCTCCCGTGTCAGCGTGGGTTTCCTCCGGGTGCTCCGGTTTCCTCCCATATCCAAAGACATGCAGGTTAGTTGGAATTGGCCATGGTAAATTGCCCTTAGTGACCAAAAAAAGGTGAGATGGGGTTGTATGGTTACGGGGATAGGGTGGAAGTGAGGATTTGTGGGTCGGTGCAGACTCAATGGGCCGAATGGCCTCCTTCTGCACTGTATGTTCTATGTCTATGTCCATTATTCAGGACTTTATAGCTGATACTTAGAAGATCGCAATGTGATCAGGCAAAGTCAACATGGTTTTGGGAAAGGGAAATCATGGTTAACTGATTAATTGGTGGGATTTCTTTGAGCAAGTAACAAGCAAGGATGAAAGGGTACAAGTAGGTGTGGTGTATCTGGATTTTCAAAATGCATTTGATGGGCATTTCCAGGTTGGCAAGCTGTAACTAGTGGAGTCCCACAGGGGTCAGTGTGGGTTTCAACGATTTATAATCTATAATCAATAAATTTTTCAAAAGTTCTTCGATGGAATCTGGGTGTCGCTGACAAGGTCAACAATTGATGCCCATCTCCGATTGTCCTTGAACTGAGTGGCTTGCGAGGACATTTCAGAAGGCAAGAGTCAACCACACTGCAGTGGATCTGGAGTCACATACAGGCCAGACCTTGTAAGTATGACAGATTTTCTTCCCTAAAGGGTATTGGTAGTTTCATGTTCACCATTACTGAGACTAGCTTTTGATTCCAGATTTTATTATTTCAAGTTAAATTCCACCAACTGCCATTGTGGGATTTGACCTCTTCCCCCACAGCATTGACCTGGATCCCTGGTCCAGCAACATTACTACTTTGCTGATGTCTCCCCATGACTTGGATGAAGGGATCAAATGTATGGTAGCTAAATTTGCTGAGACACAATAATAACAGTGGCTGGTTTAGCTCACTGGGCTAAATCGTTGGCTTTTGAAGCAGACCAAGCAGGCCAGCAGCACGGTTCGATTCCTGTACCAGCCTCCCCGGACAGGCGCCGGAATGTGGCGACTAGGGGCTTTTCACAGTAACTTCATTGAAGCCTACTCGTGACAATAGCGATTTTCATTTCATTTCATAGGTAGGAAAATAAGTTGTCAAGAGGAAGTAGAGAGTTTGAAAAGGAACATAGATAGGTTGAATGAGTGGGCAAAAATCTGGCAGATGGGAGTAAAATGTGGGAAGCGGTGAATTTGTTTACTTATGGCTCAATGGTGAGGAACCGGTGGTCAGGGGCTACATGCAGCCGATCTGTGTTGAGTGCAGTATACAAGACATTTTGTTTACCATTGCCCTCATAAAGGGTTGCAACATTCCACGGATTTCCATCCACATCGCTTTTTTTCCTACCTTCAGGTATGACTGAAGTGATATGCACGTAAAACCAAGGCAAGCGAGGTGGGTGCTAATTGCACACAACATTTACTGTGAGAGCCATGCACGCCCTCCCGAGTCCAAAGTGTAAATAATTCTTGGGTTTTTGAAGTTGATAATAGTTCTATTAATATAAAAATTATTCAGAATTTTCTAACAATGAAATATTCGGCGTGTATTAAATGTATTTAATCTTTAAGCAACACTCCTGTAATATAATACGGCTGTTAACTGGAGGTAGTGATGTCCATGGATATGGAGAAGGCATTTGACCGGGTGGAATAGCAGTACCTGTTCAAGGTCCTGGGAAGATTTGGCACCGGTGGCAAGCATAAGGACCAACGATATGAGCTCATGAAGTTTCAGGTTACACAGGGGAACAATGCAAGGGTGTCCGCTGTCACTGCTGCAGTTTGCGCTAGCAACAGAGCCCCTGGCAATGGCTTCAGGAGGTCAGCAGTGGCGCAAGGGATTACGAGGAGGAGCAGGGAGAACCGGATATCACTCTTTGCGGATGACGTGTTACTGTATCTTTCAGGCCCACTGGAGAACATAGGGGAGGATTATGGGCCTATTAAAGAGGTTTGGGGCATTCCCAAGATACAGGTTGAACGTTGGGAAAAGTGAAGTGTTCCCAATGAATGAATTGGGTCAGCGAGCCAGCCTAGGTGGTGCTGCAATTCAAGGTAGCCAGAGACAGGTTCAGATACCTGGACATTCAGGTAGGAGAGTGGGCGATGTTGCATAAATGGAATTTAACAAAGCTGGTGGAGGAGGTTTGGGAGGATTTTAAAGAGGTGGGATACACTGCATCTGACTCTGGCATGGAGGGTCCAAGTGATGAAATTTAAGGTCCTGCCAAGGTTCTTATCCATATTCCAGATGCTTCCGATTTTTGTTCCAACAGTTTTTTTACGGAAGATGGATACGATTATTTCAGAGGTTGTATGGGCGGGGAAGGTGCCACAGGTAAAGAGGGCCCTGTTACAGAGGCAGATGTAGGGGTTGGCGTTTCCAAACTTGTTACATTATTACTGGGTGGTGAACATGGAGATGGTGAGGGGGCAGAATGAGTTAGGATGGAGGAAGTCCTGCAGGGGGGTCCAGCCAGAGGGCTGTGCTGGTGGCGGCATTGCACGAGCGCCAAGGGGATATACAGAGAGCCCAGGAACCAGCTGAGGAGACATTTTAAGATAGAGGGGATGTTGGTGTTAACGCTGTTGTGTGAAGGTTTGCTAGTGCAGAGGAAATGAAGGAGAGTGTAGAGCTCTAGAGAGGAAGCGAGTTTAGATATTTACGGGGGGGGGGGGGGGGGGGGGGGGGGGGGGGGGGGAAGAGAGAGAGAGAAGAGAGGTGGTGAAGACTAAGGAGAAGTGGGAGAGGGAACTGGGAGGGGAGATAAATTGTGGTGTGGGGATTGAGACATTACGTAGGGTAAACGCGACCCCCTCGCAAGGATGAGACTGATACAATTCAAGGTGGTACACAGGGTGCATATGATACGGGCAAGAATGAGTGGGGTCTTCAAGGGAGTAGCAGATGAGTGCGAGAAGTGTGGATGGGGATCAGCAAACCACGCACATATGTTCTGAGACTGTGAGAAGTTGGAGAGATATTGGGTGGGAGTGTTCGCAACACCAATAAAGATTGTGGGGAAGAGGTTGAGCCGAACCCTACGGTGGCGATGTTCGGGGTATCAGAGAAGCCGGAGCTGATGGAGAGGAGGAAGGCCAATGTCGTGGTCTTCGCCTCTCTGGTTGCTCCAAGGGCGGCAGCCTGGCAAGGGGACTTGATGACTTTCTCAGTCTGAAAAAGATTAAATACGAACTGAGGGGTTCAACAGAGGGCTTCAAGGCAAGGTGGGGGCTGTTCGTGGTCATGTTTGAGGAGCTGTCCGTCACGGGGTAGGGGGTGACAGTGTGATGGGGAGCATGTTCTCTGGATTGATTATGTTTTGGAACTGTTTGAATAAGTTTGGAATAAAATACATTAAAAATGTAATCTTATTGATGGGGCCATGGTTCGTGAACAAGGCTGATTTCAATCTTGCAGCCAACTGAGGTCAAGGATCACTCGTGATCCACTCACGAGCCTAAGCTGCCCATCACTGTTCAAAAGCAATCACATTGTTAAATGGCAATTACATTGTTAAACAGATGATAAGCATTTGTAGATTGTGGTGTAGTGTTGCTACCACTGGGCCCTTAATTGGAGGCTAATGCTCTCAGAAAAAAAGCAAATTATTACGGATGCTAGAATCTGAAACTAAGGCAGAAAATGCTGGAAAATCTCAGCAGGTCTGACAGCATCTGTGGAGAGAGAACAAAGCTAATGTTTCAAGTCTGGATGAATCTTCGTCAGAGCTAGGAGAATTTGAAATGGGATAGGGGTGGGGTTGATGTCGAGCAGGAGGGATGGATAGGTGGAGGCTGAGAAGAGACCTCCCCCATGTGCTCCATGAATCCCTTCAGCTCCTCAGGTGCATGAAAACAAGTGACCGTTTAACTGGCCCATTCAGCCCCCTCACATTCCACGTGACCAACCTGGCCGGACAGCACCCCCCCCCCCCCCCATCTTCCCAGATCAACCATACCCCTTAGGCCAGCCCTCGGCCCATGCAACACGGCCCTCCAGGCCCACCCTTAGATGTCCACCATCGCCATTCCCTCCCATGCTACGCCACAGCAACAAAACCTGTCAGCAACCCTCCCTTCCCTTAAACAAAACAACTACCCCATTCGACTCTGCTACACTAACCACGTGATCACCCCACTGCGCTCCTGCTAACTAGCCCGCCCGGGCGGCCTGGCAGCCCCTGCCCAAAGCGCCCTAGCCGCTCCCCCCCCCCTGCTCGCACACCTCACAAACAGCAATGAAACAAGAAGAATGAAACAAGAAGAAAGAAAAGTGCACTCACCCTCATTCGCAACAAAACATCTCGAAGGAGAAAAGTTGTCCAACAACCAACAAAAAAGATACAGGAAAACGGACAGAAAAGCATCCATCGCCTCACACCTCCTCCACAGTTCAATGCCGTCCTCCTCCTGCCAGTCCATTGTCTCTTAAAAACTGCATCTCCTCCTCTAGTGTTCCAAAATAATATTCTCGTCTATTAAAAGTCACCCGGAGACAGGCCGGGTGCAATATCCCAAAGTTCACTTTTTTTTTTAAAAAGAGGGCAGCCTTCCCCTAATTAAACCCGCCTCTCCTCTTCGCCAGGTCCATGCCCAAGTCCTGATACACCCAAAGCTCGCTACCCTCACAGGTGCATCTCATCTGCCATGCCCATCTCAGTATCTGCTCCTTATCCAGAAACCGGTAAAGAAGCACCACGATCGCCCTTGGTGGCTCATTCGCCTGCTGCTTCCTCATCAGCGCCCTGTACGCTCAGTCGACCTCCAGGGGGCCAGTCAAAGGCCCCCTACCCCGTCAACCTCTCCAACATCTTGGCTACATACGTGCCAGCGTCCACTCCCTCGATGCCTTCGAGTATCCCCATGATTCTTAGGTTCCGTCTCCGGGAGCGATTCTCCAGGACCTCCACCTTCTCCTTGCACCACTTCTGAGTCTCCTGCATCACATCTACTATGGCTGCCAATGAGACAAGCCGCTCCTCGGGCTCCCTCATCGCCTCCTCCATTTTCCGAATAGCCTGGCCCTGTGACTCCAACCTCTGCTCCACATGGTCAATTCCCACTTTTAACGGTTCCACTGCCATGGCTAGGTCCTCCTGGATCTTCCTCCTGTCAGCTAAACTTTTCATTTAAAAAGTCCACCAGTCAACCATTGGGCAGGCAAGGCAAATCCTTTACCTTCCACCATCTTGACCTGTGTCGCACAAAGGTTCTCTTGCTCCAACTGCTCCCTTCTTCTCAACCCACTTCTGGATCCGTGGATCCATCCACCGTCCCACCCATGGAGTCAAACTTTTCTCCAGTCACCCCTACACCTTTTTTCTGCAAAACACCCAGCCTACAAACAGGGAAAAGGTCCAATAAACAGCCTCGAGTGGGAGCTGCCAAATGTGCGACCACTCACACCATGGCTGCCACCAGAAGTCCAGAGAGAAATAGTTGATGGATGGTTTTCTTTTTTTTAAACAAACAATTTTAATGAGTTATTTTGGCATTACAAACAGCAACAGTATAAAAACAATGTACAAAGAACAATAATCATAGTGCAATCACGACTCCCATCTTTCAAAGGCCTGCCTATTTAACCCCCTATTCTATGCTACCCTAGCCCCACCCACCCCCCTGCTGACAATTAATTCTCTGCCAAGAAGTCGATGAATGGTTGCCACCTCCGGGAAAACCCTAACAGTGACCCTCTCAAGGTGAACTTAATCGTCTCTAGGCCGAGAAAGCTCGCCATGCCAGTTAACCAGGTCTCCGACTTCGGGGGCTTTGAGTCCCTCCAAGCTAATAATATCAGTCTCCGGGCTACCAGGGAGGCAAAGGCCAGAACATCTGCCTCTTTCTCCTTCTGGATTCCCGGGTCTTCCGGCACCCCAAAAATCGCCATCTCTGGACTCATTGCCACCCTCGTTTTCAATACTCTGGACATGACGTCCGCAAACCCCTGCCAATATCCCCTAAGTTTTGGACACGCCCAGAACATGTGGACATGGTTGGCTGGTCCGCCCGCACATTTTACACACCTGTCCTCTACCCCAAAGAATCTACTCATCCGGGCCACTGTCATGTGGGCCCGGTGGACCACCTTGAATTGGATCAAGCTGAGCCTTGTGCATGTAGCGATCGCGTTGACTGCTCAACGCACCCGCCCATAAGCCATCCTTCATCTCACCCCCAAGCGTCTCCTCCCACTTACGTTTCAGCTCCTCGGTCTGCGTCTCCTTCACCCCCATAAGTTCTTTGTAGATGTCCGAGACGCTCCCCTCTCCAACGCATCCCCTAGACACTACCCTATCCTGGATCCCCCTTAGTGGGAAGGATGATACCTGCCTGCGCAGGAGGTCCCACACCTGGATGGATGGTTTTCTGATGAGAGGAATGTTTGTAGTGGAATTCTCCAGGGGTCAGTGTTGGGGTACTTACTGTTAATGATATATATTTTGACCTAGACCTTGGTGCACAGGGCATAATTTCAAAATGTGCAGATAATACAAAACTAGCAAGCATTGTGAACAGTGACAAGCATACTGCAGAACTTCAAAAGCACAGAAAGGTTGGTGGAATGGGCAGAAAAATGGCAGAAGAAATTTAATGCTGAGAAGTGTGAAGTGATTGATTTTAGTCAGAAGAACATGCAGAGGTAAAATAAAAGATACAACTCTAAAGGGGATGCAGGAGCCGAGGGACCTGGGTGCTTATGTGCAAAAGTCATTGAAGGTGGTTGAACAGGTTTCCTCAGCAGTCAATAAAGCATACAAAATCAAAGGCTTTATTAATAGGAACATAGGGTATAAAGGCAAGAAGATTATGTTGAAAGTGTGTAGAACACTTATTCAGTTTCAACTGGAGTACTGTATTCGGTTCCCGTCATCATACTCTGGGAAAGATGAAGGCGTTAGAAACAGTGTGGAAAAGTTTCAAGAAAATGGTACCAGTGATGAGGAACATCAATATTACTTTTGTTTATCAGCCCATACCCCAATGTTGTCCAAATCTTGCTGCATGTGCACAAAAGCTTCAAGAGGAATGTCTTCTCAGAACAACTATCGAGGAGCAACAACTATTCAGCATCCTCACATCCCAAGGATTAATTTTTTAAAAAGGTCAAACAGCATTTGGGGGGGGGGGGGGGGGGGAGGGAGAGAAAGAGGAGAAAAAAAAGAGAAAGAGAAATAAAGAAAGAGAGAATCTCCCAGCCTGGTTTCTAAAAGGCTGGAAACATTTGGCACACAGCTTCTGACAGTACTTGGAACTAGTAATGTCTTCCCAACTAAGCATGTACACTCATAGGCCATTAGATGGTGAGTAACGTAACCCCACATTATCCACCCATACTCCTACAGAAATTGAAGTGACATCAAACCAGTTTGTGTTGTGTGATGTTTTCAACCCATGCTTCTTAAATGCGTAGTCATTTCTTACTGCAGCAAAATACATTAATTGAGGGGAGGCATGTGACGCAGTGGTTACCACTAGGATTGCGATGCTGAGGACCCGGGTTAGAATCCCAGCCCTGGGTCACTGTCCGTGTGAAGTTTGCACATTCTCCCCAAATCTTTGTGGATTTCACCCCCACAACCCAAAGATATGCAAGGTAGGTGGACTGGCCATGCCAAATTGCACCTTAATTGGGAAAATAAATGAGTACTAATTTTTTTTTTAATAAGTTAATTGAAAATCAATATTTTGTTTAATAACTGCTGATTCATATCTTAAAATGATTTTAGCCTCTAGTTTTCAGGGAAAAGCTTCCAGCATAGTGCAAGGTCCAGACCTTCCCGCCCATCACAGACTTTTCCTCACTTTCCTTGCCTCTACACTTCCTTAAAACCTATTACATCTCTGACTTCTTCCATTTCTGATGAAAGTTCATCAACTTCAGACATTAACCCTGTTTCTTTCACCAAAGATGCTGCCTGACCCACCAAGCATTTGTTTCATTTCAGATTTCTAGCAGCCATTGTATTTCCCTTTCAAAAACATCAGAAATAGGAACTGGAATGTACCATTTGGCCCTTCCAACCTGCTCATCATTCAATAAGATCATGGCTAACCCTCCATTTTAACTTCATTTTCTTTCCCTATCCCATGTCCCTCAATATCTAAACACCAGTCACCAGTCTTGAATACGCTCACAACTAAGCATCTGCAGCTCTCTGCAGTTTGGAGTTTTTGCAGCATTATAATAATAACCTTTATTAGTGCCACAAGTATAATAATAATCTTTATTCGTGTCACAAGTAGACTTACATTAACACTGCAATGAAGTTACTGTGAAAAACCCCTAGTCGTCACACTCCGGCACCTGTTCGGGTTGAGGGAGTATTCAGAATGTCCAATTCACCTAACAAGCACGACTTTCAGGGCTTGTGGGAGGAAACCAGAGTGGAAACCCTTGCAGACACGGGGAGAAGGTGCAGACTCCACACAGACAGTAACCCAAGCCGGGAATCAAGCTTGGGACCCTGGCACTGTGAAGCAACAGTGCTAACTATGTGCTACCGTGCCGATTTTATTCATCTGCAGCAAACCTAAATCTGTGTTGCCTTGTTCTCGATCCTTTCATCAATGGGAGCATTTAGGTCTTGACAAACAACTGCCTTAAAAAGTATATCTGGGATATCAGAATTATCAGGAATATAGCAGATTGGTACAATTTGAAGAAATAACTGACTGAAGATTTCCAAGTCTATGAAATAAAGGCTTCATATAGGCATTTGCTTCATTCTCAGTATTTGAACTGTAAAATAACTTGCTCCAGTGACAGGTGAAAACTACTCACCATTTACATTTTCAAGCTGTATTTGTGAACCAACATGGAGATCCTGTGAAGGCTATTTATGTCACAGGATGATTCTGGTAATTTCCTCCCTGCCCTTGTTTCAAACACCATTTAAAATATCTGTGAAGGTTGGGCAATGCTTGTGGGGCTGACACATCCTTGCTTCCCAACTAATTCCCCGTACCAGAGATCAAAATCTCAAGACTGTGGATGCTCATCCCCTCTGACATTAGTTTAATATTGCTGAGAAGTTGTTTTTAATCAAAGCTTTTCATCTTGCACTCATCAAGACAATTCACAAGAATACCAAATGTAAAGGAAACAACAATTTATACTGTATCAGCAGAGAGTGCTGATTGGTTGGCAAGTGGATACTGGTTGGTAGAGGCGTTGCCATGGAGAAGGCCGGCTTGACATAAGAGTTGAGAAATCTGTTATAGGTTTCTCTTCCACGGTTTACTCAGGCTTACCCTCACTGGTCAATATATGCATTGAGATTTTTATAGTTCCACACACCATAAGGTTGACCTGATCAGCAACCTCGTAAATAGGCTCCAAGCCATTCACTCACTATGCAAGTTCTATGCCGAAATAGGGCACATGATGATACCCTGAGGGATATTGGCAACGCTGATCAGATCATTTCATACTATATATCATGCAAACTCACAAAATGGCTCTAAGACCTTTCTTTGGCCTTGAAAAATGCCCAGTCTACCTCAGATTATCCTGGAAGGGCAAGTTATTGGAAAAAAAAAGGTGAACAACAGGTGAAGCTAGCGGTTTCACATTGCTACCATGCAGTAGCAACACAAGTGGTATTTGCCATGAACAGGATGCTGTCGTCAAGCCAGAAATATGTCCACCTATCACACAACTGTGGTCTATGAATTTCAGTATCAGGATGATGTTAGGTTGGACATCCCAAAGACAGCCAGATCTTACTGAACAACATGTCCGTTCTACAATTTGCAACCGGTAAGATAAGGTGCACACCCAACCAGCCCATTCTTACAAAATTCAAAACAGTGTCCAACATTAGATGAGTTTTCACAATTGGCCCAGATCTGCTAAATAATCTTGTGTGCTAAGAATTATGCTACCAACCAATTTAAAATTGTCATTCAGGCTTGCAGTGTGGTGTGTGTGTGTTCTGGAAGCTACTTATTTAATATAGAGGGCCCTGTTCTTTGCAGACAGAAAAAATATGTACACATATTGCACCTGTTTGAGCAAAACAAGTGACAGCCATTCGTTGGTTCATTGCTGAGGGCAATGTCTTGACCAGAGTCAAGCAGCTTGGTTTAAATTTCAAACAATACTTGGCAGTTAACTGTCAGACACCATCAACTGGTGCACTCTCCATAGCTATGTCTCTACCAGAGTCCAGATGCCAACCAATCAGCAATCTCCTCTCAGTGTAAATTGCAGTTTCCTTTACACGTAGTATTCAAATTGTCCTGAGTGCAAGGTGAAAAGCTGTGACAAAAGTGTACTTTTTTCAGCAATACTCAAGTTCTGCACTATCAAACTACTATATATTAGTTTAATGCTTTATTAACACCTGTGTGAATGTTCAGTCAAGCTGTACAATCAGGAAAGAGTGCCAAGGGTACAGGCAATGCCAAAGGTGCAGGCCAGCTCCATTTCTTAATACTGATCTCCAATAGGATTTTGTTGTGGACAAGAAGATTCCTGACCTCGAAAAAAAGAATCAATTTCAAAATAATATATTCAGCAACTAATATGTTACACGTATCAAAATAAGACATGAGAAATCTGCAGGTTTATTGTTGTGCGCTCATTGCCTTCTGTTACAATCACTTCCTACTTCCATCTCTAACCAAGAACCCATCTTTGATCTATATAAACCCACCTATTGCTCAAGATCTTCACTTTTTTGCCCCCATACACGTCCAGATTCAATTGTATCAGCTTGTCACCCATATACTTCCCATAAATTGCAGCCAGTCCAAAAACTACCCTGATCTGCCAATTAGTCCAGAAAACCCTCAAGTTTAAAATTATTGTCCTTGTATTGGAATCCCTGCTCAGTCTCACCCCGTCTTCACCTCTTTCAGCACCAAAACCTCCCCAAATCTTTAAACCTTCGGCAGTACCCCCCCCCCCCCCCCCCCCCCCCCCCCCCCCCCCAAATCAGTAGCCACAACTTGAACTGCGTAGCTTCTGCTTTCTAGGACTCTTTTCTGCCTTCTCCACCCCCCCTTTAACATGTTCCTGATAGGTTACTTCTGCAACCAAACATTTAATCATTGTCAACTTACGCCTTCTTTGACGTGGCACCAGGCTCCCTCATGACCCTGGAACACATTTTTTTCCTCATGAAATATGCTAATGTAAATGGAAGTATTAACTGTTTCCATGTTGGCAAACTGCAATACATTTCATTTGGCACTTTATTACAAGAACAAGAACCACATTTTTATCCCAACATTTTTCTTGTGTCAAAAATTACATGTGTCTGCTTTTGTATTCAGAATTCCCCTCTGGCTGGTGACAACCAAATATTTTTAATTCAGGCTAACAAACAGATTTAAAATTGATCAAAATAAGACTCAAAACTTTGCGTTACGGCCCATTTTTTGATAAACTGTTGCAACAAACTGTAGCAAATTGCACAACTGAAAAATATTGGGAAATATTATGCGATATTTCTAATTGCACAAACAACAGGCAACAAAACATTTGACCTGCCTTTAACTTGCATTTATGTTTTATCTTCAACATTCTAAAAATGTCCCAAAAAGTGATTCAGACAGAATTTGACAGTGAAAGCATGTAAGTAACCAAAAGCTTGGTCAAAGAGGTAGATTTTATAGACTAAATTAAAGGATGGGAGAGATGTAGAGGTTCAACATCAAAAACATTAAACAAAAACTGATTTTTTTTCACCAACTTCATAAAATACAGCCTCTTAAAAACTTGAAGGAAAAATGTTAAATATGTTTTATTTACTGTGTATTTCAGCTTATCAGAAAATTTGTTTCTTTCCATCTGCACTTGCAGTTTTCACTTTTTGACTTTAGTTTATCAGCATGTTTAATGTTGTGTTTACAGAAATTCAGATCCTGACGAGAGAGAAAACAGCATTTGTTGCGGAAGCATTGTCGAAATTCCTTCACAATTATTAATCCCTCAGTGCAAACACAGCCAATCTCCTCCAATGGTTTTGCTGCCCCCTCCTGCATCATTACCTCTGTTGCCCCCCCCCCCCCCCCCCCAGGAAGTCCTTCACCCTGCTTTTCCTCAACTACGCCCGTCATTGGCATCAGCTGCACAAGTTTCCACATGTACACTGCACCAAGCTCTACCTTACCATCACCTCTCTCAATTCCTTCACTATCTCAAAATTATCCACCAGCTTGTCTGACAAAGTACCAGATGAACACAAATTTCCTCTAATTTCCACTATTCATTCCCCAGCTACCAATTCCATCTCTCTCCCTGGCATCTGACTGTTTGAAAGCCTAGTGTCACATCTGGCCCTGAAATAAGTTTCCAAACACACACAACTACATGATAACTTGGAGCATCTATTTCCACCTCTAAAATTGCCCGACTCCAGGGCGGCATAGTGGTTAGCACTGCTGCCTCACACTGCAAAGGACCCTGGTTTGATCCTGGCCCCGGGTCACTGCCCATGTGGAGGTTGCACATTCTCCCCATGTGTGCGTGGGTCTCACCCCTACAACCCAAAGATGTGCAGGGTAGGTGGATTGGCCATGCTACATTGCCCCTTAATTAGAAATAAATTAATAGGGTACTCTAAATTTATTTTTAAAAATCTGCCCTGCCTCAGCTCATCTGTTACAGAACCTCCCATCAGAGTTTCTGTGACATCTAGGCCCTGACCATTCTGACACACTCCACCATTAGTCTCCCCCATTCTACCCTCCCGAGGTCATCCTAAACTCTGCTTTCTATCCTTTTACTTGTATCAAGTGCAATTCACCCATCAGCCCTGCACTCACTGGCCTGCATCAACACCCAATTAAGTAACCCCCAAACAGACACCGCCCCCCCACCTAATTTAAAAATTCTCCTTGTTTTCAAATTCAACCAAGGCCTCATCCCTCACTATCGCAGTAATTACCTCCAGCTCCACAACCTATGGAAGTAGCTATATTGCGCTAATAAATACTAGTCCCTTGAGCATCTTAAATATTAACCACTCCACCGCTGGAGCCTTCAGCTGCCTAGGCCCTATTCTCTGGCTGGAATTCCCTTCCTAAACCTCTCTTCCATCCTTTCCTCCCTTTAGTCACTCATTTAAATTCCTTTATCGATGGCAGCACGGTGGCGCAGTGGGTTAGCCCTGCTGCCTCATAGTTCAGCTTCATGCTCCCAGGTTCAATCCCGGCTCTGGGTCACTGTCCATGTGGAGTTTGCACATTCTCCCCGTGTTTGCGTGGGTTTCACACCCATAACCAAAGCAATGTGCAGGTTAGGTGGATTGGCCATGCTAAATTGCCCCTTAATTGGAAAAGAAAATAATTGGGTACTCTAAATTAATAAAAAAATTTAACTCCTTTATCATAGATTATAGAATTTACAGGGCAGGAGGCCATTCAGCCCATCGAGTCTGCACTGGCCCTTGGAAAGAGCACCCTACTTAAGCCACATGCCTCCACCCTTTATCCCTGTAACTCATCAAACCTGTTTTTGGTCACTAAGGGCAGTTTAGCATGGCCAATTCTCCTAACCTGCACATCTTTGGACTGTGGGAGGAAACCTGAGCACCCGAAGGAAACCCACAGACTCCACACAGACAGTGACTCAAGCCGGAAATTGAACCTGGGACACTGGAACTGTGAAACAACTGTGCTACCGTGCTGCCCGAGCTTTTAGCAACCTCACCTAATATTTCCTTATGTGGCTCAGCATGATACCATTTTTAATCACCTTGGAATGGTTCATTAGATTAAAGGAGTTATACAAGTTGTTACTGTTAGAATTCTTTAAAACTCTCTTTGACCAGTCTTTTGATTATCTGTGCCAAATATGGTTCAATATCAAACTTTGCCTTGCAGTGCACAGCCTTGGGACAAAATATATTAAAAGGTGCTAATATATTAAAAGTTGCTAATAAGTTTAAGGTTCAATACGTCGTTATTGACATAAAGCCATACAAGTTTGCATTTACCCATTTACCCATCAACAGCAAATGGCACAAACGTCAGGAAAAAATTAAATAAAGCATCAGAAACATTGCAAAGCATTTGCAGCGCCGAAACAGCCCATTCTATCAGATTCATACTCCACATAAGTCTCCTCCCACTCTTCGACTAACCATATCAGGATATCCTTCAATTTTAGTCTCCAGCATGTTTACCAGTTTTGCCTTAAATGCATCTATGGCATTCACCATAACCACTCTTGTGGCAGCAACTGTTAATTGTATGTGAATTGTATTATTAAGGTTAAGGATACTGGGCATTAAGTACATTGAGTACATATAGAGGAACACTTTGGCAGCTCCTCGTCAGATTAGTGATTAGTAGCCCTGTTTATAATCTTTATTAGTGTAGAAGTAGGCTTACATTCACACTGCAATGAAGCTACTGCGAAAATACCTCAGTCGCCACACTCCAGCGTCCGTTCGGGTACATAAAGAACTCAATGTCCAATTCACCTAACAGCACATTTTTCGGGACATGTGGGAGGTGATGTGTTAGGCAGGTTGGTTCGATGTGGATTGCACTCGATGCAGGGAAGTTAGAAACAGACGTCTAACACTGGAGAAGATCCAACACTGTTTTATTCAACTATAGAACTGCTATACACATTCAGCTGTGGGTCAACACTATACTGATCTGACTGGTGACCTTGTAGCAGCCTGACCAGACTTACTAGCTACCGCATGGTGTTTGCACTTGCTAACTCGTGGACTCTGACTGTCTCAGTAGCTGGGTCCCGAGAGAGCGGGAAACCTAGTTCCCTCTGGCTTTATAGTGGTAGTGTCCTGTCTGGTGATTGGCTGTACTGTGCTGTATGCTTACTGGTCATCTATGTGTCAATCACTGCCTGTTTGCATCTCATTATATACATGAGTGGATATTATGACAGGAGGAAACAGGAGTACCCAGAGGAAACCCATGCAGACACAGGGAGAAGGTGCAGACTCCGCACAGACAGCAATCCAAGCTGGGAATCGAACCGGAGACACTGACGCTGTGAAGCAACAGTGCTAACCACCGTGCTGCCCACAGTAACCCTGTTTATCACGCGGGACACAAGAGTTCAATTCCCCGATGGGAAGAAGTAATTGGGTGGGATTTTCTGGTCCCTCCCGCTGAAGGTCAAGGGGGAATCGAAATGTATCACCACCTCCACTGTGGGAAAACCTGCCAGAGCAGGGCTGGAAATTGGCAATTGTCTAACTATCAGCTGAAGAACAGAATGTGTTATTTCTGTTAATGCTGTTTTAAGTGGCTGTCAATTCAATTAGTTTATTTTCTTTTTATTGGCACTCAAATTCTGGGCCAATTAATTTTGGTTCGGGAGGAGGCAGATATTTGTACGGCTGTATTCTGCAAATACAGGACTACATGAAAGATTAGTGTCTAGTTCACCAATCAGCTTCAAAATGATTTTAACAGCAATTTCCATATTCTTACCATTCTCTGGGTAATATTTATTTATATCCCCTAGATTTTTTGGGAAAATATTTTTATTAAAGCATTTGTGAATTTTTGACAGCAATTTTCAAGAGGTTATAGCCCCTAGTTCTAACTGCCACAAGCAGAGATAATTTGCTCTACCTGGACTTTATCAAGTTATGTTGTGAAAAATATATATTGTGGGCTCATCATCCACTGTTTCTTAGAGGGCCATATTCCATGCCCTAAAAAACCCCAGATGGGATTCTCCATACCACCAGCCCCGTTTTCCGGCGTGGCACATCCCCTTCGGCAGCAGAATCCTCTGTTCCGGCAGTCAGCCAATGGGGTTGCCCATTGTGGCCATTCCACACCCTCAGGAAATCAGAGGATATGGGTGCGCTGCCGGCGAAGCGTCAATGGAGAATCCCGCAGCCCATCTTTAAAAAATCCATATCTGATTTTATTCTTTTGACAGTTAATAATGCCTGTGGTATTGACTCATCAGTTTTTCTTATTCCAGTAATCTTCTATGATTAAAACCTCACCAACAGATGCAATAGCTTTTGAGAAGTAATTCAATAAGTGCTTGAAAGAAAAAAATAGCACAAGGCTGTGAACAATAGTACAGGGGTAAGGATTTCAGTTGTGAAGAGAAAGGAGAAGTTATGATTGTCCTCTAGTGAAGGTTAAGGAGAGATTTCATTGGAGTGTTTAAAATAAAAGTAATTTGAGAAGTCATAGAATCCCTACAGTGCAGACAGAGTAGAGATAGAGAGATCTATTGCTTCTGGCAGGAGGATTGGAACCAGAAGACAGGAATTCTGGGCAATTGACAAAAAAATTGGAGAAGATAAAAGCACAAGTAACAAGAGAAGACCATAAGGTTCCTTGTGCCTGCTCTGCCATTCAATATGATCATGGTTAATCTTGGTCTTTCCTGACTTCACAAAAATCTGTTTCAGGATTAAATATGTTCAATGAGGGAACATCCACGATAATCTGAGATAGGAAATTCTAAAGAGGCGCAACCCTTGGAGTGAAGAAATTCCTCCTGATTTCAGTCCAATATGGTCAGTCCTTATCACATGTGCCAGGTTCCCCAGCCAGGGAAAACGACCTCTGTGCCTACTCTGTCAAGCCCCTTCATGGTCTTAGAGGGTTTTTTTTTTAAACACAAAGGTTGTGATCTGGAATACACTATCTGAAAGGGGTCTGGAAACAGATTCAACAGTAACTTTCAAAAGGTCACTGGATAAATATTTGAAGGGGAACCGACTGGGTTCTGGGGAAGAGTGTGGTCGAATTGGATAAGTTCCTCCGAAGAGCCAGCACTGGCGCGATGGGCCGAATGTGCTGTCTGATTGTGATTACCCAATATGAGGCAATTACATACCAATTCTGAGCCTCCCTGATCCAGCAGCTGGCGGAAATCTGTCTCTAAACCTCCCAGCAGCTGGAAAAAGCTACTATCGGCCCTTAAACAACAAACCAAGACAGACAATCAGCAGCCCGTTCAGAGGAGCTGGGCCGGGGCTACGTGGCAACCTGGGGTCCCAGCCTCTCCCGGGCCCAGCTGCTCACTGTGTAAACCACACCCGCGCCATAAAGACAAAGGGCTTTGCGGTGGCACGTACCTGGCGCGACCGGGGCTGCGGTGGCAGCAGATTCTCTTTAACTTCCACCCGCTGACAAACAAGTCTGCACAGGCCCAGAGCACATAACCTCGCGATACTTCATTGGGACTTAAAGCGCCTGCGCAGTACCGTCAGGGGTACCTTTCATTTTGCGCCTGCGCAATCTCTTCACTGCTCCCTGTCGCTTCCCATATGCGCCTGCGCAGTGCCCTCACACAAACAAACGCACACTTTCCCGGACCTGTGCGCTTCCCTCTGTCTCCCTCAGCGCGTGTTCCGGGAAGGTGTGAGCGGGCGAGGGAGTTGCACCGCGGCTCGCAGCAACAGCTGGGGATATGCCCTCCCAGGACGTTACAGCCTTTAAACTAATGTGGCAGGGGGATGGGAACCGATGTTGGAAGGTAGTAAAACAGGGACAGAAGCAAAAGGAAGTAAGGGGGAAAGTGCAAGACAGAGAAGACATAGTCAAAAATCAAAAAGGGCGACAGTACAAGGTACAGTGACTGAGGGGAGCTCAGTGAATAGGCCCAGTAATACTAAAAGGAGTAAAACTGGAGATGTTAAGATTCAAAACAGAGGTAAAAAAACCAACATAAGTGTACTTTACCTGAATGCTCGTAGTATTCGTAATAAAGTAAATGAGTTGATCGCGCAAATCATCGTGAATGACTATGATTTAGTGGCCATTACTGAAACATGGTTAAAGGATGGTCACGACTGGGAGTTAAATATCCGAGGGTATCAAACTATGCGGAAGGACAGAGTGGATGGTAAGGGAGGTGGTGTAGCTCTGTTATTTAAGGATGACATCCGGGCAATAGTGAGGGATGATATCGGTGCTATGGAGGATAAGCTTGAATCCATTTGGGTGGAAATCAGGAATAGTAAGGCGAAAAAGTCACTGATAGGAGTAGTCTATCGGCCACCAAATAGTAACATTATGGTGGGGCAGGCAATAAACAAAGAGATAACTGATGCATGTAGAAATGGTACTGCAGTTATCATGGGGGATTTTAATCTATATGTCGATTGGTTTAACCAGGTCGGTCAAGGCAACCTTGAGGAGGAGTTTATAGAATGTATCCGCGATAGTTTTCCTAGAACAGTATGTAATGGAACCTACGAGGGAACAAGCGGTCCTAGATCTTGTCCTGTGTAATGAAACAGGATTGATTCATGATCTCATAATTAGGGATCCTCTCGGAAGGAGCGATCACAATATGGTGGAATTTAAAATACAGATGGAGGGTGAGAAGGTAAAATCAAATACTAGTGTTTTGTGTTTAAACAAAGGAGATTACAATGGGATGAGAGAAGAACTAGCTAAGGTAGACTGGGAGCAAAAACTTTATGGTGGAACAGTTGAGGAACAGTGGAGAACCTTCCAAGCGATTTTTCACAGTGCTCAGCAAAGGTTTATACCCACAAAAAGGAAGGACGGTAGAAAGAGGGAAAATCGACCGTGGATATCTCAGGAAATAAGGGAGAGTATCAAATTGAAGGAAAGAGCATACAAAGTGGCAAAGATTGGTGGGAGACTAGAGGACTGGGAAATATTTAGGGGGCAACAGAAAGCTACTAAAAAAGCTATAAAGAAGAGTAAGATAGTATGAGAGTAAACCTGCTCAGAATATACAAACAGACAGCAAAAGTTTTTACAAATATATAAAGCAAAAAAGAGTGGCTAAGGTAAATATTGGTCCTTTAGAGGATGAGAAGGGAGTTTTAATAATGGGAGATGAAGAAATGGCTGAGGAACTGAACAGGTTTTTTGGGTCGGTCTTCACAGTGGAAGACACAAATAACATACCAGCGACTGATAGAAATGAGGCTATGACAGGTGAGGAGCTTGAGAGGATTGTTATCACTAAGGAGGTAGTGATGGGCAAGCTAATGGGGCTAAAGATAGACAAGTCTCCTGGCCCTGATGGAATGTATCCCAGAGTGCTAAAAGAGATGGCTAGGGAAATTGCAGATGCACTAGTGATGATTTACCAAAATTCACTAGACCCTGGAGTGGTCCCGGTGGATTGGAAATTAGCAAACGTGACACCACTGTTTAAAAAAGGAGGTAGGCAGAGAGCAGGAAATTATAGGCCAGTGAGCTTAACATCAGTAGTAGGGAAGATGCTGAAATCTATCATCAAGGAAGAAATAGCGAGGCATCTGGATAGAAATTGTCCCATTGGGCAGACGCAGCATGGGTTCATAAAGGGCAGGTCGTGCCTAACTAGTTTAGTGGAATTTTTTGAGGACATTACCAGTGCAGTAGATAACGGGGAGCCAATGGATGTGGTATATCTGGATTTCAAAGAAAGCTTTTGACAAGGTGCCACACAAAAGGCTGCTGCATAAGATAAAGATGCATGGCATTAAGGGTAAAGTATGGATAGAGGATTGGTTAATTAATAGAAAGCAAAGAGTGGGGATTAATGGGTGCTTCTCTGGTTGGCGATCAGTAGCTAGTGGTGTCCCTCAGGGATCCGTGTTGGGCCCACAATTGTTCACAATCTACATAGATGATTTAGAGTTGGGGACCAAGGGCAATGTGTCCAAGTTTGCAGATGACACTAAGATGAGTGGTAAAGTGAAAAGTACAGAGGATACTGGAAGTCTGCAGAGGGATTTGGATAGGTTAAGTGAATGGGCTAGGGTCTGGCAAATGGAATACAATGTTAACAAATGTGAAGTTATCCATTTTGGTAGGAATAACAGCAAACGGGATTATTATTTAAACAATAAAATATTAAAGCATGCTGCTGTGCAGAGAGACCTGGGTGTGCTAGTGCATGAGTCACAGAAAGTTGGTTTACAGGTGCAACAAGTGATTAAGAAGGCAAATGGAATTTTGTCCTTCATTGCTAGAGGGATGGAGTTTAAGACTAGGGAGGTTATGCTGCAATTGTATAAGGTGTTAGTGAGGCCACACCTGGAGTATTGTGTTCAGTTTTGGTCTCCTTACTTGAGAAAGGACGTACTGGCACTGGAGGGTGTGCAGAGGAGAATCACGAGGTTAATCCCAGAGCTGAAGGGGTTGGATTACAAGGAGAGGTTGAGTAGACTGGGACTGTACTCGTTGGAATTTAGAAGGATGAGGGGGGATCATATAGAAACATTTAAAATTATGAAGGGAATAGATAGGATAGATGCGGGCAGGTTGTTTCCACTGGCGGGTGAAAGCAGAACTAGGGGACATAGCCTCAAAATAAGGGGAAGTAGATTTAGGACTGAGTTTAGGAGGAACTTTTTCACCCAAAGGGTTGTGAATCTATGGAATTCCTTGCCCAGTGAAGCAGTTGAGGCTCCTTCATTAAATGTTTTTAAGGTAAAGATAGATAGTTTTTTAAAGAAAAAAGGGATTAAAGGGTTATGGTGTTCGGGCCAGAAAGTGGAACTGAGTCCACAAAAGATCAGCCATGATCTCATTGAATGGCGGAGCAGGCTCGAGGGGCCAGATGGCCTACTCCTGCTCCTAGTTCTTATGTTCTTATTAGGAATAAGCCAGATAAGAGCAACAAAGAAAACCTCACTATCTTGTGCATTCGGGTGTCCCACCAGGAGTTGAGCACAAGATCCAGGCGAACGCTGCAGTGCAGTACTGAAGGAGTGCTGGACCGCCAGATATGTAAAAGATATCTCCACGCTGTCTTGAAGGAGTGTAGCGTTCTCCCCAGTATCACCATTCCTTTTAATAGCAGTAAATAGCTTATCCGAACATGATCCCACTGCTGTTTGTTGGATTTTGCTGAGTGCCAAGATTGGCTGCTGCATTTCCTACATTTTAAAAGAATGAATGATTTACATTGCCTGTCAGTTGTTGATCAGCTTCCACTCACATCTGAATCACAAGGTTCCGTGTGGAAATCTCTTTTTTTAATAAATTTACAGAACACCAATTTTTTTTTCCCAATTAAGGGGCAATTCAGCATGGTCAATCCACCTACCCTGCAGATCTTTTTGGGTTGTGGGGGGTGTGACCCACATAGACATGGGGAGCCAGGCGGAAATCTCACTCCAGTGTTTCATAGAATCGCTACAGTGCAGAAGGAGGCATTTGCCCCATCGAGTCTGCATGAACCCTCTGGAAAGAGCACCCTACCTAGGCTCATGCCGTTGCCCTGTCCACATAATCCACTCACCCCAACTAAACTTTTGGACAACTTAGGGGCAATTTAGAATAGCCAATCCACCTAACCTGCACATCTTGGGACTGTGGGAGGAAAGCAGAGCACCCGGAGTAAACCCATTCCGACACAGGGTGAAAGTACAAACTCCACACAGTCACCCGAGGTCACCATCTCCAGGTAACTCCGTCTACAAACCCCCTCAAGGCGAACTTTAGTTTCTCTAGCCTGAGAAACTCTGCCAGGTCACTCACCACACCCTCGGTTTTGGGGGCCCCCGAGTCCCTCTATTCTAATAATATCTGTCTCCGGGCTACCAGGGAGGCAAACGGCAAGACATCGGCCTCTCTTGCCCCCTGGACTCCCGGGTCTACTGACACTCCGAAGATCGCTACTTCTGGACTTGGGGTCACCTTCAGGACCTCTGACATAATGTCAGCAAACCCCAGCCAGAATCCCCCAGCTTCGGACATGCCCAAAACATATGGACATGATTCGCGGGCCCACCCGCACACTGCCCACACCTGCCTTCCACCCCTTCAAAGAACCTGTTCATCCTGGCCACTGCCATATGTGCCCTGTGGACCACCTTAAACTGGATAAGGCTAAGCCTAATGCACAACGAGGATGCATTCACCTTCCTCAGGGCCTCCTCCCACAGCCCACTCTCAAACTCCCTTCCCAACTCTTCCTTTCACTTGTGCTTCACTACCCCTTTCGGGCATCCCTCCCAATCCATCAGCTCTTTGTAAATCTCTAATACCTTTCCCTCCGCTACCCATGTTCTTTACACCACCTTGTCCTGTAGCTCCTGGGGCGGCAGGTGAGGAAAGGACGGTACCTGCCTCTGAACAAAGTCCCTCACCTGCAAATACCGGAACCCATTCCTGATGGGCAGCTCAAATTCCTCCTCCAACTCCTCCAAGCCACCCTCACTGGACAGATCCACAAATCGCTCAAACCCGACGAGGGGATTTTCACAGTAACTTCATTACATTGTTAATGTAAGCCTACTTATGACAATAATAAAGAGTATTATTATTATTATTTTTTTTAAAATAATTTTTATTGAGAAATTTTGATTTTATACAACATTAACGCACCTTAGTAAAATACCGAAAATAACAATAATATTAACAATCATATACATTCGCCCCATCCCCATGAACAACCCAGCATTTTAACAACAACGCAAATTAACACACTATAAAGTTACAGAATAAACACTACAATAATGCACCCCCCCCCCCCCCCCCCCCCCCCCGGGTTGCTGCTGCTATTGACCCAGTTACCTATCTCTGAGCCAGGAAGTCCAGAAAAGGCTGCCATCGTTTATAGAACCCTTGTATTGATCCTCTCAGGGCAAATTTGACCTTTTCCAATTTTATAAATCCCGCCATGTCACTGATCCAGGTCTCCACGCTTGGGGGCCTTGCATCCTTCCATTGTGACAGAATCCTTCGACGGGCTACTAGGGACGCAAAGACCAGGACACCGGCCTCTTTCGCCTCCTGCACTCCCGGCTCCACCCCAACCCCAAAAATCGCGAGTCCCCACCCTGCTTTGACCCTGGATCCAACCACCCTCGACACCGTCCCCGCCACCCCCTTCCAGAATTCTTCCAGTGCTGGGCATGCCCAGAACATATGGGCGTGGTTCGCAGGACTCCCCGAACATCTGGTGCACCTGTCCTCACCCCCGAAGAACCTACTCATCCTAGTCCCGGACATATGGGCCCGGTGCAGCACCTTAAATTGGATGAGACTAAGCCTCGCACATGAGGAGGAGGAGTTGACTCTCTCCAAGGCCTCCGCCCAAGTCCCATCCTCTATCTGCTCCCCGAGTTCCTCCTCCCATTTAGCCTTCAGCTCCTCCACTGACGACTCCTCCACCTCCTGCATTACCTTATAGATGTCAGACACCTTCCCCTCTCCTACCCACACCCCCGAAAGCACTCTGTCCATCGTCCCCTGCGAGGGCAGCAAAGGGAATCCCTCTACCTGTCGCCTAGCAAACGCCTTTACCTGCAGGTATCTGAACATGTTCCCCTGGGGAAGGCCAAATTTATCTTCCAGTTCCCCCAGGCCCGCAAACCTCCCGCCAATAAACGCCAATCCCTCAATTTGCTGATGCCCGCCCTTTGCCATCCCCTGAATCCCCCATCCGTGTTCCCCGGGATGAACCGATGGTTGCCACCCAGTGGAGCCTCCATCGAGCCCCCTGTTTCCCCCCGATGCCGTCTCCACTGTCCCCAGATTCTTAGGGTCGCCGCCACCACCGGGCTCGTGGTAACCCTCTTGGGGGAGAGCGGCAACGGTGCCGTTACCATGGCACCCAGGCTTGTACCTCTACATGACGCCATCTCCATTCTTTTCCACGCCGCCCCTCCCCCCTCCATCACCCATTTACGCACCATTGACACATTGGCTGCCCAATAGTACCCCAGAAGGTTGGGCAGCGCCAGCCCGCCTCTATCCCTTCCTCGCTCCAGGAATACCCTCCTCACTCTCGGAGTCCCATGTGCCCACACAAAGCTCAGAATACTGCCGGTCACTCTCCTAAAGAAGGCCCTGGGGATAAATATGGGCAGGCACTGAAAAAGGAACAAGAACCTCGGAAGCACTGTCATTTTGACGGACTGCACCCTCCCCGCCAACGACAATGGCAGCATGTCCCACCTCCTGAACTCCTCCTCCATCTGATCTACCAGTCTGGTAAAGTTATGCTTGTGGAGAGTCCCCCAGTCCCTGGCCACTTGCACCCCCAGGTACCTAAAGCTCTCCCCTGCCCGCCTAAGCGGGAGCCTACCAATTCCTTCCTCTTGGTCTCCAGGGTGCACCACAAACACCTCGCTCTTGCCTAAGTTTAATTTATAACCTGAGAAGGTCCCAAACTCGGCTAGTAACTCCATCACTCCCGGCATCCCTCCCACCGGGTCCGCCACATACAGTAACAGGTCGTCGGCATACAACGACACCCTATGTTCCTCTCCGCCTCGCACCAAGCCTCTCCACCTCTCTGAATCTCTCAATGCCATCACCAGCGGCTCGATTGCCAGTGCAAACAACAAGGGGGACAAGGGGCAACCCTGCCTGGTCCCTCGGTAAAGCCGGAAGTACTCCGACCTCCTCCTATTCGTGGCCACGCACGCCATCGGGGCCTCATATAGCAGCCTTACCCATCTAATGAACCCTTCACCAAATCCAAACCTCCCCAACACCTCCCATAGGTACCCCCACTCCACTCTATCGAAGGCCTTCTCCGCATCCAGCGCCACCACTATCTCTGCCTCCCCCTCAATCGCCGGCATCATAATGACATTCAGCAATCTCCGCACATTCGTGTTCAGCTGCCTTCCCTTCACAAAACCTGTCTGGTCCTCATGCACAACCCCTGGCACACAGTCCTCTATCCTGGTGGCCAGGATTTTTGCCAGCACCTTAGCATCCACGTTGAGGAGAGATATGGGCCTGTATGAACCACACTGCTGGGGGTCCTTGTCCTTCTTTAAAATTAACGAGATCAGCGCCCGTGACATCGTCGGGGGCAAAGTCCCCCCTTCCCACGCTTCGTTGAGTGTCCGCACCAGCAAGGGGCCCACTAGGTCCACAAACTTTTTATAAAATTCCACCGGGAACCCATCCGGCCCCGGTGCCTTCCCTGACTGCATCTGCCGATCCCCTTAACTAGCTCCTCCAGCTCAATCGGCGCACCCAGCCCCTCCACCTTCTCCTCCTGCACCTTCGGGAAAGAAAGCCTGTCAAGGAACCTCTCCATTCCCCTCCTCTCCCCCGTTGGCTCCGACTGGTACAGTTCCCCGTAAAAGTCCTTGAAGACCTCATTCACCTCTACCCCCTTCCGCACCACATTCCCACTCTTATCTCTCACTCCAGCAATCTCCTTAGCTGCATCCCGCTTACGGAGCTGATGAGCCAGCATCCTACTCGCCTTTTCACCATGTTCGTACACTGCCCCTTGTGCCTTCCTCCACTGTGCCTCAGCCTTTCTAGTGAGTATTATTATTATTAAGGTCATAATGGGAGTTCGCCAATTAGCTGCTTCGTTTACGATATGACAAAATTGACAACTCTTCAAAAAGTGTTTCATTGTCTGTAAAGTGCTTTGAGGCATTTGGTGGTTGTGAAAAGCAATATATAAATGCAAGTCTTTCTTTTTTTCCTTCACTTTCACTAGTCCAGGTCTCTGATTACTAGTAACGTTATTACTATGCTGCTGTATCCACAAAAAGACCCACAACATTTACATTTTCTCAAGCAACTTTGAAGACTTCAGGACTTTCCATATCACTTTACAGCCAATTAAATATTTTTTTGAAGTGTTGCCACGATTGTGAATATAATGGTGTACTTTTAAAATCATTTTTGGGACTAGGGTAGTATTCTGTAAATAAGGCTATAATAATAATATTATTAAGGTGATGTGTGCCTGTGTCTGATTGAGTTAATGGGAAGGTTAATAGAGACAGCTTTTCTGTGAGAGCTGGGAGATAAAAGAGGTAAAGGTGTAAGGTTCATGGATGAAAGGCTATGGTGAGGTTAGATTTACCAGAAAACAGGTTGGGTAAAAATTTTGTGCAATGCGATATGTAGGGACTTGACGTTTCAGCTGTTGAATTTCTGAGGGGAGTTAATAAGTGGCAAGGATCTGTTTTTTTTAACAAAGGTTTCAGAAGTAAATGGGGGAGAGGGATTATATTAAATTTTATTGACCTGAAAATGGAGGCAATTGGAAAACATGCTTATATTTGGAAAAGTTGAGTTAAAAGGATGTTTGAGGACAATTGAAACTGAAATGAAAGGGGAAAATAATATTTACCGAAAGAGTTTTAGCTGAGTTGTGGTGGCTGTGTGAGGGAAAGGTGCTGAGACCAGGACTATGGTGGGAGAAGGTGTGAAAGTTATGAATTTGATGGAGTAATACAGAAAACGAGCCAGAAACATCTTTCTTCTCAGAAAGCAGCAATTTAGCATGGCCAATCCACCTAACCTGCACATCTTTGGTATACTTCTTTGGTGTACATCTTTGGCGTCGATTGGTATATCTTTATTGAACTGACAGCAGTTCAAGACCTTGGGTAATATTACTGGGTTTTTGTAGTGAATAACTTATGTGATAAATGTAGGGATTTCAGATATATATTGTATTATATGTATTTGGTGCAGTAAGGGTTAAAAGCCAGGGATAGTAAGTGACTGCTGCAGTCAGGTTTTAAAAAATTCTTGTTTTAAAGACAGCTGGACCTTTGGAGCCAGAGGTGCAATTAAAACATTGTGGACGTTTGGGCTAATGTACTTGCATTTATATTAATTGGAGACATTATGTCCAGCTTAGTCAGATGATATTGTTAATGGGAGGAGCCAGGGGCTGAAGCAGCCAGGTGCCGAGGTTTTCAGTGTTAGCTTTTGCCTGGAAGGTAAACTGTGAAGGTTTCTGAAGACTACAGCCAGAGATTCTGCATTATTCTGACATGGTGTCAGGTCTCTTTCTTTCAAGCAGTCTCATATCGCTCTTTCTCAAAGTGAAATGGCCAAGACACATCTTTATAGCAAGTATTCCTGAGTCTACAAACTGTATTTAAAAGTTGTCTGTGACCTGAGATGGTTTTGTTGTTTGCGTGGAACTAAGATAGCAGTTAAGGGTTATTGTCTTACTGTATTGATTAGCATTGGGTTTTTTTCCAATTAAGGGGCAATTTAGCATGGCCAATCCACCTACCTTGCACATCTCTTTGGGTTTGTGGGGGTGAGACCCATGCAGACAAGGGGAGAATGTGCAAACTCCACATGGGCAGTGACCCGGGATCGGGATCGAACCCAGGTCCTTGGTGCCCCGTGAGGCAGAAGTGCTAACCACGGCGCCACCATGCTGCCCTGATTAGCATTGTTTAAGGGGTAATTGTAAGATATTTTCTTATATGATGTTAAAGATATATTTAATACTGTGTTAGTAAAAATGTTTGTTTTAATATACCATATCCCTACTTTGTGTGAAACTGATCCTGGAGCGAGGTTTCCTTTCTTGACAGTCCTAGCATCTGGTCCAGGATTGTAATACCTATAAAGGAGTTGTTGCCAAGAAGTTATTTTACTTGTGTGTTTTGACCAAGTGAGATTTTTGGGGGATTATTTTGTAAAACTGTTTTAACTGCGTAACTTTAATCTTACATGTTTAAGTTTTTTTTTGTTCAGAAGTCTTTAATTTTCAAAATCCTCAAGGCGTTTCTGGAACTCCACCCTTTTGGGGTCAGTAGTTTTTTTCATCTCATTTTCAGAATACAAAAAAAGATTTATAGTCGTAAGATAGGTTTCCCTCTGGGATTAGGCTTGCTCAGCAAATAGCATCTGCTCTGGCCATAAGGTGATATAAACTCAAATTCCATCTGAGAAAGGGGGTATTTTAAATTCTGTGAATTAAGTGAATCTGGAATAAAAAGCCAGTAACATTAATGGTGATCATAAAACTACCATATTGCATTAAAAACCCACATGCTTCATTAATGTTCTTTCGGGATGGAAATCTGTCATTCTTACCCAGTTTGGCCTACATTTGACTCCAGACCCATTGCAATGTGGTTGAGTACTAACGTCCCTCTGAAATGGCTTAGCAAGTCATTCAATTGTATTCAGGAACGCAGCTCACCACCACCTTCTCCAGAGCATTTAAGGGATGGGCAACAAATGCTGGCCATGCCAGCAATGCCTGCATCACATGAATGAGTCAAAAAAAATCCAAGTGTCCAGTGGAGTTTTATTTTAACAATGGTCTGGATTTTTATGGCCCTGTGGGAACATTTCATGCAATCCTGATTATGGGTGCCAAAGCCATCAAGTTGGGGAGACTGAGTTAATCTTTAGTGGAGGGCTTGAAACAAATAAAATGTCCTGCAGACCCTGAACTGACACCCAATTGGTTTGACTGCCACCAGGAAGCCATAGGAACAGCTACCCCAAACAGTCAGTTCCCAAGGGGCCATATTGAGATGGTAATGGATGGGGGGGGGGGGGGGGGGGGGGTAAAGATTACAATGCAACCAGGGGGGAGGCTGAGGGCAATGGAATTGAAGATGAAAAGGAAAAAGAATATTTAAGGCGTGATGTTGAGCTGGGTTGGTGGTGGCTATGTGAGACCTCCAGGGGTACAGCCTGGCATTGGGAAAATAACTGTGAACGTGAAAGGTTTGAAGCTTCCATTCCAGCCAAACCAGAAAAGCACCAGGTGTGTGTAAGTGGGTGCTCCCATTAAAAATGACAAAATAAGGTAAGATTTGGATGTATTTGTTGAATAACAGAACATTTTTATTGTAATAAATGTGTACATTTAAGACATAGAAATATTTTTTAGGTTTGCTTTTGTACGTTTGTATCTCGTGCTCAATAATAATCATTTTTTGTGGTTTAATTTTTCAATACAATAAGAATGTTTCTCAGGGGTTTCTTAAGTATCCTTGGGAGATTAGAAGGGCTCCACGGCTGCATAGATTTAGGTATCCCTGGCCGAAAAGATGTTTACCTATGTGTCTAACCAAGTGAGGTTCTTTTGAGGGATGCTCTGTGAGCTCCTGACATCCCCCTTTTTATGGGTGGCACAGTAGCACAGTGGTTAGCTCTTTTGCTTCACAGCTCCAAGATCCCAGGTTCGATTCCCGGCTTGGGTCACTGTCTGTGCAGAGTCTGCGCATTCTTCCCGAATCTTCAATGTTTCCCTAGATGCAGCCAGCCTCCGCAGCTGGTGCGCCAGCATGTGGCTCGCCTTCTCTCCATACTCGTATTGCATCCCTCTTTCCCTACGCAGTTGCCCTACCGCCCTCCCCGTTGTCAGCCTGTCAAAAAATGTATTTATTTCTAGTGGTATCCCCATGCTATCAAAAAATAAATATGAATTATTCCAGATTATTGCTCTACTTATACTTTTTGCCTCAGAAATAGCCATGATTGAAAATTATTGAAAACATAAAAAATAGGAGCAATGGTGACCATTTGGACGGTCCCCATGTCTCTTGATTCTGTTGATGCCCAATAATCTGTCAATCTAAGTCCTTAAGATACTCCTAGAACTTGCTGCTTCTGAGGGTGTTGGAAGCAGGGTCGATCAAGGATTTCCGGACTGGGGCTGGGGATGTGGTGTCAGAGCCAGGGAAGATAAGTGAGGCATTTAGAGAGTGATGCATGATCAATCACTACTGAAGCAAGATTGTAGTCCAATTGAAGGCTTTAATGAACAAGTAGTTACACCAGCAGCTCCGGTACAGAATGACTGCTGTGGGTGAAACACAGACTCTTATGCTCCACCTGCTGGGCGGAACCAACAGGCAGGTTCTACCACTCATACGACAGTATAAGGTACATCCCACCTAGATACCGCAATACCACAGAGAGTATTACCAGGGGCTTTATGAGGCAGACCCAGGGGGAGAGTGATGGGACCATCAATTTTACGGACACATGCTTGTAGGATTAGAATAGCGGTTTTAATATACTTACAACAGAGCCAGCCTGTTAGCCGTTGAACTTTCGGTGAACTGGCTGGCTGACTCTGTGGCACGGATCTTTATACAGCATCTCCAGGGGGAGGAGTTCTGGGCGGAGCCAAGGGGGGAGCCCAGTACAAACTCTCGAGTACTCCCAGAGCTACACCCCCTGGTGGTCAGGTAGTGCAACTGCACTTACAATATTGATACATATATGTACTTGGTACAGAGTGACATTGGTAACTATAATACCGTGTGAATCTCATTCACCCCCTGTGAAAAAAATCGAGTCAGGCGGGGGTGGTGGCTCACAGAGTTAGTCTGTCCGGTGGACGAATTGTTCGTTTCGATCTGCTGAGCACCGGGGTTGCAGCCTCTTGCGGTGGCTGGGTGGGTGTTGAGAGCTGGGGTACGATGGCAGACTCCGGGGCGGGTCTCGTCCAAACTTCATACACCTCTGGCTCGACCGGAGACTGGGGGCGCTGGGGGCGGGCTGGTGCTGGTGCGTGGAACCGCTGGGGCGAGCTTGCGGAATCGGGGGTGCAAGGGGGCGGCAGCATAGGGAACGGGGTAAGGGGTTCCTCAGTGGGGGTAGGGGGGGCTGGACCCAGCAGGTGCCAGGTCCCGAAGGGATACTGTGTCCTGGCGACCGTCCGGGAACTCCACGAATGTGTACTGGGGGTTGGAATGGAGGAATACGGGAGACCTTTTCAACAAGGGGGTCAGTTTTGTGCCCCCTGACATGCTTCCTCAGGAGGACCGAGCCTGGTGTCCTCAGCCACGCCGGAAGTGAGACCCCCGTGGTAGTGCCCCTAGAAAAAATGAAGAGCCGCTCGTGAGGGGTTTGATTTGTCGCTGTACAGAGGAGGGATATAATTGCGTGGAGCGCGTCAGGGAGGACTTCTTGCCATTGGGAGACTTGGAGTTTTCTAGACCGGAGGGTCAGTAGGACGGTCTTCCAGACCGTCGCGTTCTCCCTCTCCACCTGCCCGTTCCCCCTGGGGTTGTAGCTGGTAGTCCTGCTCGAGGCGATGCCCTTGTCGAGCAGCTACCGACGCAGCTGGTCGCTCATAAAGGACGAACCCCGGTCGCTGTGCACGTAGCTGGGGAAACCGAACAGGGTGAAGACACTATACACTATGACTGTGTGGGAGGTCATGTCGGGGCACGGAATGGCAAAAGGGAATCGGTAGAACTAATCGATGATGTTGAGGAAATAAATGTTTTTATTAGTGGAGGGGAGTGGCCCTTTGAAATCGATCGCAAGGCGTTCAAAGGGCCTAAAAGCCTTGACCAGGTGGGCCCTGTCTGGTCTATAGAAGTGCGGTTTGCGCTCTGCACAGTTCGGGCAGTCCCTGGTGACCGCTTTTACTTCCTCGTTGGAGAAAGGCAGGTTTTACGCTCTGATATAGTGGGCGGGCCGGGTGACCCCTGGATGGCAGAGGTCATCGTGGATGACTTTCAGATGGCTGATCGGCGCGCTGGCGCATGTCCCGCGGGATAGGGCATCCGAGGGCTCGTTGAGCTTCCCTGGTCGATATTTAATATCGTAACTATAGGTGGAGAGTTCGATCCTCCACCGAAGCATTTTATCATTTTTTATTTTGCCCCTTTGCGAGTTGTCAAACATAAAGGCAACCGATTGTTGGTCGGTGATGAGGGTGAACCTCCTACCTGCGAGGTAGTGCCTCCAGTGACGAACAGCCTCCACGATGGCTTATGCTTCCTTCCCAACAGAGGTGTGTCGGAGTTCTAAAGCAGATAGGGTACGGGAGACAAATGCAACGGGCCTCCCTGCCTGATTTAAAGTGGCTGCTAGAGCTACCTCTGAGGCGTCGCTCTCAACCTGAAAGGGAGTGGATTCATCCACCGCCCGCATGGCTGCTTTGGCGATGTCCTCCTTGATGCAGCTGAAGGCCTGGCACGCCTCAGCAGACAGGGGAAATCATGTGGCCTTAAAGAGTGGGCGGGCTTTGTCCGCATATTGGGGGACCCACTGGGCGTAGTATGAAAAGAACCCCAAGCACCGTTTGAGGGCCTTGGGGCAATGAGGGAGGGGGAGTTCTAAGAGGGGGCGCATGCGGTCCGGGTCTGGGCCCAGGACTCCATTCTCCACGACGTAGCCGAGGATGGCCAGTCTGTTTGTGCGGAAAACGCATTTCTCCTTGTTATAAGTGAGGTTTAATTTCTGTGCCGTCTAGAGAAAACGGTGGAGGTTGGCATCATGGTCCTGCTGGTCATAGCCGCAGATGGTAACATTGTCCAGATACGGAAACGTGGCCCGCAGCCCGTACTGGTCTACCATTCGGTCCATTGCTTGTTGGAACACCGAAAAACCCCATTAGTGACGCCGAAGGGAACCCGGAGGAAATGGAAGAGGCGGCCATCAGCCTCGAACGCCGTGTAGTGGCGGTCCTCCAGGCGGATTGGGAGCTGGTGGTATGCAGACTTCAGATCCACCGTGGAAAATAGCCGATATTGGGCGATCTGGTTAACCATGTCTGCAATTCTGGGGAGTGGATACGCGTCTAGGAATGTAAAGCAATTTATGGTCTGGCTATAGTCGACGACCATGCAAATTTTTTCCCCGGTCTTGACGACCACCACCTGAGCACTCCAAGGACTATTACTGGCCTCTATGATCCCCTCACTGAGCAGCCGTCGGACCTCCGATCGGATAAAGACCCTATCCTGTAGGCTATATCGCCTGCTGCGAGTAGCTACTGGTTTGCAATCTGGAGTGATATTGGCGAAGAGAGGAGGGGGGGAGATGCGCAGCGTGGCTAGGCTGCAGATAGTGAGTGGGGGCAGGGGCCCGCCGAAGCTGAGGGTGAGGCTCTTGAGGTTGCACTGGAAATTCAGGCCTAATAAGAGTGGCGCGCAGAGGTCAGGCAGGACATAAAGTTTAAATTTTGAATAACTAGCGCCTCGAATTGTGAGCGTAGCGACGGTGCGTCCTTGGATTTGGACTGAGTGGGAGCCCAAAGCGAGGGTGATAGTTTGGCTCACAGGAAAAATAGGAAGCGAACAGCGTCTTACCAGCTCTGGGTGTATAAAGCTCTCGGTGCTCCCGGAGTCAAAGAGGCATGGCGTGCTGTACCCGTTGATCTGGACCTCCGCCATCGAACTTCGTAGGTGCTTGGGGCGGGATTGATCTAGGGTGACCGCGTTGAGTTGCGGGCCGCGTGATGAGTGCCCGGGAAGGTCGTAGTCTTCCGAGTGGGCATCCAGTCGAGTAGATGCCGGTACGTTCTGGCGAGCTTGATGCAGGATCGCTGCGCTGAGTTGCGGGCCGCGTGATGAGTGCCCGGGGAAGTCGTAGTCTTCAGATGAGCTTTCTGAGCATGCCGATGCAGATGGGGCCCGTGGATCGCACGTGGTGAGCGGCGAGGAAGATGGCGGCCCCCATGAGTCGCACGTGGCCGGCCGCATGGTGGGGGTTTGCCAAGATGGCGGCCCCAATGGATTGCACGTGGCGGGAGGGGGCGGTGTTGGGAGCGATTTGTTCTCTCTACTGGGGAGTTAGAAACTGGGGCCCTTTTCGCGACGCACACTCTGGCATAGTGGCCTTTCTTCCCGCAGTGCTGCAGGTCGCAGATCGGGCTGGGCAGTGCTGCCACGGGTGCTGGCTTTGGCCACAGAAATGGCAGGCTGGGGCAGCTGAGTAGCTGGCTGGAGCAGCTGAGTAGCTGGCTGGGGCAGCAGAGTAACTGGCTTTGGCAGCGCGGTAGTTGGGGGGCCGTGCGGCACAGGCCTGGGGGGATTGTTGATCGGGGGTCCACGATGCGGTCGCGGGGTCCACGGGAAACGACGTGAGGCTGCGGAAGGAGATTCCATAGTGGTACCAGCCTCCACAGTAGTATCTAAGTCCTGGGCCCCCTTTTCTAGCAGTCTTTGGCGTACATAGTTAGATCTAAGGCCCGCTACGAAAACGTCCCGCACAGCAAGCTCCCTATGTTCAGCCGCGGTAACGGCTTGATAATTACAGTCATTAGAAAGATTGTTCAGTTCCCGTACAAATTCGGCTAGCGTTTCTGTAGGCCGCTGACGGCGAGTCGTAAACACGTGGGGTGCATAAACCTCGTTAATGGGCCTAACGTACATTTTGTCTAATATCGCCAGCGCTGCGGTGTAAGAAGCGGCCGGATTTAGCTGTGTGGAGATTCTGTGGCTTACCCTCGCGTGCAGTAGGCTGAGTTTTTGTTCCTCCGTTGTTCCAGCGGTGCTGGCTTCTGCCAGGTAGGCCTTAAAACATCTCATCCAGAAAGAATTTCCTTAGCCTCTGCATCCTGCGGGTCGAGTTCTAGGCGTCAGGGCTTGAGGGCTGCTTCCATGATTTACTTCGACTGTTTCGTAAGTATATTAAATTGATGGGACCATCAATTCTACGGACACGTGCTTGTAGGATTAGAATAGCGGTCTTAATATACTTACAACAGAGCCAGCCTGTGAGCCGTTGAACTTTTGGTGAACTGGCTGGCTGCCTATGTGGCACAGATCTTTATACAGCAGCTCCAGGGGGAGGAGTTCTGGTGGGAGCCCAGTACAAACTCTCGAGTACTCCCAGAGCTACTCCCCCTGGTGGTCAGGTAGTGCAACTGCACTTACAATATTGATACATATATATACTTGGAACAGAGTGACATTGGCAACTATAATACCGTGTGAATCTCATTCACCACAGAGAGAAGGGGGACATGGGGTGGTTTCTGGACGAGCTGGAATTTCCCCAGGTGGAGGAAGCAGAGGCAGGCATTGGAGGAGTCCCTGGGGCTGAGGGAGGAGCCGGATGGGTACCCGGCAGAATTTTATAAGGAATTTGTGGCGGACCTGACACCACATCTGTTGGGGGCGTTTAATGAAGCACTGGAGAAGGGGGAGTTGCTGGAGACGATGGAGCTGGCAGTAATCACACTAATCCCAAAAAAAGGGAAGAATCCGGTGGAATTTGGGTCGTATAGACCCATATCACTATTGAACATAGATGTGAAAGTATTGGCTAAGTTGTTGGCGGGGAGGATGAAGGATTGTGTCCCGGGGGTGGTTGCAGAAGATCAAACAGGCTTTGTGAAAGGCAGGCAGCTCGCGAGTAATATAAGATGGCTGTGGTACCGGAGATGATGGTGTCCATGGACACGGAGAAAGCATTTGATCGGGTGGAGTGGTGGTACTTGTTCGAAGTTTTGGGAAGGTTTGGGCCGAGATTTGTGGCATGGGTGCGGTTGCTGTATGTGGCGCCAAGAGCAAGGGTGAGCACCAATGATATGAGCTCACGAAGCTTTGACTTACACGGGGGTACGAGGCAGGGGTGCCCGCTGTCGCCACTGCTGCTAGCACTGGCCGTAGAGCCATTGGTGATGGCTCTCAGGGGGTCGGCACAGTGGCAGGGGATAATGAGAGGACAGAGGGAGCATCGGATGTCGTTCTATGCCAATGACCTCTTGCTGTATGTTTTGGATCCGTTGGAGAGTATGGGAAGGATTATGGGCCTGTTGGGGAGGTTTGGAGGGTTCTCGGGATACAAGCTGAATGTAGGGAAAGGCGAGGTATTCCCAGTGAATGAGCTGGCACAGCGGGCTAATTTAGGGGGGCTGCCATTTACGGTAGCGAGGGATAGGTTTAGATACTTGGGGATTTAGGTAGCGAGGGAATGGACAGGGCTCCATAAGTGTGTAGCCATCTAAAATGGGCACCAGTATACAAAATGGAGAACCGCAAAGAATACAGGGAAAAACAGCCATAGTAAGGACACACAGCTTGCAGAAGCATTTAGCATTTAGCACGTACAAAAACCGGTTTCAAGGCAGCTGCAGAAACTCAGCCAAAGGTGCAAATAGGAAAACGATCTGCATACTAATGAGGTGATACCGGGACAGTCCCAGATACAATAGATACATTTAAGTATCGATTGATACTTTTCTATAGGTACCCAGCCAGGATGGCGCCAGAGAAACCAGAACAATGAGCCCTAGGAACCGCCCCAGCCATCGAGAAACGACCCCAGGATGGGGGGATTCTAATCATATCGATTGGGAAAGACCCAATCGATCCCCAGCAGGTGAGAGAGAGCCCGCCCCAAGGGGCACGGACCTCTAGGGACCTATAAAAAGAATGTCCTGCACATGGTTCTGCCTGTTGCATCCTGACTCCGGCCTCCGACTCCAGCCTCCAGATCCTGTCTTTCATCACCGGCCGTTGAGCAACAGCCATCTATCAGTAAGTGCCAAAACGGCGATCGCTACGTGACCCAGGCATTGCTTGTACTCTTGCCGACTATTAGCGAACACAAGGTGCAGACCAGAAAGGAACAAAGGCCTTGTCCCCTGACCTTGCTGGTTCCTACTTAGATAAGTATTAGTCTTTTAGCGTGTGCATGAGTGTTTATTATAATTGCTATAATAAACCCTTGTTTATAATTGTTTTGGACTTACTAATCGGTGTATAGATTTATTGCTTTGAACTTGACCTTGATAACTTGTGACGGTGTCTCTTACGGCACCTGGCGACTCCAGAGCATAGAAATAAGAAACAGAGCCAAACGAGTGTTAAGCACACTAACTTAGAACGACCAACAAGTGGAACTTAACGAAGCTGGTGGAGGAGGTTAGGGAGGATCTTAAGAGGTGGGATGCACTGCACTTAACGTTGGTGGGGAGGGTCCAAGTGGTGAAAATGAATATTCTGCCGAGGTTCTTGTTTATCTTTCAGACTCTCCCAATCTTTATACCAAAGGCCTTTTTCGGAAAGTGGACACAATCATCTTTGACTTTGTATGGGCGGGGAAGGTGCCGAGGGTGGGGAGGACCTTGCTACAGAGGCAGAGGCAGCAAGGGGTGTTGGCATTGCCAAACTTGCTTCATTATTATTGGGCGGCGAATGTGGACAAGGTGCGGCGGTGGTGGGAAGGAAAAGTGGTAGAGTGGGTTAGGATGGAGGAGGAATCTTGTAAGGGGTCTAGTTTGAGGGCTATGGTGACGGCAGCATTGCCAATGGCTCCGAGTAGGTATTCAGGAGCCCAGTGGTGCAGTCCACGGTGAAGATATGGAATCAGCTGCGGAGGCATTTTAGGGTGGAAGGGATGTCGGTGCTAACGCCGCTGTGCGAGAATCTTGGGTTTGAGCCGGGGGGGAATGGATAATGTATACAGGAGGTGGAGGGAAGTTGTGGCTGTTCAAGGTGAGGGATTTGTATTTGGAGAAAGGGTTCACAAGTCTAGAGGAGCTAAGGAAGAGGGTAGAGCTGCAGAGGGGTAGAGAGTTCAGGTATCTACAGGTTAGGGACTTTGCACGAAAGGTGTGGAAGGGGTTCCCTAGATTGCCGGGATACACCCTGCTGGAGCGACTGCTGCTTCCGGATGTGGAAGGGGAGGGAAGAATTGGGGATATATATAAGTGGCTGGGGGAGCAGGGAGGCGAGTGGGTGGTCAAGATCAAGGAGAAATGGGAAGCGGAGTTGGGAATGGAGATCAATTGGGGAGTATGGAGTGAGGCACTGCGAAGGGTAAACGGAACCTCCTCTTGTGCAAGGATGAGCCTGATACAGTTTAAGGTGGTGCACAGGGTGCATATGACTCGGGCGAGAATGAATGGGTTCTTTCAGGGAGTAGCAGATGAGTGTGAGAGGTATGGGCGGGGGCAGCGAATCATGCGCACATGTTTTGGGGTTGTGAAAAATTGGGAAGTTTCTGGGCGGGAGTGTTCGCAGTCTGCCAGGATAGTGGAGGAGGGAGTGGACCCGGACCCTTTGGTGGCGATATTTGGGGTTTCAGAGAAGCCGGAGCTCATGGAGAGGAGGAAGGCCCATGTTTTGGTCTTCGCCTCTCTGATTGCACGGCGACGAATTTTGCTGGCGTGGCGGCCGGCATCACCACCGGGAGTAGCAGCATGGTTGAGTGACTCGTATGACTTCCTGCGGTTAGAGAAGATAAAGTATGAGTTAAGGGGAGTTTGAGAAAAGGTGGGGGATGTTTGTGACCGTGTTTGAGGAGCTGTTCGTCGCAGAGGTGTGGGGGGGTGGGTGGGGTGGGTGATGGGGACGAGGGGTGAAAAAGGAGTAAAATCTGTACAAACTGTATAGTTGATTGCTGGGAAGAATGTTTCCCGGGGTGTTCATTTGCTGTAACCTACTTTGATACAAGTTTGAATAAAATGCGTATAACGTGCGTACAGCACTTTCTGTGCTGTACTGTTCTATGTTCTATGTTCTATGTCTTATAAAAGAAAGAAAGAAATACATTTCAGAATAAATAAGAAATTTAATCTCAAAAAATAAATTACATAAATAATGGAATAAATATCTCTTGGCAAGTGCTTTTTAGAATCACATACTGAAGGTTGATTCCATGTGTGTTTTAAAACAAAAGTATTAAATAAACTGGCTTTAAATATTTGTACAGTGGTGTGGTTGCTTTTATTCCAGTTCAGGCAAGCACCTGCCTTACTGCAAAACCTTTAAAGGTTTTGGGTTGAGCCAAACCTCAGGATTTATCCGTCCCAAGAACCCAGAAGAATGAAATCTCATTGTCTCCCTTCCCTTCCTCTGGAACATCAGCAAGGGTGCCTCTTGCTTGGATGTCTGTCTGGTTTCTACTGATTTCCTCTTCGGATTCTGGTGTTTGTAGAAATTGTGGCTGACTCTGTCCACCTTGGTGGGTCGCTCACACTAATGTCTTGAGGAAGGACCTCATCAGCTGTGTGCAAATCCCTCATCATCTTCTCGAGCCACCACTGCCTCTTCAGGTCCTGAAAAAATTGACTCCGGTCATGCATTTCCTGATGCTCACTCACCGATCTTTTTCTGAAAGAAAGGATTGAATCAGTTTCACCTGAATACTGGTCTAATTTCATTGTAATGTTGAGTGCGCGATTATAGCTTTCGAATTTAGCGAATTACCCTATGGGGTTCCCATCACAGAGCATCATCCAGCCCATGGTGTACAGGATGGCCACAAGGCCAGGTCTCTTCAGGATCAAGTAAACCATTTTACCTGCAACAAGAAAATAGTTTATTTCCATTCATTTAACAGTTATAATGAAGAAATATTTGTCTTTCTATCACGTCTTTCACAACCATGAACCGTGGTCATTGACTTCAGTAAGCAAAGTACTGTACACACCCCTGCCAGCATCAACGGGGCCGAGGTGGAGATGGTTAGTGGTTTCAAATTCCTGGGGGTACACATCTCCAAAAATCTGTCCTGGTCCACCCACGTCAATGCTATCACCAAGAAAGCACAACAGCGCCTATACCTCCTCAGGAAACTAAGGAAATTCAGCATTTCCACATTAACTCTTACCAACTTTTACAGATGCACCATAGAAAGCATCCTTTCTGGCTGCATCACAACCTGGTTTGGCAACTGCTTGGCCCAAGGCCGCAAGAAACTTCAGAGAGTCGGGAACACAGCCCAGTCCAACACACAAACCTGCCTCCCATCCATTGACTCCATCTACACCTCCCGCTGCCTGGGGAAAACGGGCAGCATAATCCCACCATTTTACTCACTCTTCCAACTTCTTCCTTCGGGCAGGAGATACAAAAGTCTGCGAACCCGCACAAACAGACTCAAAAATAGCTTTTTCCCCACTGTTACCAGACTCCAAAACGATCCTCTTAGGGACTGACCTGATTAACACTACACCCCTGTATGCTTCACCCAATGCCGGTGTTATGTAGTTATATTGTGTACCTTGTGTTGCCCTATTAGTATTTTCTTTCATTTCCTTTTCTTTTCATGAACTTAATGATCTGTTGAGCTGCTTGCAAAAACATACTTTTCACTGTACCTTGGTACACGTGACAATAAACAAATCCAACCCATCCAACATGAGGGCAACCCAAACCTCTTTAAAACAAATTAAGTGCTTTTTATCCAGTGGTTGCAGAAAAAATATTGGCCAGGAAACAGAGAGAAGTTCCTCATCTTTGAAGTCGTGTCTAGGGGTCTTTTACACCCACTTGAGCAGTCAGGTGTCTCTCAATCAGAATTTTAATCTATTTACTTGTCAGATAGCCTTGTAAAACATGGTATTCACAAAGATGCATCTTGCGGCAGGTATTAACTATACATGTTTCAGTCATGCAGACATTCTAATGGATGGCACCCCTGACAGTGCAGTACTCCCTCTGTACTGGCACTAGAAGTGTTGGCCTGGATTTCATCTTCATCCTTTCAGCTTAGAGACAAACATGCTACCCCCTTGAGCCCAGTCAACACCAATATGCACCCCTTTTCTATACAGCTTGGAGCTACAGTAGAATACAAGTCTGCAGTGATTCTTCTGACATTCATCAATTCATGACACTGGGCTAGAAGTCTGATTGCTACTGCAGGAACACTGTAACAATGAGTAAAGTTACTTACCCATTCACCAAAAGTTTTGATTCCACAGATTCTGAGGCAGAGTGCTGAGGAGTTTGTGCTGGTTTCTTAGCCACTGCTTGAAGTTGTGCTTAATGTTTTCACTGTGAAAATGTTCCCTTATATAAGGGGTTCGGCACCTATTGATCACATTTCCTTTTGTTACAGTTGATGTCATTGTGATGTCTCCCTGATCGCAAGACGTAAAACGCCTGAACATTGAGGGAAGTCATTTGAAATTGTCCTGAGTTTCTCAACGATGAGGAGCTGTGACATCAATCCTATCCCACAGTGAATTTACGACAATGACCCACTGACTTTGGCCTTTTCATTTAAGTTCAAGCTTTTGTTTATAGAAAGATTGAAAGTTTTCTCTTTTGGATTCCCTAGGGTGGAATGGAAGCGGTTGACGATATTAACTTTAAGAGTTAACCAGCCCATGAAATGTCGCATACATTGAAAACTACCGTCAGCAGGATGTGCGTCTGTAAAACAAAAGCCCTGATTTACGGTGGACAGTTCATTTCCACTATGCCACCGGTGCCCTGTTCCCGCACTGCAGAAATCCAACCTTTGGCAAAATGTACAGCACCTGGTGAAAAAGAGTGAATCACAGCTGAAGCTCAATTCAAAATCTCTGCCAAGGCAGAAAAAAAATGACATTTTATTTGAGTTTATACCTTCGAGACACATTAAAAACAAATCCAAATGAAAGACGAACTTAGATTTTTTTTATCCAGCGCTTTTCTTATTTTCATGTGAATTTAGATTCTGTGATAGCACTCTTTCCCCAATTAACTCGTAAAAGATGTGGCTTCAAGTGTTCACTCCCATGGCAGACTGATTTGCTCTCGCTTGTTTTGCACTCATGCCCAAAATCAACTTCACCTGAATTGTTTTGAATGGAAGAATCAAGCAGCAAAATTGAAACCAAAGAAGTAAATGGAGCAAGCGAACAGCAAATCCTAAGAAACTGGAGCAATGCCAAGGAACAGTGATGGCACAAAACAAAAACTAACTTTCACCAAAAGGCCAGAGTGACACTCCCCTTTTTCCCAATTAAGAAGCAATTTTAGCGTGGCCAATCCACTTACACTGCACATCTTTGTGTTGTGGGGGTGAAACCCACGCAAACACGAGGAGAATGTGCAAACTCCTCACAGACAGTGACCCGGGGCTAGGATCGAACCTGGGTCCTCAGCACTAACCACTGCGCCACAGAGTGATATTCCTGAGGTAGGGCTGTTACTTATTGGGTGTAATCCGAACGGTTCCATAAATAAAAGGCTAATGAGGAATGTTGACGAACTTATTTAAAACTGATCCAATAATACAAAGGGCAAGTAGTATTTTGAAGACAAGAGACGTTTAATAATCTTTGTACAATTTTTTGTCCAAATACAATCTTAATCAGCAATTAAATTTTTAGGCAAACACCATTAAATAAGTGGCAGATTGCATTATTTTAACTGTAAATCTTTAGTGTGTCCCCACATTCTCAATTACTTGAAAGAATAAATGAAGCAGCAATAGCTTGCTGAGAAATAGTTTGAGCAGAACATTGCCTCACTTAATAGAGAACTTGAATGCATAAAGTTTGCACTCCATTTAAAAGTAAATTATCTAAGTTTTAGAAACATCTTCGAGGTATTGCAGTGTTTAGCGCAGGTTGCAGTTTTAAAATATAACCTGCACGGTACCACAGTGGACAGCATGGTAGCACAGTGGTTGCACTGTTGCTTCACAGCTCCAGCATCCCAGGTTCGATTCCCGGCTTGGGTCACTGTATGTGTGGAGTCTGCACGTTCTCCCCGTGTCTGCGTGGGTTTCCTCCGGGTGCTCCGGTTTCCTCCCACAAGTCCCGAAAGACGTGCTGTTAGGTGAATTGGACATTTTGAATTCTCCCTCTGTGTACTCGAACAGTCACCGGAAGGTGGCGACGAGGGACTTTTCACAGTAACTTCATTGCAGTGTTAATGTGAGCCTACTTGTGACAATAAAGATTATTATTATTATACCCATGATCAAGTGACTGCATGGCCCTGTCTGCAGGAAGGATGTCTCAGCTTTATCATTTTGCACTCTCTGGACAAAACTTAAGGAGCACACAGTAGGAGTTTGGGATCAGCGGTCAGTATGCCGCATGTGTGCCTGCCAATTAAAACTATGGCGGGGATGCTTTTTCTTTCTGCTCTGTCTGTGGAAGCTCTTTGCTTGGAGCACTGGATCATGTAATTTCTGTCTGTGACTGTGAGGCCACTGCTGATGTCTCCTGTGCTTTGAGTTAAAGGATACTAATTCAGTCACAATCACCCCTCCACCATAAGTAAGGGATCAGAGGCTGCACTGAATACCGTGCAGCATGCGATTTAGTTAGAATTGTTGTGCTAATAAAGGCAAGAAAGCCTTTAGCTCCTTCAATAAATAGGTGCAGCTTTATCATACAAAAAGTTCATAAATTATGCAAAATATAAATTACAAAGAATAAATATGCACCTTGATTTGTAGGAAAATACATTACTTATATTTTACATAAATTACAAGTCTGTTTATTGGAGATTTTAAAAAGTCTCAATCTTAAAGGTGCATTTACATCACAAGTAGAAGGTGACTTGTCCTCAATTTTTTCTTTATTCAGTGTCGCTCGCAAGACCAACATTTATTGTCCACCCCTAATTGCTCGAGAAGGTAGTGTTTTTTTTTTATATGTCCAGGTGACTTGCTAGGTGTGAGGTTTGTTAAGAGTTAACCATCTAAGTGTGGGACTAGGGTGATGTATAGACCAGACTGAGTAAGGGAGGCAGGTTTTCTTCCCCAAAGGACTTTAGTGAACCAGTTGAGGGAACCGAAAGAACCTGCATTTATATAGCATCTTTGATGACCCCAGCACATCTCAAACATCTTATAACCAATGAATCACAAAGTGTAGTAGTCCCTGTTAAACTGTCGAAAATTTAGCAGCCAATTTGCAAACAGCAAGGTTTTACAAACAGTCATGAGTTAAATAAGCAGATTATCTATTTTAGGGACAAAACAGAAACTGCTGGAAATACTTAGCAGGTCAGATAGCATCCATGAAGAAGAAAACAGAGGTAGCAATTCAGACTGATGACTTGTCCTTAGAAGTCAGAAATTCTGATGAAAGGTCACAGACCTGAAAGGTTGGCAGCACTTTTTCTCTCTGCACAGCTGCTGCCTGATCTGCTGAGTATCTCAAGATTTACTGTTTTCAATTCCAGCATTTTACTTTTGAATCTGTTTTGGATGCTGTAGTGATGTTGGTTGCAGGATAAATATTGGCTAGGACACTTGAGAAGAGCTTCCCGTCTCATCTTCAAGAATCACATCCCTGGGATCTGAAAGGTCCACCTGAGGGCACGCGGATCCTCAATTTAACATTTTGTGCAGCTCCAAACATGCAGTGCTCCCTCAGTATTGCACTGGGAGGATCACTTCAGAACATGTGTACAAGTGACACAGAGTGGAACTTGAATTTTTGACCTTTGCCACCCACTGAGCAACAAAACGCTTTGCTATGTCCAAGGTGAAAAATTAATATAAGGTTTTGGCGCAAGGTTTGTGATGAGCAACAAAACAAGGTCACTACCCGCTGACTTTAAGATAATGATGAGAGATTAAGTGATCTCTCCAGTGAGAATTTCCCCTCTATCATCATGCTGTGGTACTGTAACTTATTGCAGCATGCTTACTTCTTGGCCTTTTGGCTAAGATCAAGCATCAGATCAAGCCCAAGATCAGGTGCAATGCCTTTTCTTGTCAACTTCTATCTTGTATGTCTCTTTTGTGGGGACTATGAGTTGGATTAAATTTGAATTGGCTTTTGGAACAAGCAAGGAGATGGATTAAGGACTTGCACTGTCCACTCTGTGCATCGGCTTTATAACTTTAAGAATTTCATTAAAATATATTTTTAAAGTAGGTTTTCCCCATCATGGAACCGAAGTGATGTCATCAAGCCATCCAAAAACAACCAATCACATTAAAAGGATTTTCACAGCCCACCAACAAGGAAAAGCACAAAAATAAAATTGCTCAAAAAACTTTTACATCCAACAAATCAAAGGTTGGGCCAAGACAGGGGGTAAAGGCAGAAGATGAGATATTCCCAAATAAAACTTGATTGAAAAAATTGCTCCAAAAAGATTTTAAAATCTGCCAAAGATGTATAGGTTAGGTGGATTTGGCCACCCTAAATTGCCCCTTAGTGTCCAAAGGTTGGGTGGGGTTACAGGGATCGGATGGGGAGAGGAGTGCGCCTAGTGTAATGACTTAGGCCAGACCTTTGAGATTGGCCAATGAGAATATAAGTTTCCTGATTAGTGGCCCCATCAGGGAACCCCTTTCTTTGTATCTAACAGGGAATGTCAGATCCTCTGCTCTCCCGGTGTAGACAGCAAGCTGAATGCACCTGGTTGTTTGGGTGTTGGGTTTGTAAATAATAGGAATTCTGGTGACGGGACTTCTGCCTCCGTGGACTTATTACACCTAGATAGGGTGCTCATTCAGAGGGTGGGTGCAGACTCGATGGGCTGAATGGCCTCCTTCTGCATTGTAGTAACTCTATGATAATCAAATGGAGACATTTAAAACACTCTTATAAATGTAATTATTTTCAGGGAGAGTTTTGTTGTTCGGGAATAATTACTCATGTCGTTGTTAAAATAAAAACCTTGAATCTGATTGAACAGGGTGTAACTTTTTAAAGAAGTTTCTAACAGGCATGTGGATGGGGTTGGGGGTGGGAAAGTTGAAGTTCTCGCTGATTTAAGTGACAAGCTAGTTCTGGAGGAGTCCACAGCGTAGCCTGTAATGGTATGTTAGTGACATACTGCAACTTCAGGATTTCCGTGCAAGAGTGCACATGGCCTGCACCCTGCTACAGGCTGCGCTATGGTCAGGGGATGCTGACTCTCAACACCCTCCACCCACCCAGTGCCATACCTCACAAAATCTGGGCCAATTTCAGGGAGAATGCGAAGTGAGGTTTGCATTTCATGTTCTCGGTGCAAGTGTGAGAGCTCAAGTTAAGTGGCGGCTTTAGTAGCAACGGTGAAAATATTTAAATGTTGGTCTGAAAATATACCCTTAAATTTAAAGAGGACAGACACCCTATGTTAGAAATAACTTATTCAACATTTGGACATTTTGACAGTGCCAACATATCACAATCGATTTTTTTAGCTTACATTTGATTTCCAGAACAGTATTGAGTCAAATGTGCTAAGCAGCATCCTGAACTTTTATGATCAGGAGAAAGAAACACGTGCAAGATTGCTGGACAATGTGCTGCGAAGTTTATCGGGAACATGCAGCGTTCCCACTTCCGGGAAGTCGTCGGTGAACAATCTCTTGATTCTCTCCTTCTCACCATATCTCTGCCTCCTGTTCTTCAACCGGCTCTGTTGCTTTCCAGTTGACGACAAGTGCTTGCGAGAGCTGGGGTGTTTTAAACCCAAAGGCTCAGCGTGGAGAGTTAAGCCTTTCTCACCAGCAGTGTGGACATCTCTGACCGCATCCTTAATCAGCTCCTGCCTCCTACTGCCATACAGCAGCCTCCCCAGGTCATGCATGAGTTGCATCTCACTCACTGACCTTCTGGGAATAACACAAAAACACAGATCAGAAAAATAAGGACACATCTAAAATTCATAAAACCTTTCTTGACCCTTGGACACCCCAAAGTGTGTTGCAGTCATTGAAGGACTTTTGTTTTACATGAGGTCCCTGTTACACAGTGGCACAATAGTTAGCACTGCTGCCTCATAGCTCCCGGGACCCGGGTTCAATTCCGGCCTCGGGTGACTGTCTGTGTGGACTTTGCACTTTCTCCCCATGTCTGCGTGGATTTCCTCCGGGTGCTCTGGTTTCCTCCCACAGTCCAAAGATGTGCAGGTTAGGTGGAATGGCTATGTTAAATTGCCCCTCAGTGTCCAAAAGGTTAGGCCGAGTTACTGCATTACAGGGATAGGGTGGGAGGTTGGAAAGCTTAACTAGGGTGCTCTTTCCAAGGGTCGGTGCAGACTCTATAGGTCGAATGGCCTCCTTCTTCACTGTAAATTCTATAATTCTAAGAGAAATGCAGCAGCCAATTCACACACAGACCCCATGAACAACAGTAAGGTAATTACCATCTGTATTGGGACATTCATTGGAAGATAAATGCTGGTCACTACACCAGATAGAAGTCACCTGCTTTCCTTTGAAATAATGTTATGGGGTCTTTTACTCTAATTGAGAAGGCAGACAGGACCTTGGTGTAACATCTTATCTGGAGGTACAGCACCAGAGTGTCAACTTCAATCTTTGTGCTCCAACCGGCAATGTGACTTTGATTCACATTATTATCATGAGTGAGCTTTGCACACAAGCAGTGGGAGAGACACTTCCTGAGTGAGACAGCCAGAGCGAGTGTTGGGATGGGGAATTTGAAACAGAGTGAGAATTCAGTGCTAAGCGGGAAGAGGTGCTTTTTGCTTTTTCTCCTTGCTTTGTAACTTTTTAAACCTTCAGTGAGTGGTTTTGCCATGCTGCAGCAGTTGAGGCTACAAGGGGGAAAACTGATTAGTAAGTAGTGGATAAGGTTGGTAAGTCTTTACTACTTTTATCACTTATCGTTGAAAACACTTTGTGGTTTATAATCTGTAAGGGCTGTAATTGGTAGTAACAAGGACCAGGAATGAAGGGCCTTAGAGAATTGGATATAAACTAATATCAAGCATCTTCTTAAGGTTTAATCTAAAGGGGCAAGTCATGGCAGGAGAGCTCAAAGCCGTGGTTTTCTTCTCTTGCTCCATGTGGAAAGCTGGAAACATATCCAGTGCCTGGGGTCAGCATGTGTGCAGGAAGTGTCTCCAACTGCAGCTTCTGGAAGCCTGGGGTTCGGATGTTGGAGTAGCAGCCGGGGGCATTGGAGCATCCACAAGGCAGAGAGTGTCAAAAATAGCATGTATAAAGAGGCAGGCTCAGACTCCACAGGTTGGCAGGGATGGATGACTACCAGGCAGTGAATCATAGAATAGAATCTCTGCAGTGCGAAGGAGGTCATTCGGCCCATCGAGTCTGCACCGGTCCTTGGAAAGGGCATCCTATTTGAGGCCATGACTCCTGGTAACCCTACCTAACCGTTTGGACATTAAGGGGTAATTTAGCATGGCCAATCTTTCTAACCTGCACATCTTTGGACTGTGGGAAGAGCACCCGGGGAAAACCACGCAGGCACGGAGAGACAGTGCAAACTCCACACAGTCACCCGAGGCCGGAATTGAACCTGGGTCCCTGGAGCTGTGAGGCAGCAGTGCTAACCAGTGTGCCCCCATGCCATTCAGTGCAGGAATCACCCTGCAAAACAGATTAACCTCTTTGGATACTGTGGAGTGGAATGACCTCTCGGGGGAAAGCATGAACAGCCAATTTTGTTGCACCATGGTTGGTTTTGTTGCAGATGGGATTCAATTGCAAGGGGAATAGATTTGCGTTTCTGTGGCCTTAAACAAGTTGAGGATGATATGTTGCCTCCCTGGTGCTAGGATTATGAAGCCTTGGAGTGGTTACAGGACATTCTGGAGGGGAGGGGGGTGAACAGCTAGGAGTTATGGTATACATTAGTACAGACGACGCGGGTTAAAAAAAGCAATGAGTTCCATAAAGTAGAATAATGGGAAGTTAGGAAGAAAGTTGAGAAGTCAGGCCTTAGGATTACTACCAATGCCACATGCTAGTCAGAGTATAATCAGCAGGATATGTTAGATAAATACATAGCTGAAGAGATAGTGTAAGGGGGAGCATTTCAGTTCTGAGATAGTGGGGCCAGTGCAAACTGGATAGGCAGGATCGGGACTGATGGCCTCAAGCGCGTATTTGCTAGGTTGGCTGGGGAGGTTTAAACTAAAAGGGCAGGGTGATGGGAACTTATGAAAGGAATCAGAGGAGCGAGAAAGCAAGGACAAAAACAAAAGACAGAAAGGGGAATAAGAAAAGTTGTCGGCAGAAACCAAGGGCCAGATTCAAACAGGGCCACAGTGAAAAATATTGGGAGTAGGACAAGTAATGTTAAAAAGACAAACCTAAAGGCTTTGTGCTTTAACGCACGGAGCATTTGCAATAAAGTGGATGAACTAATTGTGCAAATAGATGTAAATGGTTATGATATAATCGGGATTACAGGGATATGGCCGCAGGGTGACCAGTGATGGGAACTGAACATCTAGGGGTATTCAGTATTTAGAAAGTACAGACAAAAAGTTGCATTGCTGGTTAAAGAGGAAATTATAGAACATAGAACATAGAACGATACAGCGCAGTACAGGCCCTTCGGCCCTCGATGTTGCACCGACATGGAAAAAAATCTAAAGGCCATCTAACCTACACTATGCCCTTATCATCCATATGCTTATCCAATAAATTTTTAAATGCCCTCAATGTTGGCGAGTTCACTACTGTTGCAGGTAGGGCATTCCACGGCCTCACCACTCTTTGCGTAAAAAACCCACCTCTGACCTCTGTCCTATATCTATTACCCCTCAATTTAAGGCTATGTCCCTTCGTGCTAGCCACCTCCATCTGTGGGAGAAGGCTCTCGCTGTCCACCCTATCTAACCCTCTGATCATTTTGTATGCCTCTATTAAGTCACCTCTTAACCTTCTTCTCTCTAACGAAAACAACCTCAAGTCCATCAGCCTTTCCTCATAAGATTTTCCCTCCATACCAGGCAACATCCTGGTAAATCTCCTCTGCACCCGTTCCAAAGCTTCCACGTCCTTCCTATAATGAGGCGACCAGAACTGTACGCAATACTCCAAATGCGGCCGTACTAGAGTTTTGTACAACTGCAACGTGACCTCATGGCTCCGGAACTCAATCCCTCTACCAATAAAGGCCAACACACCATAGGCCTTCTTCACAACCCTATCAACCTGGGTGGCAACTTTCAGGGATCTATGTACATGGACACTGAGATCCCTCTGCTCATCCACACTACCAAGAATTTTACCATTAGCCAAATATTCCGCATTCCTGTTATTCTTTCCCAGCTCTGCAGCTTATCTATGTCCCTCTGTAACCTGCAACATCCTTCCGCACTGTCTACAACTCCACCGACTTTAGTGTCGTCTGCAAATTTACTCACCCATCCTTCTGCGCCCTCCTCTAGGTCATTTATAAAAATGACAAACAGCAACGGCCCCAGAACAGATCCTTGTGGTACGCCACTCGTAACTGAACTCCATTCTGAACATTTCCCATCAACTACCACTCTCTGTCTTCTTTCAACTAGCCAATTTCTGATCCACATCTCTAAATCATCCTCAATCCCCAGCCTCTGTATTTTCTGCAATAGCCGACCATGGGGAACCTTATCAAACGCTTTACTGAAATCCATATACACCACATCAACTGCTCTACCCTCGTCTACCTGTTCAGTCACCTTCTCAAAGAACTCGATAAGGTTTGTGAGGCATGACCTACCCTTCACAAAACCATGCTGACTGTCCCTAATCATATTATTCCTATCTAGATGATTATAAATCGTATCTTTTATAATCCTCTCCAAGACTTTACCCACCACAGACGTTAGGCTCACCGGCCTATAGTTACCGGGGTTATCTCTTCCCCTTCTTGAACAAAGGGACCACATTTGCTATCCTCCAGTCCTCTGGCACTATTCCTGTAGCCAATGATGACCTAAAAATCAAAGCCAAAGGCTCAGCAATCTCTTCCCTGGCTTCCCAGAGAATCCTAGGATAAATCCCATCCGGCCCCGGGGACTTATCTATTTTCACCTTGTCCAGAATTGCCAACACTTCTTCCCTACGCACCTCAATGCCATCTATTCTAATAGCCTGGGTCTCAGCATTCTCCTCCACAATATTATCTTTTTCTTGAGTGAATACTGACGAAAAGTATTCATTTAGTATCTCGCTTATCTCCTCAGCCTCCACACACAACTTCCCACCACTGTCGTTGACTGGCCCTACTCTTACCCTAGTCATTCTTTTATTCCTGACATACCTATAGAAAGCTTTTGGGTTTTCCTTGATCCCACCTGCCAAAGATTTCTCATGTCCCCTCCTTGCTCATCTCAGCTCTCTCTTTAGATCCTTCCTCGCTTCCTTGTAACTATCAAGCGCCCCAACTGAAACTTCACGCCTCATCTTCACATAGGCCTCCTTCTTCCTCTTAACAAGAGATTCCACTTCTTTGGTAAACCACGGTTCCCTCGCTCGACCCCTTCCTCCCTGCCTGACTGGTACGTACTTATCAAGAACATGCAATAGCTGTTCCTTGAACAAGCTCCACATATCCAATGTGCCCAACCCTTGCAGCCTACTTCTCCAACCAACACATCCTAAGTCATGTCTAATGGCATCATAATTGCCCTTCCCCCAGCTATAACTCTTGCCCTGCGGGGTATACTTATCCCTTTCCATCACTAACGTAAAGGTCACCGAATTGTGGTCACTGTTTCCAAAGTGCTCACCTGCCTCCAGATCTAACACCTGGCCTGGTTCATTACCCAAAACCAAATCCAATGTGGCCTCGCCTCTTGTTGGCCTGTCAACATATTGTGTCAGGAAACCCTCCTGCACACATTGTACAAAGAATGACCCATCTAATGTACTCGAACTATATCTTTTCCAGTCAATATTTGGAAAGTTAAAGTCTCCCATAACAACTACCCTGTTACTTTCGCTCTTTTCCAGAATCATCTTCGCCATTCTTTCCTCTACATCCCTAGAACTATTAGGTGGCCTATAGAAAACTCCCAACAGGGTGACCTCTCCTTTCCTGTTTCTAACCTCAGCCCATACTACCTCAGAAGAAGAGTCCCCATCTAGCATCCTTTCCGCCACCGTAATACTGTCCTTGACTAGCAGCGCCACACCTCCCCCTCTTTTGCCCCCTTCTCTGAGCTTACTAAAACACCTAAACCCCGGAACCTGCAACAACCATTCCTGTCCCTGCTCTATCCATGTCTCTGAAATGGCCACAACATCGAAGTCCCAGGTACCAACCCATGCTGCCAGTTCCCCTATTTCGTATACTCCTGGCATTGAAGTAGACACACTTCAAACCACCTACCTGAACACTGGCACCCTCCTGCGAAGTCAAATCTGTGCTCCTGACCTCTATACTCTCAATCTCCCGTACCCCAAAACTACAATCCAGGTTCCCATGCCCCTGCTGAATTAGTTTAAACCCCCCCAAAGAGCACTAACAAATCTCCCCCCCAGGATATTGGTGCCCCTCAGGTTCAGATGTAGACCATCCTATCTATAGAGGTCCCACCTTCCCCAGAAAGAGCCCCAGTTATCCAGAAATCTGAATCCCTCCCGCCTGCACCATCCCTGTAGCCACGTGTTTAATTGCTCTCTCTCCCTATTCCTCATCTCACTATCACGTGGCACGGGCAACAACCCAGAGATAACTCTGTTTGTTCTCGCTCTGAGCTTCCATCCTAGCTCCCTAAAGGCCTGCCTGACATCCTTGTCCCCTTTCCTACCTATGTCGTTAGTGCCAATGTGGACTACGACTTGGGGCTGCTCCCCCTCCCCCTTAAGGACCCGGAAAACACGATCCGAGACATCACGTACCCTTGCACCTGGGAGGCAACATACTAAACGTGAGTCTCTCTCGCTCCCACAAAATCTCCTATCTGTGCCCCTGACTATTGAGTCCCCAATTACTAATGTTCTACTCCTTTCCCCCCTTCCCTTCTGAGCAACAGGGACAGACTCCGTGCCAGAGGCCCGTACCCCATGGCTTACCCCTGGTAAGTCGTCCCCCCCACAAGTATCCAAAACGGTATACTTGTTACTCAGGGGAACGACCGCAGGGGGTCCCTGCACTGACTGCTTCTTCCCAGTCCCTCTTACAGTTACCCATCTATCTCCAGTCTTTGGTGTAACTACTTCCCTGAAGCTCCTATCTATGACCCCCTCTGCCTCCCGAATGATCCGAAGTTCATCCAACATTATCGCAACAGTGAGGAAGGATATTAGCTCTAACAATGTGGAATCTGTGTGGGTTGAGCTGAGAAACACCATGGAGCAAAAAGTATTAGTGTTGGGATTGGCATTAAACGGGAAATTAGAGACGCATGCGATAAAGGAACATCTGTAATTATGACTTATTTTAATCTGCATATAGATTGGGCAAATTAAATTAGTCGCAATAGCATAGAGGAAAAAATTATGGAGTGAATACGGACTGGTTTTCTGGACCAATACGTTGAGGAACAACGAGAAAATAGGCCATCTGAGACTGGATACTGTGTAATGCGAGTGGCAATCTAGTTGTGCGAGACCCCTTGGTGATGAGTGACAATAATATGATAAGAGTTCTTCATCAAGGTTGAGTGTCATGTGGATGATTCTGAGACTAGGGCCCTGAATCTTAATAAAGGAAATTACAATGTTATGAAGCAGGAGTTGGTAATTGGGAAGCATTACTTAAAGGGATGACAGGCGATAGGCAATGGCAAATATTCAAGGAGTGTATGAGAGAACTGCAACAATAGTTTATTCCTGTCTGGCACAAAGGTAAAACTGAAAGGATGACCTTTCATGGTTTACAAGTGAAATTAGAGATCGTATTCAATCAAGGGAAGAAGCAGATAAATTGGCCAAGAAAAACAACAGATCTGAGGATTGGGAGCAGTTTAGAGTTCAGTAAAGGAGGACCATGGGATTGATTAAGATTGGGAAAATAGAGTACAAGAGTAAACTTGCAGGGAACATAAAAACTGACTGTATAAGTTTTGAGAGGTACGTGAAGAGAAAAAGATTTGTGTGAACAAATGTAAGTTCCTTCCCGTCAGAAGGAGAAGAATTTATAATGGGGACAAAGAAATGGTTGAGCAACTAAATACATACTTTGGTTCTGTCTTCACAAATGAGGACACAAATAAGATACCAGAAATATTGGAGAATGTAGAGTTTAATTTTTTTAATATAAATTTAGAGTGCCCAATTCAGTTTTCTTTTCCAATTAAGGGGTAATTTAGCGTCACCAATCCACCTAGCCTGCACATCTTTTGGATTGTGGGGGCTAAACCCATGCAAACATGGGGAGAATGTGAAAACTCCACACGGACAGTGACCCAGAGCTGGGATCAAACCTGGGACCTCAAACCTACTGCGCCACCATGTTGCCCCTGAATGCAGAATTTAATGAGAGGGAGGAACTGAAGAAGTTCAATATTAGTAGAGAAGTGGAGTGGGATTCTCCATCCCGCCATCCCATTTTCCAGTATGGGACACCCCTGTCGGCAGCGGGATTCTCCGTTCCGGCAGGTGGCCAATAGGGTTTCCCACTGTGGCCATCCAACACCGTCGGTAAACCTGTGGTCATGGTGCGCTGCCAACGATGCAAAGGATCCTGCCGATGGAGAATCCCGCAGATGGTGGGATTGAAGGATGACAAATCCCCAGGTCCTGATAATCTATATCCAAGAACACTTAAGAAAGTCGCTCTAGAAATAGTTGATGCATTGGTGGTCATCTTCCAAGATTCTATAGACTCTGGAACAGTTCCTACAAATTGGAGGGTAGCTAATGTAACCCCGCTATTTAAAAAGGGAAGTAGAGAAGAAACAGGGAATTTATACATCATTAACGTCGGTATTAGGGAAAATTCTAGAATACACGAGCAAAGATTTTATAACAGAGCACTTAGAATACAGTGGCAGAATCGGACAGAGTCAGCATGGATTTATAAAAAGGAAATCATGCTTGACAAATCTACTGGAATTCTTTGAGTACGTAACTGGTAGAGTTGATGAGTGGGAGCCAGTGGATGTGATTTCATAGAATTTCATAGAATTTACAGTGCAGAAGGAGGCCATTCGGCCCATCGGGTCTGCACCAGCTCTTGGAAAGAGTACCCTACCCAAGCCCATACCTCCACCCTATCCCCATAACCCAGTAACCCCACCTAACACTAAGGGCAATTTCGACCCTGAGGGCAATTTAGCCTGGCCAATTCACCTAACCTGCACATCTTTGGACTGTGGGAGGAAACCGGAGCACCCGGAGGAAACCCACGCACACACGGGGAGAACGTGCAGACTCCACACAGACAGTGACCCAAGCCGGGATTCGAACCTGGGACCCTGGAGCTGTGAAGCATTTGTGCTAACCACTATGCTACCGTGCTGCCCACACATATGCGCGGATCCTCAGATTTATTTGGACTTTCAGAAGACTTTTGACAAAGACCCACATTATCCAGAGGGAGTGCAGTGAAGGGTTACCAGGCTGATTCCTGAGATGGCAGGACGGGCGTATGAGGACTGATTGAGTTGGTTGGGATTGAATTTGCTGGAGTTCAGAAGAATGAGAGGGGATCTCATAGAAACCTAGAAAATTGTAAGAGGACAAGACAGGGTAGATACAAGAAGGATGTTTCCGAGGGGTTTTTTTTGGGAGTGGAGGGGAGGTTGGTAGCAGGGCTCTCCATAATCACAGTCTGAGGATACAGGGTAAACCATTTAGGACAGAGATGAAGAGAAATTTCTTCACCCAGGGAGTGGTGAGTCTATGGAATTCGTTGCCACAGAAAGTAGTTGAGGCCAAAACATTGTGGCCGGGATTCTCCCAAATCGCGGCCAAGTTTTGACACCGGCGTCAAATCCAGCTCGAGCGACTCCGGCGTCAATGGGCCTCCAGGTCCAGGCATTCATCCCTTCCTAGGAGGCTAGTATGGTGCTGGAGTGGTGTCCACTGCTCAAGTACTCGAAAGCCAGCGCACCACGGCCGGGCGTGGGTCCACGCATGTGCACCATGGCCAGCGCGGGTCCGTGCATGCGTGCCATGGCCAACGAGGATCCGCGCATGCATGTGGGTTGCCGTCTCCGCGCCGGCCCCTGGGCAATATGGTGGAGCCCTACAGGAGCCTGACGCAGAGGAACATAGGCCCCACTGGAATTAACCCGCCCGCCGATCGGTAGGCCCCGATCGTGGGCCTGGCCACTGTGGAGGCACCCCCTGGGATTCTCCCCCCCCCCCCCCACACCCCCCCACACCCCCACAAGGACGGTCCCCGCAGCCAGCACTCCGAGGTCCCGCCGGGTAGGATCATACGTAACCCATGCCGGAGGAAGTCGGCCAAACTTGGCGGGCACTCGGACCAACGAGGCGCGGAGGTCACCGGGGGGGCCACTTTTAATAGCCCCCGACCGGCGTGTCGACGACCCCGCAGGCACAATTGCCGCCGATTCTCCGGTCACCGGAGAATCGTGGCGTGATTCTCGCTCCACCCCCAGGCGATTCTCCAACCCAGTGCGGGATCGGAGAATCCCGGCCTGTATGTTTTCAAGAAGCAGTTAAATAACGCACTTGAGGTGAAGGGGATCAAAGGACATGGGGGGAAGGGGGAGGTTGGATTCGGCTATTGAGTTGGATGGTCAGCCATGATCACCATTAATAGTGGAGCAGGCTCAAAGAGCCAAATGACCTCCTCCTGCAACTATTTTCTATGTTTCTATCTAATGGCAAGAAGGCTACCAACTGGCACACAGGTGAGGAGTTGGACAAATGAGTTAGACAGAGAAACTCAAATTATAAATGCTTATCTTCGACAGAGAATTTGTCGCATTTCATAACCATGGATATTAGGAGGAAATCTCCATAAATCACAAATCTTAGACAGTGAACTTCCTGATATTACAAAAACAGACCCCAGAGAGAGTATATGGAAATTTTACAAAGATGGGACCATGTCAAGAAATCACAAAGAGACCCTGGAGGGGTCTGGAAATTTCACAAATAATAGAATTTCCAAATATCCAGCACTTCAGATGTTAGCCAGAGAATCTTGAGAAATAACAAAGACAGATCTTAGACAGTGAATCGCCAGCAATGACAAACACAGATCCCACACAGTTCACAAATACTGATCTTAGTTGCACATGAAGCGATTGTGCTCACTGTTGTCATTTAAACGAATCTACGATCAAGGCATTCCTTATTTGTGATTTGCCGTGTCTTTACCTCATCGGCCGACTCTCTGACACTAAAGCGGTGCACAGGGTGCAGAGAACGATTAAACTCTGTGCTTGGGACTGATTTCCGAGCGAGCCCATTCTGAGACTGTAAAGAAAAACAGCAAAATCGATCGATGCACATCACCAGAGAAGTTCAATTATAGGACCGATTTAATGAATGTTAAGTATCGAACCAGAGGGCGCGCTGTCTTCTCGACTGAGATTGAAATAATTATGAATTCACTTGCACGAGCTATGGAAAAGAAACAACATCAATTCACCTGGTCGATTGACGAGATGCCTTGGGACGCTGTTGTAATTCATGACTTAAAGCGTTTTAGTTATAAGTGAAATTGTTGACTTTTCATTAACTCAAGACACCAGGTCAGAACTTTTAAAGTCAAGTTGCAATGATCTGCACCACCACAATCCTTGTTCATTAAAAAAAAATGCATTGCATTTCGAATAATGTGCTAAACTTTAGCAACACACGTCGTTCCAGCTGTGCTCTAACCTGTAATACTCACCCAAATCAACCTGCTGATCGATTTACAATTCCCCGCTTGTGTTTGTTGCTGGGATAACTTGCTCAGCTTGCCAGTGGGCACTTTGTGGGGGGTTTTATATGTGGGATGTGAGTGGGGGGTGGGGGGGGGTTAGATTGTTAAACGACTGATCACAGAACCCATCTAATGTGGGCTGGAGGTGTCAGATTGTCCTGCCTGTCAATCTGACAATCAGAGCATTGAACTCAGCAGAGCCTCTCGAAATCCCCATCTTTGTAGTATGAAATGCACCATGGAACCTTACAGCACAGGAGGAGGCCACTCAGCCCGTCATACCCGTGCCAGTCCTTTTAAAGAGCTATCCTATCCAATTAAGAGTTACACGCTCCCCCCCCCCCTCCCCCCCACCCCCCACCTTTCCCCACATCACTGCAATGGTTTCCCTTCAAGAATGTATCCAATTCTCCTTTGAAAGTTGCTGTTGAATTTGTTTCTACCATCCTTTCAGACAGTGCATTCCAGATCACAGCAACTCACTGAGTTTAAAAAAAACCCTCCTCTTGTCTCCTTACAAATTATCTTTGATCTGTGTCCTCTGGTCACTGAGCTCCACACCATTTCATTTATCAAAGTCCCCCATGGATTTGAACACATTTAATAAATTACCTCTTAACCTTCTCTGATCTAAGGAGACCAGTTTCAGTTTCTCTAGTCTCTATACATAACTGAAGACTCTCATCCCTAGTAACATGCTAGTAAATTCTTTCTGCCCTGCTTCTGAGGGCTTAACGTGCTTCCTAAAGTGTTGTGAACACATTCCAGCTAAGGCTTTACCAGTGTTTTATAAAGGTTCAGCATAACGTCCTTGCTTTTGCACTCTATGCCTCTATTTATAATTATACCATTTTAAAATGAATCATACTTTTAAAATTTGGAATTATGTGTGACGTTAATTAATAAAGGGATGACTTTTGAATGTATCTTACTAAATTAAGTTTCTCCCCAAGAGCAATATATATTTTTTGTAAATAGATCTTATTGCAAAGTATGTACAGTGTTTTGGCAGCATTTACCACTTGACAAAGACTCTATGAGGTTACAAACTAGATTTAGCCATACAGATGTTTCCAAGTGCAGGCAGTGTGAGAGACAGGCGTCATAAATATACAATAGTCTTTAATAAATCCAAAGGAAATTGAGGAGAAACATTTTTACTCAGACAGTGATGAGAATGCGAAACTTGCTACCATATCTTTTTATTAAAACAGTAACAAATATATACACAGCCAAACAGTACAAACAGTCATTTTGTGTTGGAGAAACAGGGTACTCTCCCCTCAATACCAATGTACCCGGGGGGGGGGGGGGGGGGGGGGGGGGGGGGATACTCTGATTATTAAAACAGTTCACAACACATTTCTACAAAAAACAAATGGTACAAGCACTAAACTTTGCGCTGGAGAGACCAGATACCCTCGCCTCTGTACCAACAGAAGGGAAAGGAAGGGGGGTGGTGGGGAGAGAGGGGAAAGGAGGGTGGTGGGGAAGGTGGGAGTGTTGGTGAAGGGAGGGCCCAATAGCGCACTGTCTGAACTATCTACAGAGGCAGAAAAACAAAAGAACCTTCAATTATGATGTACCAGATTCTGGGAGTTCCCCAGAGGGGGTGAGGGGTGACATAGTAGTTGAAGCAAATAGTTTAGGTGAACTTTAGGGAAAGCTTGATAAACACACGATGGAGAAAGAAATAAAAGGACATGTTGATAGGATTAGGTGAAGAGTTGTGAAAGGAGGTTCATCTGAAGCATAAACACGACATGTACCTTTTGGGCAAAATTGAACTTTATGTGCTGTAAGTAAGTTTGGAATGTAAAATAGCAAGAGTCATTTAGGGATACATGCTGGCCTCACAACCTCTGAGGAGCTGCTTTCTTGATCCTTTCTTTTGTCAGTTTAACTGCAAGACCTGGAGCTACAAGGAGGGAAGTTGCTGATGTTAAACAAGGGGCCATTGCTACAACACAACCTTGATATAATGTCCTCTTTTGAGAAACATCCAATGTTCATACAGCAGCCCTGGTGCTGGGTATTTACTTCACTGACTCATGTCCTGTCATCTGACCAATAAACAGATTTAGAATCAACATTAACCAGGTTGAACTACCAAGTATTCCTGTTCTCAAGGAGATTACATTCAGAGCAAGCAGTCAGTGAAAGTGACACCAACAGAAGTGTTCAACATTGTGTCCACAGAAGATAATTTGTCTGGTTTATTTGGAATCTGGAGGAATTTTGAATGAATAAATAAGGAGAAACTGCCTATATGACAGAAGTCAGTAACCAGAGGATACAGATTCAAGATAATTGGCATAAGAACCAGTGGTGACTTGAGTTTTTTCATGCAGTGAGTTTCTATGATCTGGAACACACTGCCTGAAATGGGTGGAGGAAGCAGTTTCATTAATAACTTTCAAAAGGATAAATACTTGAAAACAAAACAAATTGTAGGGCTAAGAGGGAGTCCAGGCATGATGGACTGAATGGCCTCCTGTTGTGCTGTGGCTATTGTGCATCATCAACACTTGTTGGGTGAAGTTCTGTGGGTTTTGTTATGGAAATGCAATTTCCTTGTCCTGTCAACCCTCTCCTCTCCGACATGATTTTTCTTCAGTCACCATTGCTGTGCAAAGTATTTGACTCTGCACTGGCTGTACACTGCACCCTTTCTTATTTTAGAGTGAACTTAATAACAACAAACGTGTTTTTGCACCAAGATGATGAAATTAAGCAACTTGCGCTATAAATAAAGTGGCCAGTGTTATTTTAAGAATGTGAAGTGCCATTTTCAGGCAAAGAATTACACATCAGTTGACTATGAGACAGATTTTCTAAATACAGCACAAGGAATGGAGATCTGTCATGACTCAGGGGTAGCCCCTGGCATGATGTGACAATCATGCACCTTGATAGGACGGCTTTGTGTCATGTCATGTGTTCGCTAAAGGGTGAGTGATTGTCAGGGCAGCAGGTGCCTGAGTGAATGATCAGGGAGTTCTGTCTAGTATAAGACCTTGGAATAAAGGTGGGTGCATTAGGAGCAGCGAAAGTGTTGGTAATGATGGCCTCTGCATCAAATTAACAAACTCCCCCCATCACCCCATGAGTATCTTCTGGTGCAGTTCTACATTTCATGTCCGCATGAAGCAATTGGGAGCTGTCAGTATTGCTGAGGAACTTTGCTCAGTTTTTATTAGCCAGTCTTGTGTGGGCATCATGAAAGTTGAGGTACAGATCAGCCATGAATAAGTAAATGACAGAACAGATTTGAGGTGCCGCATGGCTTCCTCCTGTGCCTAGATCCTTGTTGTGATGGGAGTAAAGAAAGAACTTGAATTTCTATCGCATCTTCAAAAAACCTTAAAACATCCAATGAAGTTTAGTTGCAGCTGCAATGTAGGAAATGTGACAGCCAGTTTGTACACAGCAAGCTCCCACAAACAGCAATGTGATTCTGACTGGATAATTCAGAAATTTGAAAATCTAATCCAGGTGAATATTCCCACTGCAATGATCAGGGAGAACCGGACTGTTGTAAATGCAATCTTTTGGATGTAAAAGTTAAACAAAGGCTGTTCAAGTTGATGTAAACAATCCAATAGAATAACAAGTGGGCAGGGAGGCAGTCATTGACACCCAACAGACATGAGAATCCCCCTGGATGTCAACTCTGAATGAGAGCCAGAGCACTGGTTCCCACTCAATGGCTGACTAGATTGGGGTTTATTGCTTCTTGGCCGTTTGGTTAAGATCAAGCATAGGATCAAGCATGGGATCAGGTGTTAAGCCTGTTCTTGTCATCTTGGATCTATATATCTCTTTTTGGGGGCCATAAATTGGATTTAACTTGTTTTTTCAGACTAAGGACGTGCCCTGCCCACTCTACATTGGTTTTGCAACTCTGAGAAAGGAATAATATTTTCAAAAAAGTTTATACCCAGAGCCTTCTGACTCAGAGGCAGAATTTCTAGCATTGAGCCAAAGGGGAGAACATGAAATATAGAACTGTGCCAGCAAATAACTAATACAAACTAGTGGGCCTTGGGAACCTGTTGGAAATGATCAAGTCAGAGTTTGGTTAGCAGACATTGGTTAACAAATTCACCGCAAAAAAAATAATGAACTCAGTAACCAGAACTGCAATGACAGCATGTCGCAACACTCCTGTCGCAGATTGTCCTTCCCGCCGCGCTGATTGACTTTGGATGCAGACATGTTTTGATCACACAAGCTTAAATGAATTGCCCTTTGGGCTTGCATCAGATTTTAAAGCATTGCTGCACAATTCCCCATCCAGTTTCCTTGAAAGAAACCTTTAACCCTGGGTTGACAGCTTTAATTACTTCACCTCTGAGCTACGATCAGCATGCTAAGACGCACAAATGTCACACAGTGCAATGTGGGAGAGCTGTCAGTGAACCATGACATATGCAAAGGGAGGACTTCTGCCAGTGACTAAGCCTGTGCTGTTGATACAAGCATTTGTGTGAAGCATGATTAAGTCATGCAGTCCTTACTGTTTGAACTGCTGGGGAAATGCTGTTACAGAGCACATTGCTTAACTGCTTTGAATACATTACACTTCAGAAACGTTACAGCATTTAAATAACTGTCTGTAAAATGGAGGGTGAGGGAAAATGCAACCCTGTTAGAATTTTGACAAAATGTTGAATGTCAAAAATGCTTACACTCACATCTGATTATTTACATAATTATTTCACTGTTTACTGTTGGTGACTTCTGTTGCAAACATTTATCCTTTGATTTGCTATTTTAATGCAGGTGTTAATTCTGTCAGCTGTGGCCCAGTGGGCAGCTCCCTCACCTCGGAATCACAAAATGGTGGGTTCATTTTTCGCTCCAGAAACTCAAGCACAAACATCCAAGCTGACTCTCACAAGTCAGCGGTGAAGGAGCGTGAAGCTGTGTGAGATGGCGTCTTTCAGATGAGATATTAAACCAAAGCTCACTCTGCCCTCTGAACGTTAAGCACTATTTTAAAGAAGAGCAAGGGAATCCTGACCAATATTTATTCATCGGCCAACATGACTAAAGCAGATGGTGGTCCCATCTGCAGCTCACAAACTGGGTTCTACAGCCACAGCAAATTATGTTCAATACAGAAGGGACATACACCCTGGGCGCAGTCCATCGTCTCCTAAGATGGGCATATGCCATCATACACTTAAAATGTACTTCATTGCTATAGCATTTTGGGATGTCCTGAATTTGCGAAGGTTACTAGACAACTCATTGTACTTTCAGACCTGAATGGAGTTAAAGAACCATAAAATCATACAATAGTTACAGCACAAAAGGAGCTCATACAGCCCATCATTATCTGAATCAGCCCTCTGCAAGAGCAACCCAGTTTGCTCCACTTGCCCGCTCTTTCCTCCTAGCCCTGTAAATAATGATCCAATTCCTTTTTGAAAGGCACGACTGAACCTGCCTCCACCACACCCTCAGACAGTGCATTCCAGTTCCTAACCAACCTCCATGTAAAAATGTTTATTCTCATTTCACCTTTGGTTCTTTTGTCAATCATCTTTAATTGGTGTTCTCTGGTTCTTGACGCTATCATCAATATAAACAGTTTCTTCCCATCTACACTGTCCAGACCTTCATTAAGCCATTAAGAACCAAGTCCTAGTAGGCTCTGATAGATATTTGAGAACCAATTAGGTTCTTGCTATAAGAGAAATCAAAGTGGAAGGAGGTTCAATGTCTATGTCATTATGCCTCCTAACATAGTGTCCCCTAGAAATTTGATTTCACAGCTCTCTATGCCTTCATCCAAGTCATTATTATACAGGGTGAAAAGCTGAGGCCCCAGTACAGATCCCTAAGGAACTCCAATTGTTACATAATTGATAGCGTTCAGTTTAGTTTCATCTCTTGTCTTTCCTATAATGGGATACCTGAAACCAGACACAGTGCACTTACTGTGATTTAGTAAATGTTTCATACAAATCCACCATTACTTTTTTATTGCTGTTCCCCTACCGTTGGTAGAGAAACAGAAACAGCGAGAGCTCGGCAACAAGAGAAAGAGATGGTGCAAATAGCTGAGAGAGTCATAGATTCTGATGGAAAGAAAGACAGAGGGTGGCAGAGAGACAGTGAGGTAGGGCTGAAGACATGGGCAGAGTCGGACAGGGAGAGAGAAATAGGTCTTGACTTTGTGCAATAGAGTGAAATATGCTATTGCTGAGTTGGCAGCAGTGAGTCACAGCGCATTTTACATCTCTCACGATTTTTATTTTGAATGAGGTCAAGGGGCTGCCGACTCACTAGAGCACCAAGCCAATATCTACCCCAGAGAGTTATTCACTTATTGGTTGATTGACAGAGTGCCGATGCAGTGAATGCCAATCCAAAGAACTGAGGGTAGTTGTGATGAGAATGTTATTTTAGCTGCTGAAAGGAGAAGGTCAGAATATGGGATGATGTAATGCTCTCTTAAAGGGAAAGGCATCCTGAATACCTCTCCGTTGGCTGGTTATTATTTGTGACATGCGGATAAGAATGAGCCATCGTTCAGCCTGTTTCACCAGTCCCCCCCCCCCCCTCTCTCTACCCCCCCCCCCCCCCCCCTCCCCCACCCACCCACCAAGTGCAGTTGCAAAAGGTTTTGTGCGAGCTCAGAGAGTAGCATTTTAATTTCTGAAGCAGCAGGTTGGGGGTTCAAGGCCCACAATCTAGACTGGCATTTTTGTGCAGTACACTGAGGGAGGGAGTGTCATACTGTCAAAGGTTCCATATTCCATATAAGATGTTAAACTGATCACGTTTGTCTGTTTAAGTGGAAGGTCCCATGGCCTGACTAGAAGCAGTGTCTTGGGCAACATTCCTTCTTCTAGCAACACCATCAAAAACAGACTGACTGGTCATGGATCTCATTAGTTGTAATGAGGTCCAAGCCCCTCTGTTTTCTTGCTCACAGTTTCTGTATTTCGCAAGTAATTCAGGAGGATTCAAGGCAATGGGATTAGTTTTGGACTGCTCTGAAAGGATTGGGTGAATAGGCTTCCATCTGAGCTGTACCTCTCAATGGCTTTATGAGCTCAAAATGCTTTGCACAGGACAAGATGGTACAAAAGGGCCTTACATTTTAATCTTTTTGTCACAATGCACCGCACATTGCAATTCTTTACTTAAAAATATTTTTTATTCTCCTGTTTCACATTTTCATCAAATTTACACCCACTAACAAATAATCAACAGTAGCATATACAATGGCAATCCCCTGGCCAACAATCCCTTTATCCCACCTACCCCCAAACAACCCGCAACATTTTAACCATGATGTGGAGATTCCAGCGTTGGACTGGGGTGGGCTCAGTAAGAAGTCTTACAACACCAGGTTAAGGTCCAACAGGTTTGTTTCGAATCACTAGCTTTCGGAGCACAGCCCTTTCTTTTTTTTGGTAATGTTTTTTATTGAGTTTTCATATTTTATATCCAACAAATTACAAATTATTAGGAAAAAAAACCACGTAAAAATTAACATGTATATTTACAGGTAAGCATCTTCATAATAACAACTGTGGCCGCCCCCTTTAGCCGGCATACATATTTTACATTCCCCAATATGGCCGAGGCACATGTTTATAGGCATTTATTTACAATTTGGTTTTGGGCCTTAGCTTGCCATCAGACTGTCGCTTGCGGCTTTGTCCTTCTTTTTGTTTTGGATTAATTTTTATTCAAGTTTTCAACAACAAATTTTATCACAACAGAGAAAAACAGTAACCCCTCCCCACCAATACAAAAACAATAAATTAATAAGAAAAAGAAATAAGCGTAAAACCATGAGAACAAACCCCATAACGAACCCGTAGCCCCCCCCCCCCCCCCCCCCCAACCCCTTCCCCCGATTCCCGTCCATTTTCCCCTGGTTCTTGGCCACCCGACTATTCTTCCTCTTGTTCGTTGGCCACAAGCAGGTCCCGGAACAATTGCATGAATGGCTCCCACGTTCTGTGGAAGCCGTTGCCTGACCCTCGGATGGCAAATTTGATTTTCTCCATTTGGAGAGATTCCGAGAGGTCGGACAGCCAGTCTGCAGCTCTGGGCAGTGCTGCTGACCGCCAACCAAACAGGATACTACGGTGGGCGATCAGGGGGGCAAAGGCAAGGGCGTCCGCCCTCCTCCCCAGGAATAGATCTGGCTGGTCTGAAAGCCCGAAGACCGCCACTATCGGGCATGGCCCCACCCTCACCCCCACCACTTTAGACATAGCCTCGAAGAAGGCTGTCCAGTACTCCCCAAGTCTGAGGCAAGACCAGAACATGTGGGGGTGGTTGGCCGGGCCTCTTTGGCACCGCTCACATCTGTCCTCCACCCCGGGAAGAACCTACTCATACGGTTTCTTGTTAAGTGGGCTCTATGTACCACTTTTAGTTGCGTCAGGCTGAGCCTTGCGCACGTGGAGGTGGAGTTGACCCTATGCAGTGCTTCGCTCCAGAGTCCCCACCCTATCTCAATCCCCAGGTCATCCTCCCATTTCTTTCTTGTTGCGTCCAGTACGGTGTCGTCCCTTTCTACCAGTCGGTCATACATGTCGCTACAGTTCCCATTCTCTAGGATATTTGCGTCCAGTAGGTCTTCCAGTAGTGTCTGTTGTGGCGGTTGTGGGTACGTCCTTGTCTCCTTTTGTAAAAAGTTTTTGAGCTGCAGGTACCGTAGCTCGTTACCCCTGGCTAGCCGAAATTTCTCTGTCAGTTCGTCCAGTGTTGCGATCCTGCCGTCCGTGTATAGGTCCCTGACTGTCAGTGTCCCTCCGTCCTGCCTCCACCTTTTGAAGGTGGCGTCAGTCAGTGCTGGTGTGAACCTATGGTTGTTGCAGATGGGAGCCTTGTCCGAAATTTTGGTCAGGCCAAATTGCTGCTGCAGTTGGTTCCAGGATTGGAGGGTGGCTGTCACCACTGGGCTGCTGGAGTGTTTTTTGGGTGGGGATGGGAGTGCTGCCGTGGCGAGGGCCCGGAGAGAGGTCCCCATGCAGGAGGCCTCCTCCGCACGCACCCACTCGGCTTCTGGCTCCTGGATCCATCCCCTTACTTGCTCGGCTGTTGCCGCCCAGTGGTAGAATTGTAGGTTCGGGAGGGCTAGCCCCCCCCCCCCCGCTGGAGTTTTGTTTTTTGTAGGACCTTCTTTGGGATCCTAGCATTTTTACCCCCCCCCCCATACGAACGCCATGATAAGTTTGTCCAGCGCTTTGAAAAAGGCCTTGGGGATGTAGATCGGAATTAATCTAAACAGGAAGAGGAACCTGGGCAGTACGTTCATTTTGATCGTCTGGACTCTCCCCGCGAGGGAGAGTGGGAGTGTGTTCCACCTTTGCAGGTCCTTTTTTACTTCCTCCGTCAGGCTGGTGAGGTTCCATTTGTGGATTCCTTTCCAGTCATGGGCTACTTGGATCCCCAGGTAGCGGAATTTGTGTCGGGCTTGTTTGAACGGCAGCCCCTTTAGTGCTGCCCCCCCGCCTTTGCGGGTGTACTGGGAAGATCTTGCTTTTGCTCATGTTGAGTTTGTAGCCCGAGAAGGCTCAAAACTGTTTCAGGAGCGCGATGATTCCGTCCATGCTGCTTTGTGGGTCCGAGATGTAGAGGAGCAGATCATAGAACATAGAACATAGAACAGTACAGCACAGAACAGGCCCTTCGGCCCTCGATGTTGTGCCGAACAATGATCACCCTACTTAAACCCACGTAACCCGTATACCCATAACCCAACAATCCCCCCATTAACCTTACACTACGGGCAATTTAGCATGGCCAATCCACCTAACCCGCACATCTTTGGACTGTGGGAGGAAACCGGAGCACCCGGAGGAAACCCACGCACACACGGGGAGGACGTGCAGACTCCACACAGACAGTGACCCAGCCGGGAATCGTACCTGGGACCCTGGAGCTGTGAAGCATTGATGCTAACCACCATGCTACCGTGAGGCCCCGAATCATCTGCATAGAGTGGGACTCTCTGCTCTCTGCCTCCCCTTCGGATCCCCCTCCAATTTTTGCTGCCCTGAGCGCGATTGCTAGCGGTTCGATTGCTAGTGCGAACAGCAGCGGGCACAGTGGGCATCCTTGTCTGGTGCCCCTGTGCAGCTGGAAGTATTGGGAGTTGGTATTGTTGGTCCGTACGCTCACCATGGGAGCGTTGTATAGGAGCTTTACCCAAGCGGTGAACCCTGTTCCAAGCCCGAACCGCTCCAGTACCTCTATGAGGAAATTTCCATTCGACTCTATCGAAGGCCTTTTCTGCGTCTAGGGAGACGATCACCTCTTGTGTTCTCTCCCCGGAGGGGGTCATTATCACGTTCAGCAGGCGCCTGATGTTTGAGGTAAGCTGTCTACCTTTGACGAAGCCCGTCTGGTCCTCTGTGACTACCTCAGGTACACAGGAGCACAGCCCTTTCAGCAGGTGTGATTCAGACCTGAGGAAGAAGCTGCTCTCCAAAAGCTAATGATTCAAAACAAACCTGTTGGACTTTAACCTGGTGTTGTAAGACTTTTAACTGTGCCAACATTTTAAATACAAACACCAAAGAAAAAGAATCAGGAATCCACCATAACCCCATACATAATCACCAACAACATATATACTCCAACCCAACTGCCCCCCCCAATCTCCCCCGCCTAATTTTCGATGCCATCCAATTCCTGAAAATGCACAATAAACAAAGCCCATGAATTGTAGAACCCTCCCATCCTTCACCTCAATTCGAACTTCACTTTTTTGAGTGTTAAGAACTCCAGTAGATTCCCCGCCGCCACACCAGGGCACAGGGTGGAGAAGCGGACCTCCACCCCAGCAGGATCGCCTTTGAACGATCAATGAGGCAAAGGCGAAGACATCTGCCTCCACATCTGCTTCCAACCCCGTCTGATCCAACACCCCGAATATGGCTTCAAGGGCACCCGGTTCGTGATTCATATGCACCACCTTCGAGATCACCCTGAAGACCTCCCTCCAATACCCCTTCAGTTTTGGACAGGACCAAAACATATGAAGGTGATTTGCCTCCCACCTCCTCACAGCGTTCACAAACATCCTTTACCTCCTCAAAGAGTCGGCTCATCCTCGGCTATGTGAGGTGCGCCCTATACACTACCTTCAGCTATATCAGCTCCAACCTCGCACATGAAGTTGAAGCATTCACCCTCCGGAGCACCTCACTTCACAACCCCTCCTCCATATCCTCTCCCACCTTGCCAAATCCGCTTTCTCCCTTCCCACCAAACTAGTTATATTATATCTATGGAGCTCCCCCCCCCCCCCCCCATCCCATGCCCCATGCACCCCAAGATATCTAAAGTGGGTCACCGCCCTACGGAATGGTAGCCCCACTTCCCCTGCTCCCACCCCTGACCGGGACACCACAAAATATTCACTCTTGGCTTGGTTCCGATACATACAGTAGCAAATCATCCACATACAAAGAAATCCTATGCTCCAGCCACCGCAGCCCCCCCCCCCTCCACCCCCCCCCCCCCCCCCCCCCCCCGCACTATTCCTCTACACACCTCCAAACTCCTCAACGTGATGGCCATAGGCTCAATCGTAAGCGTAAGCATGAGGCATCCCTGTCTGGTCCCTCGATGCAGAGCAAAATACCCTGAATTCATTTTATTCGTGCGGACATTCACCCTCGGCTCTCTATACAGCTGTCTTACCCAATCCACAAATCGTGGCCAATCCCAAACTGCTCCAGAACCGCCATTAAATACCCCCCACTCTACCCAGTCAAACGCCTTCTCGCCATCCAACACCACTACCACCTCCCCTCCGCCGGTGCCATAACCAGGTTCAATACCTTCCTAATGTTTAAAAAGAGCTGCCTCCCCTTCACAAACCCCATCTGATCTTGCTCTATTGTCTTCGGGAGCCACTCCTCCAACCTACCCGCCAATACCTTTGCCAACACCTTTGCATTCCACATTCAAGAGTGATATGGGTCTTGTCATGTGAGAGTACCTTTAAAAAATGGGTGTTTAAGAAATGTACCTTTAAGGAATGGGTGTTTATCAGTGATGTCAGAGTGTGGGTGGAGGTGGGCTGTCTGTCAACTTTTTACTTTCATTTTTGGCTGTTTACTGCAGGGTGTGATTTAGTTTCGTTTTCAGAGCTGGATAGCTGCAGTCACCGCCAGAAGGGATATTAGTCTCTCTCTCTGTAATCTAAAACCTAAATCCTTTGGTGATTTAAAACTAATAACTGCTCTCAGTAGTGACTTTAATCTGATGTGCTTCTGTTTAAAGGTGTTTTTAAAAAAAAGTCTTATGGATGTTAAAAGGACAGCTTAAGGATTACTTAGTGTTGTATTCTTTGTGGGTTGTATTTGAATTAATGGTTGCTAAGATGTTCACTGTATATTTTTAAAAGGCTAACTTGAGTTCATAGAATAAACATTGTTTTGCTTTAAAAATACTTTTTCCATTTCTGCTGTACCACACCTGTAGATTGGGCCGTGTGCTCCCCATACCACAATCTGTTAAAAGTTGTGGGCCAGGTGAACTCCATGATACATTTGGGGTTCTCTAAACCCTGGCCCATAACCGTCTATACGACCAATATTCTGTTGGATCCTTATCCTTCTTGGGCAACAGGGAGATCGACGCCTGCCCCAAAGTCTGTGGCAACACCCCCTTCCCTATCGCCTCCTCAAGCATCCCCACCATTAGCGGCGCCAACGTACCTCTAAATTACCGGAAACCCATCGCCCTGCTACCTTCCCCGACTGCATCCTCCCAATCGCATCCTTTAACTCTTGCTCCACTATCACCGCCTCCAATGTGGCCCTGTCCACTTCCCCCAGCTTCGGGTATTCCAAACCATCCAGGAATTCTTGCATCCCCTGATCCTCCTCTCGTGGCTCCGACCTATACAACCTCCCATAAAACACCTCAAACACCCTATTAACCTGGTCAGGAGCCACCACCAACTTCCCTGCCCTATCCCACACCTGAACAATTTCCCTCGGCGCTGGCTCCCTCCAACGTTGGCCTGCCAACATGCGCTCTGCCTTCCTCCATACTCTTAGACTGCCCCCCTCGCCCACCTCAGTTGGCACACTGCCTTCCTTGTGGACAGCCGATCAAAGCTCACCTGCAACTCCTTCCTCATTTCCAACAGTGTTGCATCCCCGTCTTTTGCATACCTCCTGTCGATCTCCAACATCTCATCTGTTACCCTTTGCTGCTCCATCCTCTCCTCCTTATCCACCGTTGCCTTAAACGAGATCACCTTCCCCCCCCCCCCCCCCCCCCCCCTCACCACCGCCTTCAGAGCTTCCCATACCACTGCCTGTGAAACCTCCCCTGTACAATTAAACCCCACATACTCAATTACTTTCCCAATCTTATCACAAAACCCTCGGTCCACCAACAGCCCGACATGTAATCACTACCCCGGCCTTCTCACTGCCCCCTTCTCCAACATCATATCCACCCAATGTGGCACATGATCTGATATTGCAATTGCAGAATATTCCGACCCCTTGAACCAGGCCAATAGCGCCTTCCCCACCACAAAAAAGTCGATCCGCGAATATACCTTATGAACCGAAGAGAAAAATGAATACTCCCTCTCCCCCAGGTGTAGCAATCTCCAAGCATCCACTCCACCCATTTCCATCATTAGCAGCCAACCTCTTAGCCCACCCTGACGGGACAAGCGGATGCGGCCGTGACCTGTCCAATCTTGGCTTCTGCACCAAGTTCCAGTCTCCACCCACTATCAATTCATGTGAGTCCAAGTCGGGGATGGCCCTACACATCTTCTTTACAAACCCTACATCAGGGGTGGGCAAACTTTTCCGTGCAAGGGCCACATTCAGAAATTCACAATTTTAAAGGGCCGCATAGTATATTAAGTAAAATAATTACTTCACTCAGTTATGATTTAGAACATAGAACAGTACAGCACAGAACAGGCCCTTCGGCCCTCGACGTTGTGCCGAGCAATGATCACCCTACTCAAGTCAACGTATCCACCCTATACCAGTAAGTAACCCAACAGCCCCCCCCCCCATTAACCTTAAAAAAAATATTTTAAAAAAAATTTTTTTTTTTTCAATGACTTGGTGGGCCGTAGTTTGCCCACCCCTGCCCTACATCATCCCAGTTAGGACCATACATGCTTACCAGTGCCACCAGCCTCCCCTCCACATCCGCTGTCACTATCACATACCTACCTCCCTGGTCCGCAACCACTTTCTCCATCTGGAACTATACTCTTTTGATAACAAGGACCACTACCACCGTGCCCTGCCACCAAATGCAGAGTGAAACACCTGACTAACCCAGCCCTTCCTAAGCCTCACCTGATCCTTCACCTCAAGTGACTCTCCTGAGGCATCGTTACATCAGCCTTCAAAACATTCAGATATGCAAGCACCTTCGATCTCTTGACTGGACGGCCCAACCCCTTCACATTCCACGTAACTTTCCTAACCGGCGGTCTCTCACCCCCCTCCCTTCCTATCCACCATCAACATACCTCCGGGCCCTGCCCCATGAGCCTGACCCACCCCTATCCCATTGTTAACATCGAACCTTTCACCCCCTCCCAGAATACCCCTGCACCTGCTCTCGAAAAAGCCTCACCCAGTGTCGATCCCCTCCACATTTTCACACCTCCTAGGCCCATCGAAACCTGCTCCTCAGGTTCCAATGTCCACAGCGCCTCCCCCCACCACACCTCCATTCACTAGCCTTAAGTTAGCTAGCACGGGGGCCCCATCCAGGCCTTCCCTCCCCTCCCCACCCGCCCAGTCCCAGGAAAAAAAATCAAACACAAAAGTCTCAGCAAAATAAAACCCTCGCAACAAAGAATAACAGATAACTACAGTGCAGAATGAGGCCATTCGGCCCATTGAGTCTGCACCAAACCACTTAAGCCCTCACTTCCAACCTATCACTGTAACCCAATAACCCCTCCTAACCTCTTTGGTCACTCACGGCAATTTATCATGGCCAATCCTGCCAATCTGCACGTCTTTGGACTGTGGGAGGAAACCGGAGCACCCGGAGGAAACCCACGCAGACATGGGGAGAACGTGCAGACTCCGCACAGACAGTGACCCAGCGGGGAATCAAACCTGGCACCCTGGCGCTGTGACGCCACAGGGTTATCCACTTGTGCTACTGTACAATATAAAACTTAACCTCTATAGTGTGAAGTAAAAAGTTAACAATATAGGTCAAAACTACATTTATGCACACTCTCAACTCTCCATTCACAGACCACAACTCCTCTTCAGCCCATTCTTCACTTCTGTCCCAAGCCTTCTGCCTTCACAAAGCCTCCACCACCTCCACCGTCTAGAAATAGAAATCTCTGGCCTTGTGGGTCACACTCAGCTTCTCTGGGTACACCACTCCAAATCGTAACCCACTGTTGTACAATGGTATCTTGACTCAGCCGAACGCTGCTCACCTCTTTGCCAGCTCCACCGTCAAGTCCTGGTAAATGCCAACACCAGCACCAACCCATTGCACCTCCTGCTTCTGCTTTGCCCAGTTCAAAACCTTCTCCTTCATGTGGTACCTGTGGAAGCAGATGATCACTGCCCTTGGCGGCTCATTCAACTTTGGCTTAGGCCTCAGCGACTGATGAACTTGGTCCAGTTCATACCAAGAGGTTTCCTCTCTGTGGTGAATGAGAATTCACACGGTATTATAATCTGTATATATGCATCAATGTTGTAAGTGCAGTTGCACTACCTGACCACCAGGGGGAGTAGCTCTGGGAGCACTCAAGAGTTTGTACTGGGCTCCTCCCTTTGCTCCGCCCAGGACTCCTCCCCCTGGAGCTGCTGTATAAGATCCGTGCCACAGGGTCAGCCAGCCAGTTCACCGAAAGTTCAACGGCTAACAGGCTGGCTCTGTTGTAAGTATATTAAAACCGCTATTCTAATCCTACAAGCACGTGTCCATAGAATTGTTGGTTCCAACACTCTCCCCACCCCCATCAGTTCCGCAAACACCTTGGCGAAGTACTCCGTCGGCCAACAATCCTCAAACCTTGCCGCCTTGAGCGATTCTCCAAGTCCTCCAGCTTTGATCGCAGCCCCTTATTGGCCTCAACCACCCTCACCAGCTGTCCCCCATCAAGGTGAGCTGATCACTGTGCTGCGTCAGGGCTTCCTCCACTCCCATCATCTTCTCGCCCTGCTTCCTCACCTCGGCTGATGTCTTCGCCACAGCCACCCTCACTGGGGCAATTGCCTCCTCCACCAAGGACTTCAAAGCCACCGTCATCTCCTTTCTCAATACTTCCATATGCTTTACAAACTGCTTCTCCAGCTCCACGGACATCACCTCAGTCATCTTCTCTGCCGTAAGCAGTGGGGCCCCACCTAGCAGCCTAGCCATCTTGCCAACTCCCAGGCTGGCCCTCTCACACGATGGTGAACACTCACTCCCTCCTTCTTCACGGCTGTTTTCCTCAAATTTTTTGACATTCTTTGCCTTCTTTATATCTTCCGACACCCAATCATTCACAAATGCCCCCAGGTCCAGACATTAAAATCCTAAAAACATGCCTCAAGCAGGAGCCACCCAACATGCAACCTCCCCTCTACATACCGGATGTCCACACATTGCAATTCTGAGCGGTGTTCTGCTATAAAAATATTGAATAGGGAACAAAGGAGGAGAGAATGAAAACATAAATTAAAATCAGGGATGAGCAAGGATCTTGTTGAATAGTGGAGAACGTTCGAAGGTCCCTAAGGCCTCCCAGCTTCTATTTCTTTTCCTATGTTCATTCGAATGTAGATTTTTCATTCTTGCAAATCATTTTTTACGCAAGTGGTTTGGTGCATCAATAGACGATAGTCATTTTAATTGTCACTCCACTATTGGTGGCTGTGCCTTTAACTGCAAAGGCCACAAGTTCTGGAATTACATCTCTAAACTATTGTTCCCCTCTACGACTCGCTCTCTTCCTTTAAGACACTCTTTAAAACCTGCCACTTTGACAAGGGCCAAGCTGTGCCGGAAAAGCAGCTCAGTGCAGTGTGGCCGATAAAAGCCGGGTGATCCCGCCACCCGGATCTACCCGGCTTGCAACGCCTCACAAGATGCAACAAAATCTGCGAGGTGTTGCGATGTAAAACCTGCCCATTGTGGGAGGGGACCACGTTTTGGAAAATCTACATATTGGAGAAAGGTGCTCTAATGTGCAGATTTCCAAGGTACCTGAGGGTTTAGCGTTCATCCCCTTTGCCTCAGCGACCTCATGGAAGCGCCGTTCAGCACTGGTCCCCACAAATGGTGACCAGACAGAACAGCACTCGTGGAGGTCTCCCAAGGGATCTGTGACCCCCCAGCTGCATGCCCTTTGGGCAGGGTGGTGCCCTGTCGCTGCTGGTTCCACATGGGCACCCTGGAAGTGCCAGCCTGGAACCTTGGCAATGCCACTTGGGTGGCAGCATAGCACTGCTGGCTGGAATGGACACTGCAAGTGTGCCAGCTTGTCACTGCCAAGGTGCCAGGCTGGCATTTTTTGTGTGTGTGTCCTTTGTGGGTGTTCGGGTGGGGGAGGGCTAGGCCAAGGACCCCCCCCATTCTGCGTTCAGGCTGAGGGGGAGGTCAGGCATTGCTTCAGGGGCCTTGGAAATTGGGATGATATTTTAAAATGGCATCCTGATCTCTCGCTGCACGGGAATTCCGGTGAGCCGGGAAACATGCATCTAACTGCGCTCGCTGTGGGACTTTGTTCCCCTTTGGGAGAATCGTGCTCAAGGTTTTTATTTGCCTTACCTCTTATACATTGGGGACCACGGTAACATAGTGGTTATGTTACTGGACTGATAATCTAGTAGATCTGGATTATTAATTCAAAGTCTTTGATTCCAAATCTGGCCACAGATTTAAATTCAGTTCATTGAATGAAACTACAATAAAAAGGTGGGTCTGAATTTTCCTGCCACCAAAACTCGCTGTTGCGATGCTGCCTAGTATTGAGACTGCTGCCAGTTAGGAACTTCTGGGGGTCCAGGCCTTAAGTTGCCAAAGATGGTAGGCCTAAGCTGGTAGTAGAGGCATGCTGAGACCAGATCGGGTAGGTTAAAAGGCCAGCCCCTCTACCCAGGGGCTGTTTAGCTCAAAGGGTTAATCGCTGGCTTTGAAAGCAGACCAAAGCAAGCCAGCAGCACGGTTCGATTCCCGTAACAGCCTCCCCGAACAGGCGCCGGAATGTGGCGACTAGGGGCTTTTCACAGTAACTTCATTTGAAGCCTACTCGTGACAATAAGCGATTTTCAATAAAGCTTGGAAGATGTTGAATAGCCTCTAAAACTCATTGAGTAAACAAACAGACTCTTCAAAGCAGTTAAATAACCAAGATGAAAGACTTTTAAAATGATAAGATATTGCATTGTAGTAAAGAGCCCATAAAACCTCTGAGTAAACAAACAGATTTTGGAACTTCTATCTCAACAGATGTCTAGACTGAATATGTAAAATAAATGGGAAAAGATGAAATATTTACACTTGGTTATCACACTCGGCTGCCTTTTCAATAATGTGAAATGCAGTCCACCTTCTCATCCATTAGATTAACTTTTTAAATAATTGGAAGACTTTTCTACATTACAGTGTTGATCTTTTACTTGACAGCTTGCCAGTTGGCAGAAATAACAACCTGACAAACACATAGGGGGCGATTTTGAGCCTGCATTAGCCGTCAGAGGAAACGGCGATGTGGGTCCAAAATCTCACGAGAGTCGAAAAACGAGATTTTCGCTGGCGAGATCTTATCTTCTGATTTTTCCATGCCCCACATCAGCGACATAACAAGGTTCCCGACCTTCTTAATTTTATTAAATGATTACACCATTAGCGAGCCGTCCCGCCATCATTTCCATGCTCATTAAATATTCAAACCTCACTGGCATGACATCATGCCAGTGTCGATTACAACAGCTCCATAGCAGTGTGAACCTGATGACTTCAACTCGGAGGGGGATATCGGAGGTGAGCATGCAGGTCATCATTACCCACTAGGGAGTCCAGTAGAAAAAGGGCAGCAGAGAGGAAGTGGGGGAACCAGAGAAGTCCCCATCTGGGCCAGGGCTTGAGTCCCGGGTGTTTGGGAGGGGTGCAGGGAGTGAGTGGTGTGGCTTTCTGGTCACTTGCCTAGTGTGAGCCTCCGGGGAATAATGTGGCGGTGTTGGTATTCAATGGATCTGGTGCTTGGGGTGGGGGGGGGGGGGGGGGGGGGGGGGGGGTGGTCATTGGTGTGCCCTCCCGCATTTTGAGTCAGCTTTCTGGGATGTAAACACTGATTCTTAGGAGGGAATGCCTTTCTGGGGCGGTAGCCAGTAGGGGATGGGAGTGGGAGCAGCCATTGTGTCAGCACAGTGGGCGACAACAATATCCCAAGGTAGGGTTGGTAGGTTAGTAACACACCAGGTCAGGTGGGCACTTTGGGGAACTATGACAAGGATTTGCTCCATGAGGGCAGAAGGATCCTCAGACTGAGGAGGCAATGACGCCATTAACATTTCTCCTGCACCCTCAGGCTGCAAGAGACAGTTGTAGTTGACGAGCAGTGTGGAAGGGACCCTAACCCTGGTCCAGGAGGCCAGGCCACCAAGGCTGTTACCAGAGGTGGCCGTGTGTTCAAGATGGAAGGCTCACATAATCCGTCACTCATGCGAACAGGGGGATGCAGGTAAAAGTTAATGATCAAGTTGAGTGTAATCTGGAGGTTTCAAAATAATCAGCTCAACCTTGCCTGCCACTGGAGGTTTACTTTAGAATTCAAGTATAACCATTTATTGTGGTGAGATTGGAACATGGAACCCCAGATCATTACTTTAGGTTTGTGACTTACCCCATTTCAGGCAAATCAAGTAACCAATTTTTAAAAAATCAATCAAACTGAGGGCCTTATTATTATTATTTTTAAAAAAAATTTAGATTACCCAATTATTTTTCCAATTAAGGGACAATTTAGCCTGGCCAATCCACCTATCTGCACATTTTTGGGTTGTGGGGGCAAAACCCACGCAAACACGAGGAGAATGTGCAAACTCCACACGGACAGTGACCCAGAGCCGGGATCGAACCTGGGACCTCAGCGCGGTGAAGCAGCTGTGCTAACCACTAGGCCACCGTGCTGCCCCCTGAGGGCCTTATTAAAGGAGCAGCCCCTTAACGGGACACTGCCTTAAACAAAGACAAATCGCAAATGAAACTTTAAAAATCAAACCGAAACCTGATTAAATGGGTCCAAAAGGCACCCCAATTCCCGTGGTGCAAACCAGGCAGGGAAAGCCTCAACGGTGCCAGTGAGCACTGCGCGTTCCCTCCTGAGGGAATGTAGCCGCGGTGGAAGGGAAGCCAAATGGTAGGATGACCCCCCTCGGTGACCCGCTGCCTGAACCTGTTTATGCCGCGTTTGGCCAGGCCCAGGAGCAGGGTCACAAGTAGGTCCTCCTCCTTCCCCACCCCACTCCACAACTGGTTCCCATCGATCAGCAGCATGGGGCTGAAGTGTACACAAAACTGCAACAAAAGATTTGTTAACTAACTGAAAGGCAGTGCAGTTTGCAACAAGCAGGCATCTTGGGAGTCCGTGAACTGATGCAGTTTATGGTTGTGTGGGACTGCTGCGTGCAACACCCTCAACCCCAGGTCCCCGATGATAAGGGGGAGGACTCCTTTGCAGAGGCACTTTCACTGGGGCTCGCCACCACCGGATAGCAATATGGTGTACCAATGCACGTCCTGGCGGCGGGCGAGAGCAAGAAAATGAAAGGTGTGCAGCAGCTTCCCATACAGGAAACCCCTCTGTGTAGTGGAAAAGGGCATTTCCTCGAGGCAGCTCAGGCTGAGGGGCTCCAGCTCCCAAGGGAAGGTCCGGCACTTGGGGCCAATATGAAATTCCATCCGAGTGGGGGTGCGCTCTGGCGGTACACTACCACAAATCTGGGAATCCTCAAGTCCTGGTGTGCAATCAGGTCCGAACATGATCGTTTTGAGGTCACAATGGCTTTGGCCACGAGCTGGATATCTACCAGGTGATATGCCAACTCATGGAGGATCATGTAGCACACTCCTCCACCAGCCCCATGTCCCAGATCCTGGTCACCCCTGCGTCCGCAGCCGATGCCGCCTCAAGCCTCCCAAAATGGTATTGGTGAAGGTGTGGATTCCTGAGCAGCAACTCCCTAATGACAGCCGCTAACTCCAGATGGGGTAGAGCTGTGGCTCGAGGCGACCATGTTCTAGACTGCGTAGGTCCTGGTAAAAGATGACCAATGCCTGCAAGGAGTTACGAAGATCCCTCAAGTTTATGAACGGGAGCTACACATCATAGTTCAGGCTGCACACACTTTGCCAGGGCACACCATCTAGACGGGAGCTCGACATAGAGGTATTGCTGCAGGGTCTGAAGGCGGAAGGTTTCCACCTGGGTGGTGAGGCAATCTTTTGTCCCAGAAAAACTGTATGAGCATTCTCTGGATTTCTGAGACAAACTCAGGTGGTGGGGACAAAGTGACCAATTGATATCACAACATGGAGGCAATCAGCTAGTTTATGATCAGAACTCAGCCCCTAAACCAACGTCCTAGGGGGATGTTTGCTCGAGCTATTGGGGAGGGTTTAAACTAATGTGGCAGGGGGATGGGATCCAATGCAGGAAGTCGGAAGGCAGTAAAACAGGGACAGAAACAAAAGGCTGTAAGGGGGAAAGTGCAAGGCAGAGAAGACATAGTCAAAAATCAAAAAGGGCGACAATACAAGGTACAGTGACTGCGGGGCGCTCAGTGAATAGGCCCAGTAATACTAAAAGGAATAAAACGGGAAGTAAAAACATGAATGGTAAGCGACGTGGCAGGTTGTTACACGAAGATATGGGTTCAACGACAAGGAAAATTAAGAGAAAAGTTAAGAGGAAATATAACTTAGGAGAGGTTACTGATCGAGATTCAAAACAGAGGTGCAAAAGCCAACACAAGTGTACTTTACCTGAATGCTCGTAGTATTCAGAATAAGGTAACTGAGTTGATGGCGCAAATCATTGTGAATGACTGTGATTTAGTGGCCATTACTGAAACACGGTTAAAGGATGGTCACTACTGAGAGTTAACTATCCGAGGATATCAAACTATTCGGAAGGACAGAGTGGATGGTAAGGGAAGTGGTGTAGCTCTGTTATTTAAGGATGACATCTGGGCAATAGTAAGGGATGACATCGGTGCTATGGAGGATAAGGTTGAATCCATTTGGGTGGAAATCAGAATAGTAAGGCGAAAAAGTCACTGATAGGAGTAGTCTATCGGCCACCAAATAGTAACATTATGCTGGGGCAGGCAATAAACAAAGAAATAACTGATGCATGTAGAAATGGTACAGCAGTTATCATAGGGGATTTTAATCTACATGTCGATTGGTTTAACCAGGTCGGTCAAGGCAGCCTTAAGGAGGGGTTTATAGAATGTATCCGCGACAGTTTCCTAGAACAGTATGTAATGGAACCTACGAGGAAACAAGCGGTCCAGATCTGGTCTTGATTGGATTGATTAATAGTCTCATATTTAGGCATCCACTCGGAAGGAGCGATCACAATATGGTGGAATTTAAAATACAGATGGAGGGTGAGAAGGTAAAATCAAACACTAATGTTTTGTGCTTAAACAAAGGAGATTACAATGGGATAGGAGAAGAACTAGCTAAGGTAGACTGTGAGCAAAGACTTTATGGTGAAACAGTTGAGGAACAGTGGAGAACCTTCCAAGCGATTTTTCACAGTGCTCAGCAAAGGTTTATACCAACAAAAAGAAAGGACGGTAGAAAGAGGGAAAATCGACCGTGGATGTAGTAATCCACGGGAGGCAGGAGTTCCGTCACCACACCAATATTTATTTACAGTAACGATATTACAGGAGCAGCTACAAACAGTGCTGCTAGCAGTCCAGTGAACTTAAGACTGGTCACAAAGCCTACACAAAGCTATCATTGAGGGAGCTCATACTCCAGTTGACCAACCAATAAAGCCAATTGGAGTTCATTACAGTGGATATCTCAGGAAATAAGTAAGAGTATCAAATTGAAGGAAAAGGGATACAAAGTGGCAAAGGTTAGTGGGAGACTTGAGGACTGGGAAAACTTTAGGGGGCAACAGAAAGCTACTAAAAAAGCTATAAAGAAGAGTAAGATAGATTATGAGAGTAAACTTGCTCAGAATATAAACTTGCTCAGAATATAAAAACACATAGTAAAAGATGCTACAACAGCCTCCCCGAACAGGCGCCGGAATGTGGCAGGGGATTGGGAACCTGAATTGTAGCTCCAGTACACAAGAAACTGAGAGTAGTGAGGTCATGAGTAAGTTTCAAAGTTGCAGGACTGTACCGGCAGGAAGGAAGGTGGTTTAAAGTGCGTCTACTTCAATGCCAGGAGCATCTGGAATAAGGTGGGTGAGCTTGCGGCATGGGTTAGTACCTGGGACTTCGATGTTGTGGCCATTTCGGAGACATGGATAGAGCATGGAGAGGAATGGTTGTTGCAGGTGCCGGGGTTTAGATATTTCAGTAAGCTCAGGGAAGGTGGTAAGGGAGGGGGAGGGGTGGCATTGTTAGTCAAGGACAGTATTACGGTGGCTGAGAGGACATTTGATGAGGACTCGAATACTGAGGTAGTATGGGCTGAGTTAAGAAACAGGAAAGGAGAGGTCACCCTGTTAGGGCTTTTCTATAGGCCTCCGAAAAGTTCCAGAGATGTAGAGGAAAGGATTGCAAAGATGATTCTGGATAGGAGCGAAAGTAACAGGGCAGTTGTTATGGGGGACTTTAACTTTCCAAATATTGACTGGAAACACTATAGTTCGAGTACTTTAGATGGGTCCGTTTTTGTCCAATGTGTGCAGGAGGGTTTCCTGATGCAGTATGTAGATAGGACAACGAGAGGCGAGGCAGTATTGGATTTGGTACTGGTAATGAACCAGGACAGGTGTTAGATTTGGAGGTAGGTGAGCACTTTGGTGATAGTGACCACAATTCGATTACGTTTACTTTAGCGATGGAAAGGGATAGGTATATACCGCAGGGCAAGAGTTATTGCTGGAGCAAAGGCAATTACGATGCGATGAGGCAAGACTTAGGATGCATCGGCTGGAGAGGAAAACTGCAGGGGATGGGCACAATGGAAATGTGGAGCATGTTCAAGGAACAGCTACTGCATGTCCTTGACAAGTATGTACCTGTTAGGCAGGGAGGAAGTGGTCGAGCGAGGGAACCATGGTTTACTAAAGCAGTTGAAACACTTGTCAAGAGGAAGAAGGAGGCTTATGTAAAGATGAGACGTGATGGTTCAGTTAGGGCGCTTGAGAGTTACAAGTTAGCTCGGAAGGCTCTAAAGAGAGAACTAAGAAGAGCCAGGCGAGGACATGAGAAGTCTTTGGCAGGTAGGATCAAGGATAACCCTAAAGCTTTCTATAGATATGTCAGGAATAAAAGAATAACTGGGGTAAGAATAGGGCCAGTCAAGGACAGTAGTGGGAAGTTGTGCGTGGAGTCCAAGGAGATAGGAGAGGTGCTAAATGAGTACTTTTCGTCTGTATTCACACAGGAAAAAGACAAAGTTGTCGAGGAGAATACTGAGATACAGGCTACTAGACTAGAAGGGCTTGAGGTTCATAAGGAGGAAGTGTTAGCGATTCTGGAAAGTGTGAAAATAGATAAGTCCCCTAGTCCGGATGGGATTTATCCTAGGATTCCCTGGGAAGCTAGGGAGGAGATTGCTGAGCCTTTGACGTTGATCTTTAAGACATCTTTGTCTACTGGAATAGTGCCAGAAGACTGGAGGATAGCAAATGTTGTCCCCTTGTTCAAGAAAGGGAGTATAGATAACCCGGGCAACTATAGACCAGTGAGCCTTACTTCTGTTGTGGGAAAAGTCTTAGAAAGGTTTATAAGAGATAGGATGTATAATCATCTGGAAAGGAATAATTTGATTAGAGATAGTCAACATGGTTTTGTGAAGGGTAGGTCGTGCCTCACAAACCTCATTGAGTTCTTTGAGAAGGTGACCAAACAAGTGGATGAGTGTAAAGCAGTTGATGTGGTGTATATGGATTTCAGTAAAGCGTTTGATAAGGTTCCCCACGGTAGGCTATTGCAGAAAATACAGAGGCATGGGATTCAGGGTGATTTAGCAGTTTGGATCAGAAATTGGCTAGCTGATAGAAGACAAAGGGTGGTGGTTGATGGGAAATGTTCAGACTGGTGTCCAGTTACTAGTGGTGTACCACAAGGATCTGTTTTGGGGCCACTGCTGTTTGTCATTTTTATAAATGACCTGGAGGAGGGCGTAGAAGGATAGGTGAGTAAATTTGCAGATGACACTAAAGTCGGTGGAGTTGTGGACAGTGCAGAAGGATGTTACAAGTTACAGAGGGACATAGATAAGCTGCAGAGCTGGGCTGACAGGTGGCAAATGGAGTTTAATGCAGAAAAGTGTGAGGTAATTCATTTTGGAAGGAATAACAGGAAGACAGAGTACTGGGCTAATGGTAAGATTCTTGGTAGTGTGGACGAGCAGAGAGATCTAGGTGTCCATATCCATCGATCCCTGAAAGTTGCCACCCAGGTTGAGAGGGTTGTTAAGAAGTCGTACGGTGTGTTCGCTTTTATTGGTAGAGGAATTGAGTTTCGGAGCCATGAGGTCATGTTGCAGTTGTACAAAACTCTGGTGCGGCCGCATTTGGAGTATTGCGTGCAGTTCTCGTCGCCACATTATAGGAAGGATGTGGAAGCATTGGAAAGGGTACAGAGGAGATTTACAAGGATGTTGCCTGGTCTGGAGGGAAGATCATATGAGGAAAGGCTGAAGGACTTGAGGCTGTTTTCGTTAGAGAGAAGAAGTGACTTAATTGAGGCATACAAGATGATCAGAGGATTAGATAGGGTGGACATTGAGAGCCTTTTTCCTCGGGTGGTGATGTCCAGCACGAGGGGACATAGCTTTAAATTAAGGGGAGATAGATATAGGACAGATGTCAGAGGTAGGTTCTTTACTCAGAGAGTAGTAAGGGCGTGGAATGCCCTGCCTGCAACAGTAATGGACTCGCCAACACTAAACTCATTCAAATGGTCATTGGATAGGCATATGGACGATAAGGGAATAGTGTAGAGGGACTTTAGAGGGGTTTCACATGACGGCGCAACATCGAGGGCCGAAGGGCCTGTACTGCGCTGTAATGTTCTATGTTCTATGTTCTAGGGGCTTTTCACAGTACCTTCATTGAAGCCTACTCGTGACAATAAGCAATTTTCATTTTTTAATTTTTCGAAAAAGAGTGGCTCAGGGAAATTTTGGTCCTTTAGACTTAGAGGATGAGAAGGGAGATTTAATAATGGGAGGTGAGGAAATGGCTGAGGAACTGAACAGGTTTTTTGGGTCGGTGTTCACAGTGGAAGACACAAATAACATGCCAGTGACTGATAGAAATGAGGCTATGACAGGTGAGGACCTTGAGATGATTGTTATCACTAAGGAGGTCGTGATGGGCAAGCTAATGTGGCTAAAGGTAGATAAGTCTCCTGGCCCTGATGGAACGCATTCCAGAGTGCTAAAAGAGATGGCTAGCGAAATTGAAAATGCACTGATGATAATTTACCAAAAATCACTGGACTCTGGGGTGGTCCCGGCGGATTGGAAATTAGCAAATGTGACACCACTGTTTAAAAAAGGAGGTAGGCAGAAAGTGGGTAATTATAGGCCAGTGAGCTTAACTTCAGTAGTAGGGAAGATGCTGGAATCTATCATCAAGGAAGAAATAGCGAGGCACCTGGATGTAAATTGTCCCATTGGGCAGATGCAGCATGGGTTCATAAAGGGCAGGTCATGCCTAACTAATTTAGTGGAATTATTTGAGGACATTACCATGCGGTAGATAACAGGGAGCCAATGGATGTGGTATATCTGGATTTCCAGAAAGCCTTTGACAAGGTGCCACACAAAAGGTTGCTGCATAAGATAAAGATGCATGGCATTAAGGGTAAAGTAGTAGCATGAATAGAGGATTGGTTAATTAATAGAAAGCAAAGAGTGGGGATTAATGAGTGTTTCTCTGGTTGGCAATCAGTAGCTAATGGTGTCCCTCAGGGATCAGTGTTGGGCCCACAATTGTTCACAATTTACATAGATGATTTGGAGTTGGGGACCAAGGGCAATGTGTCCAGGTTTGCAGACGACACTAAGATGAATGGTAAAGCAAAAAGTGCAGAGGATACCGGAAGTCTGCGGAGGGATTTGGATAGGTTAAGTGAATGGGCCAGGGTTTGGCAGATGGAATACACTGTTGACAAATGTGAGGTTCTCTATTTTGGTAGGAATAACAGCAAAAGGGATTATTATTTAAATGGCAAAATATTAAAACATGCTGCTGTGCAGAGAGACATGGGTGTGCTAGTGCATGTGTCGCAAAAAGTTGGTTTACAGGTGCAACAGGTGATTAAGAAGGCAAATGGAATTTTGTCCTTCATTGCTAGAGGGGTGGAGTTTAAGACTAGGAAGGTTATGCTGCAATTGTATAAGGTGTTAGTGAGGCCACACCAGGAGTATTGTGTTCAGTTTTGGTCTCCTTACTTGAGAAAGGACATACTGGCACTGGAGGGTGTGCAGAGGAGATTCACTAGGTTAATCCCAGAGCTGAAGGGGTTGGATTATGAGGAGAGGTTGAGTAGACTGGGACTGTACTCATTGTAATTTAGAAGGATGAGGGGGTATCTTATAGAAACATATAAAATTATGAAGGGAATAGATAGGATAGATGCGGGCAGGTTGTTTCCACAGGTGGGTGAAAGCAGAACTAGGGGACATAGCCTCAAAATAAGGGGAAGTAGATTTAGGACTGAGTTTGGGAGGAACTTCTTCACCCAAAGGGTTGTGAATCTATGGAATTCCTTGCCCAGTGAAGCAGTTGAGGCTCCTTCATTAAATGTTTTTAAGGTAAAGATAGATAGTTTTTTAAAGAAAAAAGGGATTAAGGGTTATGGTGTTTGGGCCGGAAAGTGTCCACAAAAGATCAGCCATGATCTCATTGAATGGCGGAGCAGACTTGAGGGGTCAGATGGCCTACTCCTGCTCCTAATTCTTATGTTCTTATGTTCTAAACAGGTGAACCCCACCCGCGACAGGAAGTTTATTTCAGAAATGAAAATCAAGTTTAACCATCTGCCATGGTGAGATTCAAACCTGGAACCACAGAGCATTGCTCTAGGTTTGTGATTTACCCCATTTTGAAAATATAGCCAATTTTTAAAAAATCAAACAAATTGAGGGACAAATTAAACGAACAGCCCCTTAAAGGGACACTGCCTGAAACAAAAATAAATCACAAATAAAATTTAAAGCAACAAATCAAAATGTGATTAAGAGTGTTGATAAGGCACCCCAGTCTCCGTGACACCCATCAGGCAGGGAAGGTGTAATAGGCCCATGGAGGCAGAAGTCCCGTCACCAGAATTCCTTTTATTTACAAACCCAACAGCTGAACAACCATGTCCATTCAGTCTGCTGTCTACACCGGGAGTGCAGTGTATCTGACACTCCCTGTTATACACACAGAAAGGGGTTCCCTGATTGGGCCACTAATAAGGGAACTCATATTCTAATTGGCCAATCTCAAAGGCCTGGCCTAAGTCATTACAGAAGGCCTTGACAGTGCCGGTGGACACAGCATGCTCCCTCTCCAGGGACACCCAGCTGCAAATATAGCCACAGTAGAAAGGCAGAGTCTGGTCGGATAGTCCACTCAGACACGCGCTGCCTGGACCGGTTTATGGTGAATTTGTCTGGGCCCAGGAGTAGGTTAACACGGAGGTGCTTTTCCTTCCTTGCCCCACTCTGCACCGGGTATCCGTATGTCAGGAGTGCGTGGTAGTCACCCTGTTGTATTATATACTGCATACGAGGGTATTACGGTAAGGCCCCTGTACTACAGGTACGGGGTAGATCCTTGCCTGCTGGCTCTGCCCAGTAGGCGGAGTATAAATGTGTGGGCTCTCCGAGCTGCAGCCATTTTGGCAGCAGCTGTGGGAGGCTCCACATCTCTGCGTAATAAAGCCTCGATTACTCTCCTCTCGTCTCGTCGTAATTGATAGTGCATCAGAGTGTGGAACTAAAGTGCAAACAAAACGGTAACAAAAGGTTTTTCAAATAACTGAAAAGGAAGTGCAGTTTATAACAACCTATATGCAATATGCGTGGTCTTCAGACTCCACAAGGCTGCAAGAAAGAGAGCATCTTGGGAGTCCATGAACTAATGCAATCTATGGTTCTATGGGACTACTGTGTGCAACACCCACCACTCCAGCCTCCTGCTGTGAGTAGTTTTGGGCCTCGTATCTAAGGAAGGATCTGCTGGCCTTGGAAAGGGTCCAGAGGAGGTTCACAAGAATGATCCCTGGAATGGAGAACTTGTCGTATGAGGAACAGTTGAGGACTCTGAGTTTGTACTCGTTGGAGTTTAGAAGGACGAGGGGGGATCTTATTGAAACTTACAGGATACTGCGAGGCCTGGATAGTGGAGAGGATGTCAACTTGTAGGAGAAACTAGAACCAGAGGACACCATCTCAAACTAAAGGGACGATCCTTTAAAACAGAGATGAGGAGTAATTTCTTCAGCCAGAGGGTGGTGAATCTGTGGAACTCTTTGCCGCAGAAGGCTGTGGAGGTCAAATCACTGAGTGTCTTTAAGACAGAGATAGATAGGTTCTTGATTAATAAGGGGATCAGGGGATATGGGGAGAAGGTAGGAGAATAGGAATGAGAAAATATCAGCCATGATTGAATGGTGGAGCAGACTCGATGGGTCGAGTGGCCTAATTCTGCTCCTATGTCTTATGGTGTTATGGTCTTATGTTAAGGGGGTGGATCCTCCATAGAGGGACCTCCACTGGGGCCCTCCACTGCAACAAGGTGCGGCAAAGCATGTCTTGACGAGGAAGAGCACAATGCTAGGAACTCCTCCTTGCAGTGCGAAAGGGCACAGAGGGCATTTCTGTGAGGTAGCTCGGGATGTGGGAAGGTTCAGGACTTGGTGCCAATATGTCCATCCCTCCTCCAGCCACCTGAAATGGTCTTGCTGGAGGTGTGGATTCCTGAGCAACGACTTCCTGACTACAGCTGTTACTCCAGACTGGAGCGAGCTGGAGGCAATCAACTGGTTTATGACCAGAAAATGACTCCTGCAAGATAGCACTCGGAGCAATTCTGTCCAGCATCTCAGACAAGTGATGACTTGCTTGAACTCCAGCACCAGCCAATTCACCGGCCAGAATTCCTCAGTGGGCAAAGATGGACTCCCAAGTAGAGGAGAGTGGTCTTGCTCAAATATTTGGGAGGGAAAGCAGGAACTTCAGTGCATGAGCATTAACACAGTTTGCTTCATTCAGCTGGACCAGTATTACCTGAGTAACACAACTGCAGCAGGACTTGAATGTGCAATTATCTGATCGCATCACATATACACTGAAGTCAGACACTGCACCCACTAAACTGTGGGATGATCAAATCTATATTTTTTTTATAAATTTAGAGTACCAAATTCTTTTTGTTTCAATTAAGGGGCAATTTAGTGTGGCCAATCCATCTACCCTGCACACCTTTGGATTGTGGAGGTGAGGCCCTCGCAGACACGGGGAGGGGATGACCAAATATTCCAGCTCACCCTTGCCTGCCACAGAACAATTTTCCATCTATTAGGGTGGGAACGCCCGAGCATTGCTCTAGGTTTGTGGTTTACCAGTTCAGTGACCGATACCACTAGACCACAGCAGAGTCTATTTGCCTATTCACATTTCTGAGCCTTCCTGGATGAGTCAATTATGCCCATTAAGTCGGTATTGTGACAGCTGATTCTGCCACTGATTGGTGCCAATGAGTTAACCCTTTGGGAGAAGAGTCCCCAAGTACACAATACCATGTCCCCCCCCCCCCCCCCCCCCCCCCCCCCCCCCCCGGATGTCACAGGGCCAGTCATTTGACACATGTGCCCTCAGTCCTCACCCATGGGGAGCCCTCAGGGCCACTAAGGCTATCCAAGTTAGACGTCTATCCTTCACGGTGACTTGCCAGAGGTCTGTGTGGGGTCATAGTCATTTTATGTGAGAGTAAGGGAGTGGGACTAAGTGGGAAGGTGGTCAAACAAGGGAATTATCATTGGTGCTATGTACTATGTCTTGAGAGGGAAATGGGCGAGGGCATTGATAGGACTGCTCATTGCTCACAATTCAGTTTCCTCCCCTTTGGTTTTTAGATTGTGACTATTGTGGAGTCAGTACAGTTGGTTGTGGTTCTTACTGCCATAGGCCAGGCTAGACAACACCAGATCAACGTCCAATACCCTGCAGAGGAGTGGGTGGCAGTGCCAGCTGAGTTTCCGGAGGTATATAGAGGTGGCGTCGAGTTGACAATGCCGGACATGGGTATACAGAAGAGAATGAACCACCTCCAGATGACCAACAGCCAATGCTGGCAGAGACTGCGGATGTCCAGGGGGACTGTCTCGGCCAGATGATGTAGGAGCTCGGCCAGCTGATGGATAGACAGCTGGAGTGAAATCCAAAAGCCCCACTATCCTCTGGCACTGGCACTCGTGGATGTCCACAAGTGACTGCACCATGCAGCTGGTGCCTTGCACCATGCAGTTCACATCATCAACCATTGTGTGCATGTGCTGGACCATTGAGTGAACATCCCTCGTCATGGAGTACACGTCCTGCGCCAAGGTCTCTACTGCGGTGCAGCCCTTGCAGTGTTGATCTAGTTCCTCTGGAATGTCAGCACCATCTCCTTGGACAGAATGCGATCAGTCTGCTCCAGTCGACCTTACAATCTGAGGAAGAATGCTGGCATCTCTCCCTGATATTCGTGTCTCTGCGTTTGCAGCTCCAGCAATTGGGGGAACAACCCAAACCCAGGGCACATTATCTCACTGTGACTCAACATCGTCCTGCGATCCAACATCCCTCTGAGTGCTGGATCACAGGGACGCAACTGCATCTGTCTGCTCTGGATCATCAGCTGTGAGGTACTCGCCAGGCAGTGACCCAGAAGCCTGCCTACTCATTGTACTACCCCCTCAGGTGCGAGTATCTGCGCTGATGGAGGGTGTGGGTGACAGCTGTAATTGCTTTGCAATGCTATTCTCCAAGATGTGACCCTCAGAGCTGCTTTGGTCTGTAATCTTTAAAGGTTGAGAGGATGGACCTTGCTGGTCGACTGATCCCGGCCATGTCGCTGATCCAGGATTCCGGGCTCGGGGGCTTCGCGTCCCTCCACTGTAACAAGATCCTGCGCCGGGCTACTAGGGACTCAAAGGCCAGAATAAAGGGTTCCCACTTTTGTCTCTTACCCCCACCTTGCCTTCACCGCTTTCCATGCATGGTTGCCGACCTTGCTACTCGTCTGATCCCACAGTTCTCTTTGCTTGCTTACGGAGTGACACCTTGGGGATGTTTTGTTGATTTGATTCAAAGTCTCTTGAGGAATCCAACTCATGTGTACATTATTGTGGTTAGATGTACCCATCTCTACTTTTGAGGTTGGCTGTCTTCTCATTCTAGATTCTAGGACCTGGTGGATACCAACTCAACAAGTAAACCAAGACCACCTGCCCATCTGGGAGTAGAGGATGTCATGTCTCTGCTCCACCCATCCACCATCTTTGTGAGGGTTCCCTCCAAAAGCCTTGGGGCTGTCTTCCTGGCTGCCATACCCCCCAAAAACGTACCTGGGTTGGTCCCACAAGGCTGTCAGTTTCATCCCTTCATTGGAACAGGCAGGTTCCAACACTTGCTCCCCCACCTTCGTGAAAATTGGCAAGAACAAGAACGGAGCTAGAAATGGGAGAAGGACCTCTGATCGCCCCACATGGCAGCCATTTTATTTGGTCCCACCCCTGTTTTCTTTCTCGGTCCGTCCTGCATTTGATCCTGATCAGGATATAGTATCAATAATGGTTACCATGAAACACCTGGATTGTCATTTAAAACCCATGGTTCATTGATATCCTTTAGGGGAAGAAATATGCCACCCTGACCTGGTCTGGCGTATAAGTAACTACAGATCCACAACGGTGTGGTTGATTCTTAAGTGTCCTTTGAAATAGCCGAGTAAGCCACACAGTCAAATGGTGATGGGAAATAAATGCTGGCCTTGCCAATAGATTCCACATTCTGTAAATGATTATCTGGTCATTATCAGTTATCACATTGCTATTTGTGGGAACGTGGCTACCGCATTTCCTATATTACAACAGTGAGTACACTTCAAAAAGTACTTAATTGGCTGTAAAGTGCTTTGAAATGTCTGGACATTGTGGAAGCTGTTTTGTGAAAGCAAATCTTTATTTTTATGAACAAAACAAAATCTCATATCTCCTTCTATGACTTAGTGTCAAATGTTGTTTGAAAATGCTCCATGCAGCATTTTGAGACATTTTACGACATTAACCATGCTATATAAATGCAAGTTGTTGTTGCTCACAAATTAAACTGAGGGACTGCTGCGCAGTCAGAGGTGCCATCCTTCAGATCAGCCATTAAATCAAGGCTCTGCTCGCCTTCTTTTTCTAAAATACATTTTGAGTACCCAATGTTTTTTCCAATTAAGCAGAAATTTAGTGGGGACAATCTAGCTGCCCTGCGCATCTTTTGGGTTGTAGGGGTGAGGCCCATGCAGACGCGGGGAGAATGTGCAAAATTCCACACAGGGAGAGACCGGGGGCCAGGATCAAACCCAGTCCTCGGCGCTGCAAGGTAGTAGTGCTAACCACTGCGCCACTGTGCCGCCCATCTGCTTGCCTTCTCAGGTAGGCATAAATCACCCGAGGGTGCTATTTTGAAGACAAGTAGGGAGGTTCTCCCTAGAGTCCTGGACAATAATTATCCCTTAACGAAAGTCACTGAGAAAATTATCAGATGGTTTTGGTGGATGCAATATTGCTTTTGTGGGACCTTGCTCTGTACAAATTGACTTCTGCATTTCTGTACATCAATATTGCCAACACTTCAAAGAACTGCTTCTTTCCTGTGAAGCACAATGTCCTGAGACCATGAAAAGGGTTACATAAATGCAAGTTGTTTCTTTACTCAGTTCACTGTGTGGTGCTGTGTCTTTTGCAGCCGGTGTTCTAGTGCTGAGCATTACTTGTGGCCACCAGATTACAACCAGCATTTAAAACCATATTCTGATCTGCTGAAGTTATTAGACTATAAATCCAACGTTAATTTTATAAGTCGGAAGGGTGCTAACAAGTTTGATGAGCACCACAGCCGGCTGCACAGATGAATTTTAAGCCCTTCCTTGTAATTAATGACAAATGAGGTGATTACCTTACCCTTAATGGACCGCATCATGATGCCATTAACAAAGTCAACAAGCTTTCAAATGTCTATATACAGCTAGTCATTCTCGAACGTCAATGATATAGGCTTCCAAAAATAGGATGCATGTTAACTCACCATCCATCACTGACAGGTAGCTGAATGTGATGAGACAATAATACTATGGCTCTCATGAAGGACAATGGCTTATTACTGACACCTTGGGGGTAAGTCTTTTCTGTATCTTTGTTTTTTTTATGGGGCTTTTGGAATTGGAATAGTTGAACATCATAATAATGTGAGGAGCAATATACAACAATATAAACAGCTGATCCTTACTTCAAAAAAGTAAAGATTTCCATTTATACAGCTAAAATGTTCTGGCCATTCCTACAGGTGGGATCTTCCGGTCCAGCCAGTGGCACCCTCCTCCTGGAGGCAGAGGATGCAAACAACAGGAGAACCCATTGACAGCAGTGGGACTACCTCAAAACTGGCCGTGGCGGAAAATTCCACTCGTAGTGTCTTTCACAAATTCAGGATGTTCCAGGGTGCTTTACAGCCAATGTGCTGTTGAAGTGTAGTCACTGTTGTCATGTAGGAAATTTAAAAAGTTTTAGAATACCCAATTCATTTTTCCCAATTAAGGGGCAATTTAGCATGTCCTATCCATCTACCGTGCATATCTTTGGGTTGTGGGGGTGAAATCCATGCAAACACAGGGAGAATGTACAAACTCCACATGGACAGTGACCCAGAGCCGGGATCAAACCTGGGACCTCAGCGCCGTGAGGCACCAGTGCTAACCACAGCGCCACCGTGCTGCCCTTGTCATGTAGGAAATATAGCAGCCAATTGATTCATAACAAGCTCCCACGAGCAGTAATGAGGTATAAACTGAAAATCTGGTTGAATGGTAAATATTGACCAGGAAACCAGGGACCTCCATGAGCTTGTTTAATATGTTGTTTGTAAAACAGTACCCTGAGCACTGTAGCAATACTTCAGTACTTCACTGGGAGTATCGGCCTGAGGCTTAATTTCGCATTTATGGTCTAATTTCATCTTTTGTCATAGTTTGCGTTCTGTATCTGGGTCACGTTTGAAACGGAAAGCCGGGCAGTTAATAAATGGTTTGGGGCAGCGTTAAGGAATTGATTGAAGTTAAACAACAGCTGAAGGTTAAACATGCCTGGGGCATGATGACTGATTTAGGAGTGAGTTATGATCTTAATGCATTGAATCAACACTAATGAAGCCTAAAGATTTCAGAAATTCCATAAATCATGCTGCTGTTTTGACAATTTCATAACTTACTCCAATAGATATTCAAGATGGCACCAACAGCATAAGTATCTGTCTTATGTAATCATTCTGTCTACATAACCTCCACCCATGTTGCACTCGTTTAACTGCACATTGGCACTATTGAGTATTATAACAATATTCTCTGATTCTTTATCATACTTTATCTTTTAATTAAAATTGAAGTCAGGTGACTTTTTTTAACGAATTGTAATTAAGACATATTTGACATTTGTGGTCAGGGCGTATGTATGCCATTCCATCAAATACAGAGACAACGCCCTAATTTAGTGTTTCTAATCTTGCCAATTTTACTTTGTTATTGAAGCACATAATCTGAGTTTGCCGACAGAATGATAATTTTCTTAATGACATTATGTGAAAACTGATTTTTCATCCATGCGATTGCCCATGACCTTGTGTCACACACAGGTGTTGCAAGGTCGCAGTGCACTTTCTGTGTCCTGTAAATACATGGGGAGATGGCTCATTCCCATTCCTGGTTCAAGACTGAATAACTCTGGCCTGGCATTTAAATGCTCAGTACCCTACTCATTGCAGTGGCTTTCCTGGTGTCAGCTGTGGTTCAGTGGGTTCCACCCTTGCCACTGAGGCAGAAGGTTCAAGTCCTGCCCCAGAAACATGAAAATTAGTCCAAGCTGATGCACTTTGTGCAAGACCAAAGCAGTGCTGTCTTGTCTTGCTTATAAGATGTAAATTGAGGCCCCTCTTAAATAGGTATAAAAGATCCTTCAATTTCAAGAACGAGTTGCGGATTGCGTCCCTGGTCAATATTTATCCCTCAACAAACATCATGGATGATTTGACTGCTATCATATTGCTGTTTGTATGATCTTGCTGTGTACATTCCCATTTCCAGGATCAATTAAAGCACTTTTGAACTGCAGTCACTGTTGTAATGCAGGAAACATAGCAACTTGTGGCAGCTGTTTGTAAGAGTTATCCAATTAGTTCCATTCTCCCCCTTTCTCCTGCAATTTCTTCCCATCAAATATTTATCCAATTTACTATTGAAATATTTATCTAATTTACTATTTACTATTGTTGATTGAAGGGATTGTCATTTGAGAAAAGTGTGAGAAGGTTGGTACGAAACTCATTGGGCGCGATTCTCCGCAAATGCGGAGAGTCGTAAAGGCTGCCGTGAAACTGGCCGTGTTTCACGGCAGCCTCCGCGCCCCCTCCCGGGACCCGATTCTCCCCCCCGGTCGGGGCTAGCAGTGCGGCCCCGTGAAGCATACAGGGATGTAGTGTTAATGAGGTCAGTCCATAATAAGGTCATTTAGGAGTCTGGTAGCAGCAGCGAAGAAGCTGCTTTTGAGACTGTTTGTGCGTGTTCTCAGACTCTTGTATCGCCTGCCCAATGGAAGAAGTTGAAAGAGTGAGTAAGCTGGGTGGGAGGGGTCTTTGATTATGCTGCCAAGGCATAATCAAGGGAGCTGTAGGTGGAGTCAATGGATGGGAGGCAGGTTTGTGTGATGGATTGGGCTGTGTTCACGGGCTTGTGCAGTATGTTACGATTGAAATATTGAATGTACGTGGATGTTTGCACATTTTTACCTTTTTTGCTTTCTTTCTGTTGATGTCTGTAACTGTTTACAAAGCCAAAAACTACCTCAATAAAATTGTTTATTAAAAAAAAGAGGTGCTCTGTGCCACCAGTGAAACTGCAACTCCCGTATCCAACTCCATTTGGAGCATTTGGCCATTTACTTGTATAGGAACATGAATAGGGGCCACACTGGGTGCTGCCAAACAGTTCACTGCATCTCAGCCTCATCCTCAACCTCTCTGGGTCATCCAGATACAAAGCCTGGCTCTGGAGCTGACCGCCTAACTCGATCGGGGTGCTGGGAGCACTGGCCCTCTTGCTGCCTGCGATTATGCCTAGGCCGGCAACCACACATCGCACACAGGCCAACATTGCCTTCAGCCGATTCCGGGGGCATCCCACACCTCGACGACTGGCTATTTGCCCAGAGGCCATAGTCACTGCGGTGGTTGGTCTGGGACTTGAGGATATCATGTGAGGGGTGACACCCCAAAATATTCGCTTCCATTCCTTGTATCTCTTGGATGCTGCATTCTGTGATTTTGAGGAACAAAGAGAGCTGCAGTGCCTGTTGAAAAGTCAGGAAGATATCACCCAAAAGGTTTTTCTGCATTTCCACCTTATTTATACCACAGACCAAACAATCGTGGAGCATATCCGATAAAGCAGTTCCATACTCACAAAACTCTGCTATTGTCTGTGGCTGTGATATGAACTTGGTGACAGACTTACCGGGGGGACTTGACACAGTATTAAAACAATACCTTTAAACGATTACTGATGGGGACGGGTAAAAGTCTTGTGCCGCAAGTGCCACGCGTTGGTCAAACAAATGCCTCCATCTCCCTTATAGCCCACCCTCCACAAATCCCTACACATGTATTGTCCTCTTTGGCCAGGTGCATGGCAGACACATGCCACCAACTACAAACCCCCCATAAAACTCATGTCCCAGTATTTCACTATGTCTGCAAGTATAAAGCGACCCATAATCGGCAGGAGAGGCAAAGGACTGGAGTGTCATCGCAGATATTCGGCTCCATGCCCCCTAAGATGAAAGGGTCCTGCAACTTGCGGGAGAGACTGAGGAGAGGGCAGTTGCTGCAATGGGGTTTGGCATGTGCTAAAAATGTTGGAGTCCAATGCAATGCAGATGTTCCTGTAGCGAATCCCCTTCTACACAGACCAGTACTTCCCAATATCTCACCCCATGTCTTTTGTCCTGCAGGACTGCCATCAGACAAGGCTCTGCCATCTAGGGTTGCATCCCTCCATCCAGACTCTCAGAATACCCTCTGACTCTGGGGAAAACACTAATGTCTCGCCAATGCTTTCACCAGCACCATCCACCATCACATCGGTGGGTAATGTTAGCAATCAGGCTCCTGGGTCACCCTCTGGTGAGCACCACACACATGCTGCAGCACATCAGGTGGAGGCAGGGACTCCTGAGGGAGCGGATGGTCCGAGGGCTGCCTAATCTCAGGGAACAACTGTTGCCCAGAGAGATATTGCGCTTCTGGAAAAGATGATCCCATCATCGGTGCAGGTGCAGAAGAAGAGCCAGAATCTACAGGATGGGGTTTCAGCAACTTTCCAGTACATGCAAATACAACTGGAGAAGTCCGGACGCATTCAAGTGCAGGAGATGGTGCCGACAATACGTGGCATCCAGGCCAACACTGAAAGGATGATATCTGCGGTGGAAGGCCTGGGGCCAGACGCCAGAGCCTTGTGACAGGACATCCAAGTCTTGGGGCAGACTGAGCTATCCATGGCTGAGGTGCAGGACAGGTGAGCCCAGTCATTTCATAGAATTTACAGTGCAGAAGGAGGCCATTCGGCCCATCGAGTCTGCACCAGCCCTTTTGAAAGAGCACCCTACCCAAGCCCACACCTCCACCACATCCTCCTAGCTGAGGGAGATCACCCTGTCTCAGTGCACCATGGCTGAGGGTATTAAGACCACGGCTCAGACGAGAGTGGGCCTCCAGGACTGGCAGCACCAGGTGATGGTGGAGCCTCCCATAACCCAGTAACCCCACCCAACATTAAGGGCAATTTTGAACACTAAGGGCAATTTAGCATGGCCAATCCACCTAACCTGCATATCTTTGGACTGTGGGAGGAAACCAGAGCACCGGAGGAAATCCATGCACACACGGGGAGAACGTGCAGACTCCGCACAGACAGTGACCCAGCCGGGAATCGAACCTGGGATTCTAGCGCTTTGAAGCAATTGTGCTAACCACTGTGCTACAGTGCTGTCCATTTTTTTTAATACAATAAAATCACAACTTTGTTGCACAATGTCAATGTTTACTTTACAAGTTGAGGTAGTATAATACAAAAATCTGTTTTAGAAAAATGTATCCAACTTTCCAAGAATTGTAGTACTGTAAAGCAATAGTGGTTCAAAAGAATTAGCACATGCCCACATGACAACACCAAAAAATGGTATCTTAGTAAATATTTACCACACAATATGGACATAATTTTACATACATTTCAATTTCAAAATTTATGATTTTAATTCAGACTGACACAGTCTAGTTATTCTCCAAATGAGAACTTTCAATTAATTTACATGTTGTACAAAATAGTTCATTTTGTAAGCCATGGTCTCGCCTCAATGTGAAAAAAATGGATGTTGTAATGCTTGATCTAGCCGTACTCTTTTTGAAGGTTCATATGTCATCATTTTTACAATTAGGTCAAAGAGTTCCCGGTGTTCAGAGATCTGAGAAGTCATAAACTCTTTCAAAGGTTTGCGGCGTTTCCTGACGTATCTGCCTGCAGAACTGTTTTCATCCCAATCTAATCGCTCACAGCGAAAATATTTGCATTTTCGCATTCTATTAATCATACTGATTGGAATGGGTCCAAGTACGCTTTCCATCATAGCAAGATGTTCCCGGCTATCATATGTCTGAAAAAGTGTCAAACCAAGGTAATATTCAATTAGTATACATCCTATACTCCATACGTCACAGGCAGTCATGTCCCGAGCATCTGACTTGCGGTGCTCCACAGCTAGGCCCATTCACAAAGGGTCAAGGCTGAGGGCATTGAGACATTGGTGGGCGCTGATTGACCATAGCCAGTCACAGAGGGATGTGGCACAGCCCCAGAGGGACATGACCAAGGCAGTGAGGAACATGACCCACGGCTCACTAGCTGAGGGAGATCACCCTGTCTCAGTACATCATGGCTGAGGGCATTAAGACCACGGCTCAGACGAGAGTGGGCCTCCAGGACTGGCAGCACCAGGTGATGGTGGAGCCTCCCACATGATTACACCCTCACCAAGAAGTGGTAGAGCAAGGGGGCAGCAGTGTGAGCCTGCGTTGTATGATAACAAATCCAGTGAGTGAGCCAGAATCGTTCACCAGTTTCCACAAAACACCTCCATCCCCAACATATTTTGGCCCGTGAGAAGGAATTCCCAGTACACATGCAGGGATTATCCAGCAGGACAGTGATATGTTACCTTAAAGTCGGGAGTCAGACTTCGTCAGACAATGAGAAGCAACAGAGTTCATCTCACAGCGAATCAATATAATCCTCCATCCCCTGGACACGGCCTGCTGATATTGCCAACCCAGGGCCAACACCCTAGGTGATTGTGCTATGACCCCCGGAGGGGGGAGGGAGGAGAGACAGAGAATGGCCGGAAGGTGAGGATTCCCTTGATGATCCAATGCCACCAGGTTACATGGTCACCCTGAGTTGTGCTACCCATAACATGTACCCCCCTCCCCAGCCCCTTCAAGGTGATGTAGGCATTACTGCACCCCTGTCCCCATCAGTGTCTGGCACCCGGCCTGTGATGTGGGGAGCCTCTATCCTCACCACCCATCCTTGCCAACAGGGATACCAGTGGATGCCACAACCAGTATTATTGATAGGCTCTGTAGCCCCTGTCCTCTTTCTCCCAATGTGGTCTACTGTGGGTCTCCTCACTGGGTGGGCTTTTGTTATCTTGGAGCTTGGCAACTAATTGTGTGGTGGAGACGCTCATACTGTGCAGTCATTCGTCTCCAGGCTAAGAGCCTGGTTTGCGGGCAGGTCCTATGGATGGGGATGAGTGAGGGATGTGTGTGTTTGCTGGGACCTTAGCTGCAGTGTTATGTGGGTTTTACACAGGTTGTGACAGGAAGCTTGTCAGGTTGGATTGGATCAGGGGCGTGGTTGACAGACAGGACTTCTGTCTTATCAGACATCTCGTGATCCTCAGGGGTGGGCTAGCTGATAGTGTCACTGAAAAGACTTTTACACTGAGAGAGGCTGTGTGCCAGGTAGGGTTTGAAAGGCCATGCTGCGTGTATCCTTTGTTTGGGGTCAGATCTGCTGATCCTCTGCTTCCTTTGCTGTGGGGCTGCACTTCTAAGGGGTGTATTGAGGAGTGCCAACACCTTGTGGGCCGGCGATTGTGCAAGACCAAGCCCATCCCGTGGATGATACTGCTGGAATATGAGGGTTTCTAGATGGGCAGGGCTGGGTGGGTTTCCACATGACAAGAAGCCCTCAGAGCATTTGCAGGATGCTGTCAGCATAGAATCATAGAATCTACAGTGCAGGAGGCCATTAGGCCTATATCAAGTCTGCACCTGCCCTTGGAACGAGCATCCTACTTAAGCCCACGTCTCCACCCTATCCTGTAACCCAGTAACCTCACCTAACCTTTTGGACACTAAGGGGCAACTTAGCATGGCCAATCCACCTAATCTGCACACCTTTGGGACTGTGAAAGGAAACCAGAGCACCCGGAGGAAACCCTCACAGACACGGGGAGAAAGGGCAAACTTCACACCGACAGTCATCTGAGGCCTTAATTGAACCTCGGACCTTGGAGCTGTGAGACAGCAGTGCTAACCGCTGTGCCACCGTACCAGCCATTGCCTCCATGCCGCCAGCAGTCTCAACAGCCAGGAGCCTATAAGTTGCAGATAGGGGGTGGGTTTAAATGAATTTGTGTAGCAACAGGAGTCTCAGCCAGGGAACCCCGATTCTGAGGGAAACACCCCAGGGCCATGCACTTACCACCATGTGGTTCCCCACCACTCCCTGAGGTCCAGATATACACACCCCAGCAGGCACAAAAAGTTTGAAATATTTGCTACCTCCTTGCTTCCCCCACGGCCATGGCGCCTGGACCCCACTTTGTAAATACTTGCACCAATTCACACCCACGTGGCTCCCAGCAGAGAGGGCTGGAGCATCACAGGAGGCCGGAGAATCGGGATTCCAGGCTGTTGATCAGGTGCAAATGGGTGCAAATGATCGATTTGCATCCTTCCGCTGGAACTGGCGTGTAGTCTGCTACCGCCAGCGGTGGGGGACCAGAGTAACGGAATGGGATTAGCGCTTGGTGTTTTTCAGCCGACGCTCCAGTCTCTGCCGGATTGGGAAACCCGTTACCAGCGTTGGGCAATGGAGAATTCAGCCCAATATGTGTGTGTTATAACCTGCCTGCTTACCACTGACTGGGGACTAATGGCAATCCCACAATCCATTGGGAGTATGAGCTTCCCCAATTGGGGGGGGGAGAGAAATCATTAGCAGACTCCCTGCATAAATAGAGCTGGCCAGTTTGAAACCAACTAGAGAGGAGTGAGCAGCAAGGGAGTTGCTGCTGCTGAATCTATATGTTATTGCAAATAAATGTTATTTCTTTCTACCCTTCAACTCGTGCTGGATTCTTCGTGGTCCCTCACAAACTGGCGACGAGGGTTAAAGTGGATAGCTGTCTACGCTGCTGAAGCCACCTCCCTGGATTTTTGTTGGATACAGGTTGGAAGTTTTTTTTCTGTTACACCATTCCTCTGTATGGAGGCTTGGATGTTGATACTACGCTGGAAAGTTGGAACCAGTACGCACAACGGATGCGTAACTATTTCCGTGCAAACAACATCACTGAAAATGAGCGGCAGGTGGTCATTTTGCTCACTGCCTGTGGCCTGCATACGTTTGGGGTGATGCGCCGGACACCAAGGCTTTTGATGAACTTGAGAACTTAGTGGAGCAACATTTTAACCCCCGTCCACAATAGTCCAGTGTTACCGGTTTAATACCGCTGAGAGGACCCCAGGAGAATCCCTTGCCGACTTTCTATCCAGGATACACAGGATTGTGGAGTAATGTGACCATTGGGAGACCTTGCCAGAAATGTTACGCGACCTTTTGGTTTGCGGTATTAACAATGCGGCCACCCAGAGAAAGTTGTTAGCTGAGCCAACATTGACTTTTCAACAGGTCATCCAGATAGTGTTGTCCCGAAAGTGTGCACAACAGAGAGTGCAGGAGCTACAGGGAATGGAGGTGCATGCCTTGGGACGCAACCCCTTCCGTCCAAAAGCGTCCCCCCACACCCCTGTGGTACTTTGGGCGGGGTGGCATCCGGATCTATGCCAGTGGCTGCCGGACGTTCCTCCCTGAAGGGAGCCTTCTCCAGAACCAATGAATGAGGAGCCATGTCAGTGTCGGACTTGTGGGCGCTGACCCCGTCGCGGATGCTGGTCCGGGGGCGCCAGAGGCGCTGTCGTTCCGACCGAAACTGGGGCCTGCCCAGGGGCCGTACCTTCCAATTGGATGAACCTGCGGCGACTACTCCCGAAGACGTAAAGACGGAGGACAACTGCCTGCAGCTGCATTGTGTGGCAGCTCCACGTGTGGCTCCATTAAGGTGATAGTACGGGTCAATGGTCATCCGCTTGAGATAGAGTTGGACACTGGCGCAGCGGTCTCCGTAATCGGCCAAAGGACATTCGACCGCATCAAGCAGGGTATACAGACCCTTACATTAACCGACACACAGGCCAGGTTGACCACCTATATGGGGGAACCATTGGTCATTGCAGGAACTATGATGACCCCTGTTGTTTATCGACGCCAGGAGGGGCGTTTCCCATTTATCGTGGTGTGCGGCCATGGGCCCAGCCTGTTGGGTCGGGACTGGTTGCGTCATTTATGGCTGCAGTGGCAGCACATCCTCCAAACAGGTTCTGGAAGGTTGACAGAGGTACCAGGACAGTACCCAGATGTATTACAGCCTGGTTTGGGGAAAATAAAAGCCTGTATCCAAGTCGAACCAGGAGCCACGCCGCGCTATTTCCGGGCAGGCACGGTGCCTTGCGCCTTGCCCGAGAAGGTAGAAGGGGAGCTCACTCGTTTGGAGTCCTTGGGTATTATCAGGCCCGTCCGTTTCGCTGACTGGGCAACACCAATTGTACCTGTAATGAAGCCAGATTCCACAGTTTGATTGTGCGGTGACTATGACCTTACAGTGAATATGGCTTCCCGGCTCAACTGACATCCAATGCCTTGCATCGAGGATCTCTACGCGAAGCTTGCAGGCGGACTCTCGTTCACGAAATTAGATATGAGTCACGCCTACCTACAGTTGGAGCTGGACCCTGCCTCCTGGCCATATGTAACTATTAATAAGTACCGGGCCTGTATGAATATACACGGTTGCCCTTTGGGGTATCCACTGCCTGCGTTATTTTTCAACGCGTCATGGAGGGCACCTTGAGAGGTTTACATCATGATGCTGTCTACTTAGACGACGTTTTGATTACAGGGACGCCTGAGCAGGAACATTTGAAAAATTTGAAGGCTGTCCTTAGACACTTTTCAGAGGCCGGATTCGTACAAAGTGCGTCTTTCAGGCGAAGGAAGTAGTCTACCTGGGTTATCGGGTGGACTGCGAAGGTTTGCACCCCGTCGCAGAGAAGGTGCGCGCAATTCAACAGGCCCCCGCCCCGACTGACACTTTGTTCTTTTCTCGGCCTCATAAACTATTACGGGAAGTTCCTCCCCAATTTGGCAACTACACTGGCCCCTTTGCACCTTCGGCTAAAGAAGAATCACACCTGGGTTTGGGGTCAGCCGCAAGAAACCGCTTTCCGGCGGGTAAAACATCAATTGTTGTTGTCTGGGTTATTAACCCACTATGATCCTGGAAAGCCGTTGCTCATCACATGTGATGCATCCCCGTATGGTATTGGGGCCGTCCTGTCCCACAAGATGGAGAACGGAGCCGAGCAGCCAATAGCTTTCGCCTCCCACACATTGACTGCAGCGGAAAGAAGTACGCGTAGATTGAGAAGGAGGGCCTGGTGGTCTTTGCGGTGAAACGTTTCCACGAATATGTGTATTACCGCCACTTCACTATCGTGGCTGATCATAAGCCTCTGCTGAGACTTTTCCGAGAGGATAAGCCAATACCGCCCATTGCTTCTGCACGGATCCAGCGCTGGGCTTTGTTGCTCGCTGCATACGAGTATTCTCTGGAACACAAACCAGGAACCCAGATAGGGAATGCCGACGCACTGAGCCAATTGCCTTTATCGACTGGCCCTATGTCGACCCCCACGACCGGTGAGGTGGTTGCAACCCTAAATCTTATGGACTCCTTGCCTGTCACGGCATCACAGATCCGTGAGTGGACCCAGACGGAGCCAGTCCTGTCAAAGGTTCGGCACATAGTCCTGTATGGTGGGCAGCATAGACAGCTCCCAGGCGAGTTGCGGGCATTTTCCTCCAAGCTGTTAGAATTTAGCATGGAAGACGGTATCCTCTTGTGAGGGACACGTGTGATTGTCTCGGAAAAAGAACAGGAGCTGATACTGAGAGACTTGTACAATGTGCATCCGGGTGTGACCAAAATGAAAATGTTGGCCCGGAGCTATTTCTGGTGGCCAGGCCTTGACACCGACATTGAGAAGGTGGCCAAAAACTGCTCTATTTGCCAGGAGCATCAGAAACTCCCGTCGGCTGCGCCCCTACATCACTGGGCGCACTTGCATGCGGATTTCTCCGGCCCTTTTCGAGGATCCATGTTCCTTCTATTAATCGATGCCCAGTCTAAATGGTTAGAGCTGCATAAGATGGTAGGCACAACGTTCTGCGCAACAATCGAGAAGATGTGTTTGTCTTTCAGTACGCATGGCCTCCCCGAGGTGCTGGTCACGGACAGCGGCACTCCGTTCACAAGTGAGGAGTTTGCGAGGTTCATGAAGATGTATAGCATACGGCATATCTGCATCGCTCCATACCACCCGGCTTCCAATGGGTTGGCTGAGCGCGCAGTGCAGACATTCAAATGGGGCCTAAAGAAGCAGTCTTCCAGGTCTATGGACACGAGACTGGCTTGTTTTTTGTTTTCATATATGCCCACTCCACATGCGGTGACTGGGGTAGCTCCTGCAGAACTCCTAATGGGCCGGAGACTTCGCACCCGCCTTAGCATGGTTTTCCCGGACATTGGTGCAAAAGTACGCCGCACACAAGAACGGCAGGGACATGGTTTTTCTCGGCATCGGCCGATTCGCCCGGTGACCAGGTGTTCGTTCGAAATTATGCTGGTGGTGCCCAGTGGGTCCCTGGCGTAATCTTTTGCCGACCAGGCCCTATCTCTTACCAGGTGCAAGCTCAGGGTCGTCTCCAGTGCAAGCATGTAGACCACGTTCAGTCTAGAAGACCATTTCCTCCAAAGATTCCCCGCCCCCCGGAGCTCATTTCCACAGCCACAGAGACCAGACACAGTGGAGAGTATTCCTCACAATCTTCCTCTGGTGCCGCACTCAAAGCCTGCGCAGGTAATTGCAGAACCGAGTGGAGATAGAGACGCCGAGATGATGGAGGCAGTGGACTCCAACTCCGAGATGGTGACAAAGGACGCCTCAGAGGGCGAGTCCTCGGCCCACGGGCCTTAGATGTACAACCGTTGTGCCGTTCATCACGGAAGCGCTGTTCTCCGTTTCGTTACACGCCGCCCGATCCAGTGCCTCGTGCAAATGGTGTCCGGCCTGCGGCAAAACGATTCTGACGCCCTCCTTCGCCAGGGTCTTTGGTGGATTCCTTGGACTTTGGGGGGGTGGGGGGGGGGATGTTACAACCTGCCTGCTGACCACTGGCTGGGGACTAATGGCAATCCCACAATCCTTAGGGAGTATGAGCTTCTCCAATGTGGAAGTGGGGGGGGGGGGGGGGGGGGGGGGAGAGAAATCATTAGCAGACTCACTGCATAAATAGAGCTGGCCAGTTTATAACCAGCTAGAGAGGAGTGAACACACATGGAGTTTCGTCTGTTGTTGTGTATATATCTGTTACTGTAAATAAATGTTATTCCTTTCTATCCTTCAACTCATGCTGGATTATTCGTGGCCCCTCACAAAAGTGAGGAAAGTGCACCCTCTAGTGTTTAAAAAGAGAGCATTGCTCACTGCTGACCATCAAATCACTGAACTTATTGTACATTTGAAAATTACTTGCATTACTTGCGCCTTTCACAATTGCAGGATGTTCCAAACTGTTTTCGAGCCCAAAAAGTACTGTTTGTATTTGCCACTGTGGGAATGTAAGAAATGCAGCAGCCAATTTGCACACATCAAGATCCTACAAGAGCAAGTTAATGATGTTGGTTGAAGCATGTATATTAACACTGGGGAGAACTCTCCCACAGTGTGTTGAGGTTTGGGGAGGGGGTCAGGGATTTTTTTGGGGGCTCCAGACATCGGGATGCCAGTTAAAAATAGTATCCTGATCTATCGCTACACTGAGGAGTTCCGGCGAGCAGAGCTCCTCAATGCGTAAAACGGGGCTCTGTGTGGCCTTGTCCACGCGTTCCCCACTGAGGCCCCCTAGCTAACATGAGTGCCATTTTATAGCGTTGTGTTTCTCGATGCTGCAAGCGCTGGGAAACATGTGGTTAAACGCACTCGCTATGAGACTTTGTTCCTGTTTATTTAAATCGCGGCCATAATTATTCATTGGCATAGCATTTTTCCATCAATCGTTCCCGTTATTGCAAAAACAACTTAATCTCTAATTTACTTTCCACCTTAACTTTCCAATGCTTTAATATATGTTTGTGCAGGATAGATGGATTGGCCACGCTAAATTGCCCCTTAATTGAAAAAAAAAACAATTGAGCACTCTAAATTTATAAAAAATAAATAAATAAAAAGTTTGATACAATAAAATAATAAGCATGGCTATTATTATTAAATGCAATATAATTTATTCCCATGTGTACAGCTGTGCATTTGTTACCCAGTTCCAAATATCATCCCACCAACTAGTTTCCTTAATTTTGTTTTTGGTTTTGATTACACTTACTTCTTGCAATACTCTCCGATATGCCATTATGAGCATATTCAAGGCGCCTTTTAATATTTCTTAAACTTTCTGGCAACATTTGTATATTTGTCACATATTCTTCCCAATAATCCTTAAATTCAGATTTAATTTCCTCCATGTCATCAATTTGCTCTTGTTTTTGTTTATGAAAATTAACAAATTCAATTTTACCAAATCCAGTTGACACCTGAGGTTTGATGCAAAATGTCGGTTTCTCGACAGGGCACTATACCGATATCTTCTCAGTGAGGTGGGAACACAATATTCTCCTTAACCAGACTGTGCAACCCTTGTGGTCTCTGTTTTTAGGGTTCTAACCTCTAGGGTACAAGTTCTGTTCCCATTTGTCTTCAATCCACACTTGGCTTGATCGGAGGGGTATATTGGATATGGACAGATCGTAATTTTGCTGACTTGCTGTTATGTGTCCAGCATAATTCCTAATAATGTTTGTTCCTTATCTAGGAGGATGCGACAAACATAATGTAATTCTCTCACTTATTTCATATCTTCGGGACAATGCTTAAAATTTCACATTTAACTGGTCTTGTTGAAATCCCATAAATTCACAATTAAGCGTTATATAAATTAACATAGATATTTAAAGAATCATAGATGTACAATTTTAGAGGTGCTTCAGAACAAATCAGCTGCCTGTTGAAATGGTTAATTTTCCGACAGAATCTAAAGGGGCGGGGTGGACGGAGAAACCTGGCACCGCATTGCGCCCCTTTACATAATTTTAAAAGTTGTTTTGTTTTACTCTTTCAATTTTGCTTGAATGTCATCTTTTTTTCTATCCTTTTTATAACCAATTTCAATTTCCAGTTTTTGCTACTTACTTAATCAAAGTTCCAAGACATATTTGTTGAAATAGGTTTTAAACTGGCTCTCGCATTTTTTTACAACTCATTTGTTTTGGAAGACTGAAATTGGATTGTGACCAAATTTGCCTTATCTTTGCTCTGGAATAGGCTGTGGCAATTTCTTTCAATGTGGATTACTAACTTGGCCTTGGTTTAAGGTTTGCAAAAGTGCTTTTTTCCACAGAACATATTTCTTTTGACTCAGAAGCCTGTACTTGATTCCAACCAAAGTGTTTCATTTTATCGATCAGTTTCCCTTTCAGTTCTTTATTCACTTCTTTCAAATTTACTCTCAATGGCTCCAACTCCAATTTCGGGGGCCTCACGGTAGCATGGTGGTTAGCATCAATGCTTCACAGCTCCAGGGTCCCAGGTTCGATTCCCGGCTGGGTCACTGTCTGTGTGGAGTCTGCACGTCCTCCCCGTGTGTGCGTGGGTTTCCTCCGGGTGCTCCGGTTTCCTCCCACAGTCCAAAGATGTGCGGGTTAGGTGGATTGGCCATGCTAAATTGCCCGTAGTGTAAGGTTAATGGGGGGATTATTGGGTTACGGGTATGTGGGTTTAAGTAGGGTGATCATTGCTCGGCACAACATCGAGGGCCGAAGGGCCTGTTCTGTGCTGTACTGTTCTATGTTCTATGTTCTATGTTCTATTAATACAGCAAAGAATTGGATTCTTTTTTGAAATACATTTAGAGTACCCAGTTTTTTTATCCAATTAAGGGCAATCTAATTCTGGTCTGAATCATTAGCTTTCTCGTTTATTATCCGGTTAATTGTTTTTGCCTGTCCTTTCAGTATTTTCACAATATTTAACCCTGCTTGATTTGTTTCTTCATTTATCCTCAGTTTCTCGGTTAATGTTCATTTCCCTAACATACGTTTCACTTGTCTTGTTAAAGCTCTCAATTTTTCATCCAGATTTTATAAGTTTAAAGTGCTAACAGTGGTCATTCCTGTACATTTCATCTCTTTTTCCTGTCATTCCCTACTTCTTGGCCTAACAATATCTTAGTTGTTGATTATATAATCTCTTATTCTGGTAGGACACCAATCCGGGAGTCCTATTTTTGCAACTTTTAAAACAACTCGTACTAATTCTGGTCTACATCATCATACAGTGTTTTTTCAATATCCCTCAAGACAATATAATTTTCAGCTCCTGTTACGGTTCTCACAGTCCATTAATTTTTGTTGCAGTTTCCCCATCGGACTCTATTTCAGGTTTTCAGGGTTGCTGTTTTGTGTGTCCCGGATATTGTGGCGTAATTTTCATAGATGGTTATCTCTGTTAATGCTATGTCTTCACCAGTTCCAGGAGTCACCACTCTCATAATCATCAAGTATGTTTCCCAGTCCATCTTTTCATACCTATTATTGAGATCAAGATAGTATATGCTCTTATTTACAGTTTTGATCTTGCTAGCCAATCGGCCAAAATTTCTTCTTCACTCGGATCTTATCGGATTAATCGTCTCCCCTTTCCCTTTCCCTCTCTTATCTTCTTCGAGACTTTATCTTCTGGCGTTTCTACAAGCCTGTTGTCTGATGAGAGCTTGCGGCAGTGCCTACAGATGCTCCGTTCTCTACTAGGGGAGGAGCAGAAGGTGTATCTGTGTCTTCCTCACCTGCACCCAGCAACACATGGGGATGGTGATTACCCTGAGGTTTGAATAGCTTTAACTGGTTGACATGGTACCACCCGGTTTTACCAGAGCAATAAGACTTTATACACCAAATAACTTGTTTTTTTCTAATGTAGAATGTGGTCCGCTATATTTAGGGGACAAAAACTTTCTTGTTTGGTTGATTTGGAGCATGATTTTATTCCCAATTTCATACTCCACAGGCTTGACCTTCTCATCAAAATATTCTTTTCTAGCCTTCTTTTTCTACCCCACTTTAACTGCAACGGCTAAATGGGCGACTTGAATATTATCCATTTATTGTTGCACGGCCTTCTCATGGCTGACAGCTGTCAGTTCTGGCCCTGACATATGCAATTCCAACAAAGGTTCCACTCATTTCATGGAGCATCCTATCATCAGGAAATGGAGAGTAAAACCTGCTGAGCTGGATACGGTATTTCATACTACCTTTAGCACAAGAGGTATTTGCATTCCAAATAGAGTTATGTTGTTTTCCAAATCATCTGCTAGATTCTTTGGCACACCTGCCAAAAGATTGTCTTGGACGGGATGGGAACATGTAAAGGTCCGTTGACCTCGGTTGGGAATTTCCAGTCGGTGGGCGGGCATGGCCGAAGAATCCCAGTTAGTTTAATTCTTTCCACTATACAGCTATACTGAGGGGGGCAGGCTATATGGAATTTCTGATTCAGTCCGAATAGGGTCATTACATTTTACATCACCTGAGCGGTGAAATTAGTTCCTTGGTCTGATTCAACGTTAGGGGCGAGTCCCCATTTAGTGAACATCTGCTGTACCAGCACATCGGCTTTTACGTTTGCCATGTTTGTCTTGGTAGGGAATGCTTCAATCCATTTACTTAAGGCATCAATGATGACAGAAATGTAATTGTAACCCACCGCCCCACCCTTACATGATGGCAAGGGGCCCACATAGTCGATTTGAAAAATTCGTCATGGCCCATTTACAGGCCTGGTGTGATCCTCGATCGACACCACATAACTTCAGTCCTTAAAGACAAGACCCTCCTCTACTTCTGTGTTAGCTTTCTATTTGTAATAAGATGCTGGAAACACTCCATCCCTGATCTGTTCCAAATCCTCATCCGCCTTCTGTGCCTCAACAGAAATCTTTAGGGGTGGGGGTGGCAGTGGCTCCAGCCTCCCTGGGGCGGGCCTTGGTGTCCCAGGCTTCCCCCCTTTTTGTTTTGGCATGAACGGTCCCTTGGGATCGTTTGCTGTCAAGATCTGAGATTCATGCTGTACCCCTTTGAAACCTGGATTGTCTGCGAGGAAGATAGGTGTTCTGATTCTCTGAACTGTAATTTCATAGTGTTGGAACATTAGTGCCCACAGGCGGTTAGAAAAGGACATGTGATATTCCCCTTTCCTTTACTTGCACTGATTCAGACTTTCTACCAGGTCCTCTCTACTGTATCCCACAGCCATTAGTATGGCTGTTTTCATTTCCTTGCATGTTCCCTCCTGGTAAGGCTGAGCAAGAGCTGAACCTAAACACACAAACAAGAATTTCCTTTCCTCATCTGCATCTAAACCGAGTAGAACACCCTGGTTGATGGACGTAATTAAGTAATTCGTGAGTAACTGCAGATGGTCATATAACGGGATCTTTTTTGCTATTCCTGGTAATTGGTCCACTGTTTGTGGCATGACATACTCCCTGCCCCAGATCTGTGTTGTTGTGATGAGGTTCATGAGAATTGGTTGCGGAGTGGTGGGGCTAGGATGTTCAGACTGAGGAGGAGGAGGGTCTGTCCTCTCAACTTCCTCCCGATCAGCAGACGTTTGTAAACACTTTGGAACAAGTCATTATTATGAAGGATGAAGTGTTAGCATTAAGGTAGACAAATCCACAGGGCCAAATGGCATCTACCTCAGATTACTGAGGGAATCAAGAGATGAAATCACTGGGCCTTTAACAGAAATCTTTGTTTCCTCATTGGCCACAGGCGAGGCCCCAGATGATTGGAGGTTAGCCAATGTTGTCCAGTTATTTAAGAAGGGTAGCAAGGATAACCCGAGTAATTATATGTCTGTGAGCTTGACGTCAGTGATGGTGAAATTGTTGGAAAAAATTCTCAGAGATAAAGGGTGGGATTCTCCATTGCCCGATGCTGAAATTGTGACTGGGGATCGGGCGGAAGTCAATTCCGTCACCGGAATTGGGGCCAGCGGCGGTTTGACACCAGTTTGCAATTCTCCGCCCTTTCCAAACCGGCGTCATTGTGATGCGCAGTCGCAAGGCCGTTGCCGTCTCATTGGCCGGCCCACGTACGATGGGCCGAGTTCCCGATGGTGTAAGACACGTCTGAGCCAGTGTGCCGGCTGCGGACTGTGTCCAGCGCCACCACACTCAGCCAGGATCCATGCCACTGGTCGGGATGAGGGACATCTGCTAGGGCTGGGGGGACTGGTGGGGGTGGCTAGGTAGTGGCCAGAGGGTGGGCTGTGGTTTCACGGTTGGCGAGTTAGGTTACATGCACAGCCGGCACCATGTTGTACAGCGCGACTGGTGCAGGTTGTCAGCCGTGCGCATGTGTGGCCCGGAAGCTGGCCATTCTCTGCCCGTTTTCAGCGTGATCCGTGGGCATTCCACATGCCGCCGGTGTTAGTCCCTCACCGGTACTGGAATCGGTGAGGGGTTTGCTCCAATTTTTTTGACTTGAATCTCCCGCGGATTCTCCATTCGAGCCGGCACATAGCCACAGAAACGGAGAATCCCCCTCAGAATTTATGCACATTTGGCAGTGAATGGTCTTATTAGCGACAGACAGCATGGTTTTATACAAGGGAGGTCGTGTCTCACTAATTTAATTGAGTTTTTTGAGGAGATGACAAAAATGATAGATGAGGGAATGGCTGTGGATGTTGTCTACATGGACTTTAGTAAAGCATTTGACAAGGTCCCTCATGGCAGGCTGGTGCAAAAGATTAAATCACACGGGGTCGGGTGAACCAGCTAGATGGATTCAGAATTGGCTTGGCCGTAGAAGACAGAAGGTCGCAGTGGAAGGATGTTTTTCCGAATGGAAGTCTGTAATTAGTGGTGTTCCGCAGGGAACAGTACTGGGACCTCTGCTCTTTGCAATATATATAAATTACTTGGAAGAAAACGTAGCTGCTCTGATTAGCAAGTTTGTGGATGATACTAAGATTGCTGGAGTTGCGGATAATAATGAAGATTGTCAGAGAATACAGCAGGATATAGAGGCTGCAAAATTGAGCGGCGAAATGGCAGATTGAGTTTCTCCCGGAAGAATGCATTTTGGTAGATCCAATTCAGGTGGTAGCTATGAAATAGATGGCAGAACCATCAGGAGCATAGTCACACATAGAGGTCTGGGCATGCAGGTCCACAGATCCTTGAAAGTTGCAGTACAGGGGGAAATGGTGGTACAAAATGCATATGGCATGTTTGCCTTCATCGGAGGGGGCATCGAGTATAAAAGTTTGCAAATTATGTAACAATTATATAGAACATTGGTTTTGTGAGGGCGACGAAGAATCCAGCACGAGTTGAAGGATAGAAAGAAATAACATTTATTTACAATAACATATATATACACAACAGCAGCTTTATGCAGGGACTCTGCTAATGATTTCTCTGCCCCCCTCATTGGAGAAGCTCATACTCCCAAAGGATTGTGGGATTGCCAATAGTCCCCAGCCAGTGGTAAGCAGGCAGGTTATAACATCCCTTCCCCCCAAAGTCCAAGGAATCTACCGAAGACCCTGGCGAAGGATGGCGTCGGACACCAATTGCACGAGGTGCTGGATCGGGCGGCGTGTAATGAGATGGAGAATGGCGCTTCTGTGATGGACGGTGTAACGGTTGAACATCCACGGCCCATGGTCCTGAGGGCTCCCCCACTGAGACGTCCTGTGTCTCCATCTCGGAGTCGGAGTCCGCTGCCTCCGTCATCTTGGTGTCTCTATCTCCATGCGGTTCTGCAACGACCTGCACAGGCGTTGAGTGCGGCGCTAGAGGAAGATTGTGAGGAATACTCTCCACTGTGTCTGGTCTCTGTGGCTGTGGAAATGAGGTCCGGAGGAATCTTTGGCAGGGATGATCTTCTGGACCGAACGTGGTCTACATGCTTGCGCTGGAGACAACCCTGAGCTTGCACCTGGTAAGAGATAGGGCCCGTTCGGCGATAGATAATGCCAGGGACCCACTGGGTACCACCAGCAAAATTTTGAACGAACACTGGGTCACCGGACGCAAACTGCCGAATCGGCCGAAGCCGAGAAAACCATGTCCCTGCTGTTCTTGAGTGCGCCAATGTCTGGGAAAACCATGCTAAGGCAGGTGCGAAGTCTCCGGCCCATTAGGAGTTCTGCGGGAGCTACCCCAGTCACCGCATGTGGAGTGGTCCTATATGAAAACAAAAAATGAGGCAGTCTCGTGTCCATAGACCCGGAAGACTGCTTCTTTAGGCCCCGTTTGAATGTCTGCACTGCGCGCTCCGCCAATCCATTGGAAGCCGGGTGTTATGGAGTGGTGCGGATATGGCGTATGCTGTTCATCTTCATGAACCTTGCAAACTCCTCACTTGTGAACGGAGTGACGTTGTCCGTGACTAGCACCTCGGGTAGGCCATGCGTACTGAAAGACAAACGCATCTTCTCGATTGTTGTGCAGTACGTTGTGCCTACTATCTTATGCACCTCTAACCATTTAGACTGGGCATCGATTAATAGAAGGAACATGGATCCTTGAAAAGGGCCGGCGAAATCCGCATGCAAGCATGCCCAAGGCCGCCCCGGCCATTCCCAGTGATGTAGGGGCGCGGCCTGCGGAAGCATCTGATGCTCCTGGCAAATGGAGCAATTTTGGGCCACCTTCTCAATGTTGGTGTCGAGGCCTGGCCACCAGACATAACTCCGGGCCAACATTTTAATTTTGGTCACACCCGGATGCCCATTGTCCCTTAGTATCAGCTCCTGTCCTTTTCCCGGGACAATCACACACCGGTGTCCGGCACAGCTGGGTACGTAAGGCTTCTAATCACCCCAAGCGTATGCGGGCCGCAAGCAGTGAGCAAAATGACCACCTGGCTCTCGGTTTTCAGTGATGTTGTTTGCCCAGAAATAGTAATGCATCCGTTGTTCGTACATGGTTCAATTTTTCCAGCGCAGCATCAAAAACAGCCAAACGTCCATACAGAGGCATGGTGTAACAGAAAAATAACTTCCAACCTGTATCCAACAAAAATCCAGGGAGCAGCGTAGACAGCTATCCACTTTAACCCTCGTCGCCAGTTTTGTGAGGGCCACGAAGAATCCAGCACGAGTTGAAGGATAGAAAGAAATAACATTCATTTACAATAACATATATATACAACAGCAGCAGCAGCAACTCCCTTGCTGCTCACTCCTCTCTAGCTGGTTCCAAACTGGCCAGCTTTATTTATGCAGGGAATCTGCTAATGATTTCTCCGCCCCCCCCTCATTGGGGATGCTCATACTCCCAAAGGATTGTGGGATTGCCATTAGTCCCCAGTAGTAAGCAGGCAGGTTATAGCAATGGGTTCAGCCACATTTGGAATACTGTGTCCAATTCTGATCACCACAGAACCTGAAGGATGTGGAGGCTTTGGAGAGAGTACAGAAAAGGTTTACCAGGATGTTGCCTGGTATGGAGGGTATTAACTATGAGGAGAGATGAATAAACTGTGATTGATCTCCTGAGAAAGACGGAGGCTGAGGGACGACCTGATAGGTCATAATTTATCAAATTATGAGGGGTATAGATAGGGTGAACAATTGGAGGCTTTTTCACAGGGTGGAAATGACAATTAAAAGGGGGCACAAGTTCAAGGTGAGGGGAGTAGGTTCAATGGAGCTGTGCGGGGGAAGTGTTTTACACAGAGCGTGGTATAGATAGGATAGACATGGTTTTCGCAGGCTTGGAGGGCCAAAGGGCTTGTTCTTATGCTGTACTGTTCTTTGTTTCGCCCAGTCTATCCCAATCTACCTCACCTTCCTCCGTATTCTTTGATTCTACAGCTCCAAAGGTGCACATCAGATCCCTCCGGATCTATCCCATGCTGGCTGGCATCTGTGTGTAGTGGTTTGATGTCAAAAGGTTTTACTTGTTTGATGCATCACTTTTACCGTTGCTTGTAAATTAGCACATCCCTAATTCAACATTTTAATTTCTTTCTGGGCTGAGCTTCGTTCACTAACAGCTCGCTACTTTCCAGATAAACTTTCCTAGTTTCCATTTGAAATTGGCTTGTATGTACAATTTCATTTGATTCTTCTGCACATCTTTGAGTAAATCAGATTTCGCAGCTTTCAATTCTTGTTTTTAATTTTCCAACTCCATGTCTTTATAATGTCTTAAATTTTTTATCTCCATTTCTTTTAACTCTCACATGCAACTAAGTATAACTGTGCCATATTTAGATGTGTGTTTTCCTGACTCTCAATGGGCCTCTTGCCACTGTCTCTGACTGACAGGTCGCAGAACCTTTAATTTTCTGCCAAAATTGTCTATCCACCAGGTCGCAGACCCTTTAATTTTCTGCCAAAATTGTCTATCCACTTGGACCATTTATGGCTTAGGCCTTTTCCCATTCTGGCTGGGACTCAGCCATTTCTCAATTGCACAGGAGCATGGTAGCACACTGGTTAGCAAAATTGCTTCCCAGCACCAGGGTCCCAGGTTCGATTCACAGCTTGGGTCACTGTCTGGAGTTTGCACTTTCTCCTTGTGTTTTTGCGTGGGTTTCCTCCGGGTGCTCCGGTTTCCTCCCACAAGTCCAGAAAAGTTCGCTGTTAGGTAATTTGAACATTCTAAATTCTCCCTCCGTGTACCCGGACAGGTGCCGGAATGTGGTGGCTAGGAGCTTTTCATGGTAACTTCATTACAGTGTTAATGTAAGTTTACTTGTGACAATAAACATAGAACATAGAAAAATACAGCACAGAACAGGCCCTTCGGCCCATGATGTTGTGCCGAACTTTTGTCCCAGATTAAGAACAAATTAATCTACACCCCATCATTCTACCATAATCCATGTACCTATCCAATAGCTGCTTGAAGGTCCCTAATGTTTCCGACTCAACTACTTCCACAGGCAGTGCATTCCATGCCCCCACTACTCTCTGGGTAAAGAATCTACCTCTGACATCCCCCCTATATCTTCCACCATTCACCTTAAATTTATGTCCCCTTGTAATGGTTTGTTCCACCCGTGGAAAAAGACTCTGACTGTCTACTCTATCTATTCCCCTGATCATCTTATAAACCTCTATCCAGTCGCCCCTCAAATAAAGATTATTATTATTAATTCAGTTAATCAACACAGTAATTGACCGTTTTTGGGTTCCGCCGCCGACTTCTTGCAGACAGGAGGAGAAGAGAGTGTCTCTCCTTAATCCTTTTAAATTCCTTCACAAATATCCTTGTTGCTAATCTCCAGTGCAATCTCTCCTTGGCTACACACTTGACGTTTGTTGAACGTCCCTCAAGGCTGAATATTGAAGCTTACCTTTGTTATTAACCATTAGTCACTCTAACCTTTTACTTTGACAATTTTGTCTGCAACGTCTATAGTTCAATCACGACCTCAGAACCAATTGGCTACCCAGTCCCTTGTTTTACACTCTCTTCACCCACTTAATCCTGTCCATCATGTGGGGCAACTGTCCTCTTAATTCATGCCAAGTCTGGGTGATTGAAGTGTTTAACTCTGAACCGGACAACCAATTACATCTAAAGTTATATATGTCCCATCTGGGGTGCCAAATAATTGGTGCCTCTGCTGGCATCAATGAAGAAAGCAGAAAAAATGGAATACTCACTGCCAGTTGAATTATTATAGCTACGGTTTGTATTTTTTAAAACAGTTACATAGGTTTCAAGACCCATGACTTGAACAAAATAATACTATCCAATAGGGAGTACTTGGCTAGGTTTTCTCTGTAGCCGTGCATTTTGAGCCTTCATACTCAAGTCTGATTGTACGATGGTTTAACTAAATCTCGGTGGTGCTATGTTTTATCAGGTTTCAGTCCTTAATTTATATTTCATTCATATAAACATTCCAGTAGAGTGCACAGGCTATTCGCCTATGAGGAGGGAGAGAGTCTTGTTTTTGATGTTCCGTAACAAAGTATTATCAGTGAAATGCCCAACTGTAAGTTGTTCTTCAACTCGTCCCAAAGAAGTCATTCCGCACAAGTCTGTTAGCATCTTTATCGTCATGCTTCACGGCCCAATGTTAGTCATTTTCCTTTTTAACTATCATGCCTTATGGTTAATATATTTGTGGTAACAGTCACTGAGTCATGAAGGCTGGGCCCCAGGGTATATATTATGATTACAAGCATTACACAGCCCAATCTATCTTTACCATAGAATATACAGTGCAGAAGGAGCCAATTTGGCCCATTGAGTCTGCACCGGCCCTTGGAAAGAGCATCCTATTTAAGCCCATGCCTCGGACCTAGCCCATAACCCAGTAACCCCACCTATCCTTTTTGACACTAAGGGGCAATTTAGCAGGGAGAATCCACCTAACCTGCGCATGTTTGGACTGTGGGAGCACCCGGAGGAAACCCACGCAGACACGGGGAGGATGTGCAAACACCACACACAGTCACCCGAGGCTGGAATTGAACCCGGGTCCCTGGAGCTAACCACTGTGCCACCGTGCTGCCCCAGTGGGATGAATTACTTCAAATAGCACCTTTCAAACCTCAGGATGTCACAAAGCCCTTTCTTGCCAATAAACAGTTTTTCATATGCAGGAACTAGCTTACACAAAGCAAGCTTCCCCAAACAACGATGTATCAATGATCGGGTAATCTGTCTTTGCGATTGTTTGAGGCATAAATATTGTCTCAGGATAAATATTGTCTCAGGATAAATATCCTCCCAGGGCACCAAGAAGAGTGCAATGTCCTTCTGTGCAACAGTGGCATGAGATATTTCATATTCACTCGATGGGCTAACAGGACCTCAGTTTAGCGTCTCATCGAAGCAACAGCACCTCACTCCCTCAGTTCTACACTGCGAGTGTCAACCTGGATTGGGTGCTCAGGTTTCCAGAGTGTGACTTAAACCAATAGCCTTCCGATTCAGAGACAAGAGAGCCATCCGCTATGACACATAGCTGACGGCAACTGCAACCTAATCATGGCAACTGTTATTTGACATCACTGTAACTTGTTTCTGGCAAAAAACATAACCATCATTATTAAAAGTGCTAAAATAGTACATGAGCACATTGCTGTCAAAAATTTTGGTTTCATTTAATGGGCGGGATTTCTCCACGCCCCCCATGCCAGGTGAGAGAATCGCCGGGGTGCCGCGTGAATCGCGCCACGCCGCCCCGACCCCCGCACGCGATTCTCCCACCCTCCCAAAACCAGCGGCGCGTGAATCGTGCCAGGCCGCTCGGAGAATCGCTGCAATCGGCGATTCTCCGGCCGAATGGGCCGAGAGGCCGCTCCGACACGACAGGGTCCCGCCGGCGCAGTCCACCCCTGGTCGCTGCCGGTGGGAACTCTGACGGAACGCTCGGGGCTGGCCTGTAGGGGGTGAGGAGGGGCTCCTTCACCGGGGGGGGTCTCCGAAGGGGTCTGACCAGCGATCGGGGCCCACCGATCGGCGGCCGGCCTCTCCCCCCCAGGCCTACATTCCGCCTCGGCCAGCCCCTAAACGCCCACGCCATATTGCGTCAGGGCCGGCGCGCGAAAGAAGTTCCCCGCGCATGCACAGGATGGCGCGGCCCAACTGATCATGCGCAGGATTGAGCTGCCCCAACTCCGCATGCGCGGGTTGGTGCGGCACCAAGGGACACTGGAGTGGCGTGAACCACTCCAGCGCCGTGCTGGCCCCCTGTGGGGGCCAGAATAGGTCGTGCCCGGGCCCTGTTTGCACTTGGACCGTGGAGCAGAGAATCGCCCCCCTTTCTTTGACATGAGGGGAGTTTTAATTGAGGTTTATGATGTGTTGGCTTGTGTAGGCTTGAGAGATGAACAGACACTTCCAACACAGATGAAGGTTCAACTCAATTTTATTAACTACTTCTAACTAACTAACACATGATGACTGTGGGTCTAAATAATGCTAACTTGAACTAGAGACCTAAGCTTTGTCCGAATCAGTTGATTCTGTCAGCACGTGTTGTAAGTCCGTGCTGGGCTGAATAAATTCTTGTTACACTCAGAGGCAGCACCCAGACTGAGCGGGAACCGTGGTGCCCTCTTCCTTTATAGTGTGTGTATTCTAACTGGTGATTGGTTGCGGTGTTTGTACATGTTGATTGGTCCCTGTGTGTGTCCATCAGTGTGTGTCTGCACCATGATATATTGGCATATATTGTGACATTCCCCCTTTTATAAAAAAATGTCGATCTAGGCATGTGCTAATAAACAGTGTGGGTGTGTGGAGAATGTACCTAGCTACGTGTGAGGTGCGAAGACATATGTACAAAGCTATATACAGGGAACAAGACTATTTACAGAGGAAGGTGCCTGGTGCAGATGACTACCATGAACTGGAACAACCAATGAATCCATTTACAAATCACTGGATAATGAATGCAACAACAAAGAATATGGGAAAAAGAACATTTCAAAAAGTCCACATGTGTGCAGAGTTCATAAGTTCAGTCTCTGAGGTGGGCGACGAACTCTATTTGACCGCCTCAAGGGTGGGACAATGGCTGGCGCATCAGGAGCCAGGAGGGCTGCAGCACCGTCGGGGGCAGGCAGAGTGATCGGAAGCGCTACACAGTCCACGGCGAGATCAGTAGAAGAGCTGGTCGGAGGATCCAGTGACGACCCTGGAACCAGGCGAACAGCACGCCTGTTGCGGCGCCGAATGGATCCATCCAGTAAGCGGACCAGGAAGGAGCGGGGGGGCCACCTGCTTTAGAACGACAGCAGGCGCAGACCAGCCACCATCCGGGAGGTGGCTGCGAACCTTGTCGCGTGGATGGATGTCAGGAAGGTCAGCAGCCCGTGAGTCGTATGAAGTTTTCTGCTGCAGTCGAGACATGTGCATGCGGTGTAGCGCAGGGACATGGTCGAGGTTGGGAGCAAGAATTGATGGCACCGTCGTTCTGAGGGTGCGGTTCATTAGCAGCTGAGCAGGCAACAGGCCGGTGGAGAGCGGGGCGGAGCGATATGCATGCAGAGCAAGATGGAAATCTGAGCTGGCGTCGGCGGCCTTGCTGAGGAGCCGCTTAACAATGTGGACCCCCTTTTCCGCCTTCCCATTGGATTGGGGGTATAGGGGACTGGACGTAACGTGCTGGAAATTGTAGCGTCGGGCGATGCCGGCCCATTCCTGGCTCGCAAAACAGGGGCCATTGTCTGACATGACAGTCAGCGGAATGCCATGTTGGGCAAATATCTCCTTACAAGCCCTGATCACAGCCGAGGATGTGAGATCGTGCAGCCTGATGACCTCCGGGTAACTGGAGAAGTAGTCGATGATGATGACGTAGTCCCTGCCCAATGCATGGAACAAGTCGATGCCCACTTTGGTCCAAGGCGATGTGACGAGCTCATGGGGCATCAGGGTCTCCCGTGGTTGGGCGGGCTGAAAATGCTGGCAGGTAGAGCAGTTGAGCACCACATTGGCGATGTCATCATTGATGCCCGGCCAGTAGACGGCTTCTCTGGCCCTGCGGTGGCACTTCTTGATCCCTATGCCCTTCATGGAGTTGCTCCAACACTAGCTGGCGCATGCTTTGTGGAATGACGATGCGATCCAATTTCAGGAGCACCCCATCGAGAACCGCCAGGTCATCATGGACGTTGTAAAATTACGGGCATTGGCCCTTGAGCCACCCGTCTGACATTAGGCGCATCACCCGCTGCAGAAGTAGATCAACCGCTGTCTCGCGGCGAATTTGCATCAGTCATGCATCCATAGCTGGCAAATGTGAGGCTGCAAACTGGACGTGAGCGTCTATTTGGCAAATGAAGCCGTCATGATCACATGGAGTTGTGATTGACCTTGAGAGAGCATCGGCAATGGCAAGGTCCTTGCCAGGGGTATAGATCAGTTGAAAGTCGTACCTGTGCAGCTTGAGTAAGATACGCTGGAGGTGAGGCGTCATATCATTCAAGTCCTTCTTGATAATATTTACAAGGGGGTGGTGGTCTGTTTCAACCGTGAACTGCAGAGGTCCATAGACGTAGTCGTAGAACTTCACGACTCCAGTGAGAAGGCCGAGACACTCTTTCTCAATTTGCGCATAGCGTTGTTCTGTTGGAGTCATCGCCCGCGACGTATACGCAACGGGGGCCCATGATGAGGCCTCGTCCCGTTGCAGGAGCACGGCGCCAATGCCCGACTGACTGACATCAGTAGAGATTTTGGTCTCTTTGGTTGGGTTGAAAAAGGCCAACACTGGGACCATGGAAAGCTTGGCCTTCAGCTCCTGCCATTCACGCTCGTGAGCAGGGAGCCATTGGGAATCTGTGGTTTTGCGAATCAGGTCTCTGAGGGCCGTGCTGTGTGAGGCAAGATTCGGGATGAACTTCCCGAGGAAATTCACCATACCCTGGAACCGGAGAACCGCTTTCTTGGCCTCGGGTGTCTTCATGGACGTGATTGCTGCAATCTTGTCCTCGTCCGGACGCACCCTCTGGTGGGAGATGTGATCCCCAGAAACTTGATACTTGACTGGCCGAAGGAGCATTTGGCCCTATTGAGGCGGAGGCCATGTTCGTGGATGCGCCTGAAAACACGCTGAAGGCGTGCAACGTGTTCCTCCGGGGTGGTTGACCTGATAATAATGTCATCGACATATACCCGGACGCCGTCGATCCCCTCCATCACCTGCTCCATGATCCGATGGAAAACTTCAGACGCAGAGATGATGCCGAATGGCATCCAGTCGTAGCAGAACCTGCCAAAGGGTGTGTTAAACGTACACAGCTTCCTGCTTGACTCATCTAGTTGGATCTGCCAGAAACCCTTCAAGGCATCCAGTTTTGAGAATAGTTTGGCGTGTGCCATCTCGGACGTGAGCTCCTCCCGTTTCGGAATCGGGTAGTGTTCCCGCATGATATTCTGATTTAAATCTTTAGGATCAATACAGATCCGCAGCTTGCCGGACGGCTTCTTGACACAGACCATGGAGCTTACCCAGTCTGTGGGTTCCGTGACCCTCAAGATGACTCCTTGGTCCTGGAGGTCCTGAAGCTGTTGCTTGAGGCGGTCCTTGACGGGCGCTGTGACTCTGCAAGGTGCGTGAACGACAGGCGTGGAGTTGGGCTTGAGTAAGATTTTGTACGTGTAAGGGAGCGCGCCCACGCCTTCGAAAACATCATGGTATTGCTGGATGATGGAGTCGAGTTGCGCCCTGAAGTCTGTGTCAGAGGATGCAGACACATCGCTTGAAGAGAGAGAGTGTACTCTCTGCACTAAGTGGAGCAGCTTACATGCCTGCGCACCAAGCAAGGAGGCTTTTGAGGCAGCAACAATCTCGAATGGGAGAATGACTGTGTGTGCACGATGTATCACCTCAAGGCGGCAGGAGCTGCTGGCGGCGATGGCATTGCCATTGTAGTCGAACAATTTACACGCGGATGGCAGGACAGCAGGCTGCACGCAGAGCTTGCGGAAATCAGATGATGTGATGAGATTGGCAGAAGCGCCAGTGTCCAGGCGGAACCTGACAGGGGACCGGTTGACCGTAAGGATGGCACACCACTCATCATCCTGGCTGACGCTGTGGACGTGGACAGGTTCAGTGCCACGCTTGGGAGACATCCTGTTAGTAGTAATGATGCCGATTTGGAACGGGACCTGTGGGTCATTGCAGGCACAATCGGAAGCAAGGTCTGGAGTAGGTTCATTGATGGCAGGCTGGATAGCCCTGATGTCTCTGTGGGGCAGGGTGGACCTTTGAAAAGCAGTAGGCATGGAAGATCTGCACATTGTAGTGTAGTGGCCTCGTTTGCCACACTGCAGGCAGCGTCGGGACTTCGCGGGACATTGCCGCTTTAAGTGGGCGGAGCCGCAGTTGCCGCACACCGGAGCGTTGGGACGTTCATCGTGCCACCGCGCATGCGTGGGGCGATCCAGCATAGCGCGCACCTGCGCGAAGCGGTCCGTGACATCAGCGCGCTCGCTGCGTGTGGGAGCGGGACTCCGCGTAAAATGCGCGAAATGGCCGCCATCATTCAGGTCCAGAGCCTGAAGAGATTTTATCATTTGGAGCTGTTCTGCCTCATAGGGTACTTGCCACACCGTTTCAGCAGCCTGAATGCATGAGTAGCGCATGGAGGCATGCTCATGAAGCACACAGGTCTCAATGGCCGTAGAGAGAGTGAGCTGCTTTACTTTTAGTAGCTGCTGGCGCAGGGGCTCAGATTGAACACCAAAAACAGTTGATTCTCTCAGCACGTGTTGTGAATCCGTGCTGGGCTGAATAAGTTCCTGTTACACTGAGAGGCAGCACCCAGACTGAGCGGGAACCGTGGTGCCCACTGCCTTTATAGTGTGTGTATTCTAACTGGTGATTGGTTGCGGTGTTTGTATATGTTGATTGGTCCCTGTGTGTGTCCATCAGTGTGTGTCTGCACCATGATATACTGGTGTATATTATGGCAGTTTACATAATTATGAGGAGCCCAGATAGAGTGCTTGTGAAGGATAATTTTCCTCAGCAGAGAGGTCAATAACCCAGGGAGCATAGATTTAAAGTAATTGGCGAAGAATTATTCGGCAGTTGAGGTACATTTCCTTCATTCAGAGGCCGGTTGGAACTCACTTCCTGAAAGGGTGTTAGAGGCAGAAACCTTCATCAAATTTTAAACATATTTGGATTTGCACCTTCATTGGGCTCTAGGCCAAGAGCTAGAAAGTGGGTTTAGGCTGCATGACACTTTTCAGCCGCCTTAGACATGATGGGGTGAATGGCTTTCTTCTGCACTGTAATTTGTTTGGTGTCAAATGTTGCCCGATAATGTTGCTGTGAAGTGCCTCTGGACTACTTTATCTATACTACTTTAAAGTTGCTACACAAATGCAAGCTCTTGTTCCTCCGATGACAACTCTGTGGAAATAAGTACTTATTTGCCAAATATTTGATGTATGTTACAGGCATGACCTCTAGTTTTACCATTCCCGTCCACCTGAAATAACTTTTAACAATAATTACTTGATAGCCAATATAAATCTTCAGTATGAGACGACGTGAGTTGCAGTACAGGTTCAGGCAGATGTTTTCTGACATATGAATGTAGCCCAACCACTCCCTTTCTTGTGAACATTGATGACAAGATATTCCCGTAATTGAATCCTTGTGACTATGTTGGCATGACCTCCCAAGTAGATAATCATCAGCATTCTGCAATGTCATGATCGCAAAAGCATTGAGCCACCACTCCTCATTAAAGCTGAGCAAACAGCCATTCTGACTCTCGTATAATGTAAAGAATGCACTTTTGTATCATTTCAGTTTACTTTAGAGCAAGATTTGGTGTAAGACGTAGCTGTCAAGCTTTTGGATGAGATTTTAAAAGTAAAGAGCAGTCCATTCCTTCAGGTGGACATCATAGTGCGTGACATCTTTTCCAAAGCAGAACAGGGCACGGGTCCTCCCCGTGTGTGCGTGGGTTTCCTCCGGGTGCTCCGGTTTCCTCCCACAGTCCAAAGATGTGCGGGTTAGGTGGATTGGCCATGCTAAATTGCCCGTAGTGTCCTAAAAATGTAAGGTTAAGGGGGGGGTTGTTGGGTTGCGGGTATAGGGTGGATACGTGGGTTTGATCATAGCTCGGCGCAACATCGAGGGCCGAAGGGCCTGTTCTGTGCTGTACTGTTCTATGTTCTAGGGGAGCCTCTTGTGGATGCTCCGGTTTCCTCCCCCAGTCCAAAGATGTGTAGGTTAGGTGGATTGGCCACGCTAAATTGTACCTTAGTGTCTAAAAAGGTGCAGATTAGGTGGATTAGCCATGCTCAATGAGCAGGGCTATGGGGATAGGGCGGGGGAGTCGGCCTAGAGAGAGTGCTCTTTTGGATGGTGGGTGTAGAATCATAGAACATACAGTGGAGAAGGAGGCCATTCGGGCCATCGAGTCTGCACCGACCCACTTAAGCCCTCATTTCCATCCTATCCCCGTAACCCAAGAACCCCTCCTAACCTTTTTGGACACTAAGGACAATTTATCATGGCCAATCCACCTAACCTGCACGTCTTTGGACTCTGGGAGGAAACCGGAGCACCGGGAGGAAACCCATGCAGACACGGGAAGAACGTGCAGACTCCGTACAGACTGCCAACCAGCAGGGAATCAAACCTGGGACCCTGGCTCAATGGGCCAAATGGCCTCCTTCCACACTGTAAGGATTCTATGGACACTTATATGGATTCATCTCCCCAACATCCTGACCAGTATTTATCCTTCAATCAAACTCACTGAAAAAAAGACGATCTGGTCATGGTCATATTGATTTTCTGCGAGTTACTGTGCGCAGGTTGCCTGTTGTGTTTTCCACATGATTGACACCCGGATCTATCTCACCACCAACTTTCCTGACAGTTAACTGGACCCTAAACCAGTTGGTGCAGGACAAAACTAGATGCAAATCATTTTCTTGATAACAGCTTTATTTACATAATGCAACATTACATAAGTCTGCCTTTGAGCTGTACCATAGTGTTCCAGCTACCCCTCTTTTAAGTGTCCTGGGTACTTCATTAAACAATGCCCTTCACCTGTGTTTCTTAATATAGTTAACATACTATTGTTGGTTGGCATGGCGACGCGGTGGTTAGCACTGCTGCCTCATGGCGCCAGAGACCTGGCACCAGGTCACTGTCCGTGTAGAGAGTGCACATTCTCCCTGTGGCTGCGTGGGTCTCACCCCCACAACCCAATGATGTGCAGGATAGGTGAATTGGCCACGCTAAATGACCCTTAATTGGAAAAGAAGAATTGGGTCTCTAAATTTATTTTAAAAACATGCTATTTTCATCGACAAGTCCACTATTGCTAACCTCTCAGACTGCTTATTCTCCATTCCCAAGCTACTGGCAACAGTGTGAGATTTCCTCAGACTTGCAACCTTGGGTTGCCATGCCCAGTAAGGATATCGTATTACAGATCCGGACTTTAGTCAAGGTGGATTTATTGAAACGTTTCTTTAAATGTATTTTTTTTTTAAGTGGGCAATGCAACAAAGATGAGTCAGGCGACTTTTGTAATTTTTGCCTAGACAAAGAGATTTCTCAGGTCTCCAGAAATTCTTTTTTTAAAATAAATTTAGAGTAGCCAATTATTTATTTTTTTTCCAATTAAGCAGCAATTTAGCGTGGCCAATCCACCTAACTTGCACGTCTTTGGGTTGTGGGGGTGAAACTCAGGCAGACACGGGGAGAATGTGGAAACTCCACACAGACAGGATTCGAACCTGGGTCCTCAGCGCCACAGTCCCAGTGCTGTACCACTGTGCCACCATGATGCCTTTGGTCTCCAGAAATTATTTTTAAAAAAAATATTTTTATTCTCCTCCTTTTTCACATTTTCTCCCAAATTGTACCCACCAACAATAAACAGTAGGTCTCCAGAAATTTTTAATATAAATGACCATGGATAGGGTGCTCTTCCTTGAATTGGGGAGGGGGGGGAGGGAAGAGAGGGAGGGAAGGGGGGGGGGGAAGAGGGGGGGGGAGAGGGGGGGAAGAGAAGAGGGGGGGAAAGAGGGGGTGAAAGAGGGGGGGAAGAGGGGGGGAAGAGGGGGGGAAGAGGGGGGACAGCGACAAAGATGTTGGGGATAGAAAGACAAAGGAATGTAAATAAATAGGGGTGATTAAGGCTAAGAAGGGTGCTGATAGTGGCACATTCAGAGATCAGAATGTGTTAATGACAGAACAAAGGTAAGTGGTGCATCAAAGGGCAACTAAGAACAGGGAACAGGTGGTCCTTGTGGGGTAGGAGGAGACACTGTTGAGGGAAAAACAGATTGATGGAAGATATGAAAATAAATTGATAGAAATAAAAATGGGGTGAAGGTAGAGGAGAGAGTTCCCAGTCTGAAGTCGTTGAACCCAATATTAAGTCCGGAAGGCTATAACGTGCCTAACGTGCTGTTCCTCCAGTTTGCGCTGGGCTTCACTGGAACATTGCAGCTGACCATGGACGGACATGTGCATGTGAGAGCAGGACGGTGAGTTGAAATGACAAGTGACAGAAAGGTCTGGGTCCTCCTTGCGGACGGACCAAAGGTGTTCTGTAAAGCAGTCATCCAGTCTGTGTTCAGTCTCTCCAATGTAGACTAGATCACATTGAGAGCAGCAAATGCAATAGATCAGATTAAAGGAGGAGCATGTGAAGCGCTGCCTCACATGAAAAGAGTGTTTAGGGCCTTGGATGGTGAGGAGGGACGAGGTAAAGGGCCAGGTGTTACACCTTCTGTTGCATGGGAAGATGTCGTGGGAAGGGCGTGCGGTTTTGGGGGTGGTGGATGAGTGGACCAGGCTATCCCTGAGGGAACAGTCCCTGCGAAATGCTGACAGGGGAAGTGAGTGGAAGATGTGTTTGGTGGTGGCATCATGCTGGGGTTAGCAGAACTGATGGAGGATGATTCTTTGAATGTGGAGGCTGGTGGGGTGAAAAGTAAGGTTCTGGGAGGGAGGGGATGGGATGAGAGCAGAGGTGCAGGAGATTGGTTGGACATGGTTGAGAGCCCTGTCGACCACAGTGGGTGGGAAACCACGATTAAGGGAGCATGAAGACATGTCAGCAGCACTGTTTTGGGAAGTGGCATCATCGGAACAGATCCCCAGTCGCCTCGCAGAAATACCCTCCGTACCTTTCCACACTGCGCCGGGTGGGGGTTCCTGTACGGTCTGCTACTGCACACCTTCCACCTCCTTTTCCTCACCTGCTGTCCGGACATGCCTTGGCGTGTTTTGTTGCCGGCGGTGGCGGACGTCCCCGCTGGAGGTCCCTCTACCGAGTTGTCCTCCCCATAAAACTTGGGGACCTGGGGTGGAGGGTGATGCACGCAGCAGTGCCATGCAATCATCGTCAGCACCGGTTCACAGACACCCAAGAGCCTTGCCATTTTTGCGGCCTTGTGGAGTCCGTGAGCCCTGTCTATGTTCAATGTCCTCGGTTGCACTCCCTTATTGTTTTTTTTTAGCAACGTTGTTGGTAAATATTTGTTTGCACTTCTGCCCCACGCTCCTGATCTACGGGCATCCAGTGCGGAGGGGGAGGGGGCGGGGAAGGTGGCGGACCTCCTTGTGGACCTGCTCCTGGGCCTGGCGAAACCCGGCATAAAGCGGTCCAGGCAGCGGGTGACCGAGGGCGACGTCTGACCGGTCTGTCAGCCCCTCTTCCGTGGCTTTATTCGTGGCCGAATGTCCCTGGAGAGGTAGCATGTCCACGGGCACACTAGAGGCCTTCTGTGCTCGGTGGGCACAGCAGCGGTTGGACTGCTTTATCAACCACAATTTTCACATTTTGGTTTGATGTTTTAAAATTTCTGTTCCTCTTTGTTCTTTTTGGGCTGTGCTCCCTTTGTTCTTTGCAGGAGCGGCCCCCTTTAATTTAGCCCTTAATTAGTTTCAGTTCTTCTAAGTGGTTGATGAAATGAAAATCGCTTATTATCACAAGTAGGCTTCAAATGAAGTTACTATGAAAAGCCCCTGAACTCTATAATACATCCTCGTGACTCACAGGTCTCTTTCTTCGTTTCTGCGCCGAGTCCGGATCCTTCACTTCGGCCTCCGACATAGGGGCGGATATAACGGCTAGGCGCCTGCCTTTTCTGATGAGAGCGCCTGAGGGGCGGTTCCCTCTCTTCCTCCGGCAGCAGGGAGACAGCCGCGGCATCATCCATGGCCTCACCAGTGGTGCCGGAGGGCCGTGAATAGGCTGTCGGGGAAGACTCACCACAGTCCTCAGTATGCTGGTCTGAGTTACCTCTGGGGGAGGAAACATATCCAAGGCCCGCACCTGAACCAGGTGCTTTTTTTACTACGTGCTCTCTCACACGTATCTGATACGACACGGGTCCTGCCTTGACATTGACCGTTCCTGCTACTCATGTGGGAACATTCGCATAATTTCTGACGCATACCTTTTCACCAGGGTTGAACTCGGCGAGTGCTGTTGTGGTCCCTGCATTGGGCCTCCTGGTGTTTTTCTACTTTTCTACTATCACCCAAATTTGGGAATAGTAGGTTCAGCCTGTTTCGGAGTCGTCTGCGCATGAGTAACTCTGCTGGTGCTATTCCTATTGTGGCATGTGGGATTGTCCTATTGTTGAATAGCCAGTGCGATAGTTTAGTATTTACTGATGCTGACTGTTTTTCAACCTGACTTTTAGGGTCTGGACAGCTCTCTTCACCAACCCATTTGATGATGGGTGGTATGGTGCCGTTCTTATGTGCCGAATGCCGTTTGACTTCATGCTTTTTGTGAAAATGGCTGGTGAAAACCGATCCATTGTCTGAAAGTAACACCTCTGGGATACCATGTGTTGGAAACGAGGTGCGAAGTTTTGCTATGGTTCCCGTTGTATTTTCTGAGTTCATTTTGTAAACACCCAGCCATTTGGAATGGGCGACTACTGTCAGAAAAAACATTGAACCCATAAATGGGCCTGCAAAATCAATATGAAGTAGCGACAATGATCTACCCGGTTGGTGCAGTGAGGCTGCTGGTGGCACCTTCTGCCCTTGTTGGCATTCTTGGCAATGACTTACCAATGCCGCTATGTCTGTGTCCAAGCCCGACCAGCAGGCATAGCTCCTGGCCAGCATCTTCATTTTTGAGACTCCAGTGTGTCCATGATGTAATTTGACTGGACGGCCCCTCCTTGGAACTATTACTCGTGCTCCCCATAGCAGTATCCCATCTTCCACAGTGATCAACTCTCTTCTGCTCCAGTAGGTGTGGAATTCCGCCTGGAATGGGCTTTCCATCTCCCCTGTTAGCACCATGTGTTTTACTTTTGCTAAAACTGAATCCTTTTGTGTCCACAAACGAATGTTTTGGGCGACCAGGAAATGTAGTGTCATCACCGTTTCTTTTATTCTGGGTGCCAATGCTGGGGTGTCCGGAAATGGCAGCCTGCTTAGTGCTTTGGCGTTTACCACACTGGTTCCCGGCCCTGCTCCAGTTGCAATTGGTGCGCAGCCAGTAGTAGGGCCCAGCGTTGGATCCGGGCCAAAGCTATTGGTCTTCTTTCAGCAAGCCCAGCAATGGCTTGAGTTGGTGATTATCGGGACTTTCCGCCCATACAAGTACTGGTGAAATATCTTCATCGCGAAGATTACATCCAGTCCTTCTTTTTAATTTGGCCGTACTTTCACTCTGCTGTTGCAAAGTCCAGAAGGAAAACGCTACAGGCTGTTCCTGTCCGTTTTGCCATTAAACAAATGTTAAACAAGATTTAGGCAAACGCCTGCTGCTGAAAACCTCCTAAGAACTTCCTCCCGGCTTTGCAGGTGTTCTGCCCTTGTTTTTCTCGTAATGAGGACATTGTCCTGGTAAATGGTGACCTGTGGTAACCTTTGTAATATATTCTCCATTGTCCTCTGGAATATTGCACAGGTTGATGATACCCCGAAGGGTAATCTTGTATACTGAAAAGGGGAATTGGATATTTGTCCAGTTGTGAGTAGTGATTTTGCAGAAAAAGCAGTCAGTTCTGTGTTAGATGGAGCTGCGAACAGAAGTCAGGATTTTGCTTTCACTGTTTAGTTAAAGATATATCTGCAGATGGATTAGCACTCTTTCCAAGCGGTTCAGACTTGAAAGATTAGAATGGGAACTAAAGCAGCTTTTGAAGGAAGACAGCCATAGTTTCTGCATGGTTCTGACAGGATTCAGAGCTTTTCACCTTCTGAAAGTAGTAGCATGGATAGAGCATTGGTTAATTAATAGAAAGCAAAGAGTGGGGATTAATGGGTGTTTCTCTGGTTGGCAATCAGTAGCTAGTGGTGTCCCTCAAGGATCCGTGTTGGGCCCACAATTGTTCACAATTTACATTGATGATTTGGAGTTGGGGACCAAGGGCAATGTGTCCAAGTTTGCAGATGACACTAAGATGAGTGGTAAAGCGAAAAGTGCAGAGGATACTGGAAGTCTGCAGAGGGATTTGGATAGGTTAAGTGAATGGGCTAGGGTCTGGCAGATGGAATACAATGTTGACAAATGTGAGGTTATCCATTTTGGTAGGAATAACAGCAAACGGGATTATTATTTAAACGATAAAATATTAAAGCATGCCGCTGTGCAGAGAGACCTGGGTGTGCTAGTGCATGAGTCAAAGAAAGTTGGTTTATAGGTGCAACAGGTGATTAAGAAGGCAAATGGAATTTTGTCCTTCATTGCAAGAGGGATGGAGTTTAAGACTAGGGAGGTTATGTTGCAATTGTATAAGGTTTTAGTGAGGCCACACCTGGAGTATTGTGTTCAGTTTTGGTCTCCTTACTTGAGAAAGGACATACTGGCACTGGAGGGTGTGCAGAGGAGATTCACTAGGTTAATCCCAGAGCTGAAGGGGTTGGATTATGAGGAGAGGTTGAGTAGACTGGGACTGTACTCATTGGAATTTAGAAGGATGAGGGGGGATCTTATCGAAACATTTAAAATTATGAAGGGAATAGATAGGATAGATGCAGGTAGGTTGTTTCCACTGGCGGGTGAAAGCAGAACTAGGGGACATAGCCTCAAAATAAGGGGAAGTAGATTTAGGACTGAGTTTAGGAGGAACTTCTTCACCCAAAGGGTTGTGAACCTATGGAATTCCTTGCCCAGTGAAGCAGTTGAGGCTCCTTCATTAAATGTTTTTAAGGTAAAGATAGATAGTTTTTTGAAGAATAAAGGGATTAAAGGTTATGGTGTTTGGGCCGGAAAGTGGAGCTGAGTCCACAAAAGATCAGCCATGATCTCATTGAATGGCGGAGCAGGCTCGAGGGGCCAGATGGCCTACTCCTGCTCCTAGTTCTTATGTTCTTATGTTCTTATGAAGGGCAACTCGGGATGGGCAATAAATGTTGGCCTAACCAGCGACACGCACGTCCTGTAATTCAGTGTTCTTCAAACTTTTTTTCCGGGGCCCATTTTTACCAACCGGCCAACCTTTGGGACCCAACTCGGCTGACCTTCACGACCCACACCGGCCGACCAGCGTGACCCACCATTTTCTCTTACCTTGTTTGCTGCTGACAAAAATGGAGGAAATGGTTTTTGGGTCCCTTTGGTCCTCGTACACGCTCCGCCAATAAAACCTGTTGGATGAAGGTGAAGCCTTGCGGTGTCGGAAAGTATGGAGTCTCCATCTGTCCAAAGTTCTGCATTTTTTTCTCCTGTAAGATTTTATCAAATAAAACACAGCCGAACTTGTAAAAAAATAAAAAATAAAATGAATAAAATAAATGAAAAAAATAAAAATTAAATGAATGAAATAAATGATTAAAATTAATAAACCCCCCCGAACTTGTAAAAAAAAATGAGTAAAATAAATGAAAAAAAATTAAATGAATAAAATAAATGAATAAAAAACCCCCGAACTTGTAAAACAAAAAGCTGCGACCGTTTAAAAACAATAGTGGCCGCACTGCGCATGCGCGTCTGATCATTTGAACACGCGGGCCCTCTTGACTGGCCCATTCAACCCTCTCACATTCCATGTGATTAGCCTGGTCAGGCGGCACCCCACCCCCTCCCCCTGCCAATCAATGATAGCCCCTTCCTAGGCCAGCCCCCAGGCCATGTCCTGTACCACTTCAGGACCACCCTTGGGCGTCCACTGTCATCGACCCTCACCCTGTCACCTTTCGTCAGTCCCTTCCCTGTCAGTAGACAGGGTCTCCCCCATCACCCCAAAACAAAATAAGTCCAACCCCCATCAACACACTTACCACGTGCTCACCCCCCCACTGCGCTTCCATGAGCTAGCCCGCCCAACTAGCCTGGTAGCCCCCACTGATTCCCCTCGCCCCCGCTCGACCATCCTCTCTGTGTAAACTTTACAATCTCCAACAAACACAAAGAAGAAAAAGCAACCCACCATCCCCTATCAAGAATGAAACAAACCCAAAACGCAACAGAGCAATGGCCCCAATCATAGTGCAAAAGTGGTTCATACAAACCAGAAGAAAACCACAATCCAGGCTATAAACATTCCCTCCAGAGTTTAATGTCCTCATTCTACTGTCGGTCCATTGTCTCTGATAAATTCCATCGCCTCCTCTGGCGATCCAAAGTAGTGTTCCTGACATTCATACGTTACCCACAGACGCGCTGGGTACAACATGCTGAACTTCACCCACTTCTTAAAGAGGGCATTCTTAACCTTGTTCAAGCTCTCTCTCCTTTGGGCCAGCTCTGCACCCAGGTCCTGATGGACACACAGCTTGCTGCCTTCCCATGTACAGCTCCTCCTCTGCCTGGCCCACCTCAGAATCTGTTCCTTGTCCAGGAACCGTTGCAATCGCACCACTATCGCCATCGGTGGCTTGTTTCTCTGCGGTTTCCCCTTTTTAAAAAAAATTTAAGAGTACCCAATTAATTTTTTCCAATTAAGGGGCAATTTAGCATGGCCAATTCACCTAGCCTGCACATCTTTGGATTGTGGAGGCGAAACCCATGCAAACACGGTGAGAATGTGCAAATTCCACGCGAACAGTGACCCAGAGCCGGGATCGAACCAGGAACCTCGGTGCCGTGAGGCAACAGGGCTAACCCACTGTGCCACCGTTCTGCCCTCTGCGGCTTCCTCATAAGCGCCCTGTGCGATCGGTCCACCTCCAAGGGCCAAGCAAACGCAACTTCTCGAACATTTGTGCCACATATGCTCCGGAGTCCGCTCCCTTACTGCCCTCTGGCAGGCCTACGATCCTCAAATTCTGCCTCCACGACCTATTCTCCAGGTCCTCCATTCTATCCTGCAGCCTCTTCTGATGATCTCTCATCAGCACCGTCTCCGCAGCCATCGAGGCAAGCTGCTCCTCGTGCTCTCGCACCGCATCCTCCACCTTCCGAATCGCCTAGCCTGGACCTCAAACCTCATTTACATGAGGTCGATCCCCACCTTTATAGGATCCACCAACCTGGCCAGGTCCTCCAAGTTCTCCTTCCTCTGCTGGGCAAACTTCTCATGGAGAAAGGTCACTAACTGCTCCATCGACCACTGGGCTGGCAGGCTCAGACGCTGACGCTCCACCATCTTCCCCTGTGTTGCAGGCTTAACACCAGCTTTCGACAATTGTTCCCTCCTTTTTGACCACTTCTGGTCCACGAATCCATAAATCGTTGGGATATTCTCTTCTTCCACCTCTCCTGCACCTTATACCATCACTCAGCTCTGTCATTAGCTGGGGAAAAGGTCCAAAACGTCCTCCACGAGCGGGAGCCACCAAACGTGCAACCACTCACTCCATGGTCACCAGAAGTCGGCTGTCAGCATTCTAAAGTAACATCTTCGAGGAGTATCCAGTGCTGAGTAAAACAAGCACTTTGTTTCTTTTGCCCTTCACAACGGCCTACGTGTGCGAGATTGGAGTTTCCGTCCTCACAAGGATGAAGACAGCACAAAGGAACCGCTGAACTCTGCACCTGATATGCACATTACCCTCTCCTCCTGTGAACCTGATTGTAGTTAGATCTTGAGGACCACCTTTCGAATTAAAGGTGAGCAAAAATGCTGTGTTGCGAAGGTTGGCTGGCGTGGGTCACGAAGGCCGGCCAGTGCGGGTCGAGAAGGTTGGCCGGCGTGGGTCCCGAAAATAAAAGTGGGTCCCAGGAAAGAAAGTTTGAAAAACACTGCTCGAGGGTATTGTTACAAATTTGATATGCTCAATCTATATGCAGATTAAAGTCACCCAAAGTTACCCATAATTACAGATGCCACAGATGGTTGCACTCTCTGTGTCAGACGTTGTGGGTTCAAGCCCCACTTGAGCAGGAAAATCAAACTAACATTTCAGTGAATTATTGAGGGGTTGCTGCACTTTCAGAGGTGCTTCCAGTCATTATCACATTGCTGTTTGAGAGAGTTAGCTTTCTACAAATTGTCTGTTGTATTTCCAACATTTCAATTGGAACTACATCCAAAAGTACTTCATTGGCTGGAAAGTGTTTTTGGATGTCTTGTGGTCTTGAAAGATGCTATATAAATGCAAATCTTTCTTTCTTTCCCTTCTTTTAATTCTTGGATCATCAATTCCCTCCTTCTCACAAACAATCCACCTCCAGACAGCAAGGGCAGGATTTTCCACCGGAAGGATTCTCTATTGCGTCAGAAGCGCACCCATGCCTGACGGTGTGGGGTGGCCACAATGGGAAATCCCATTGGCAGGCGGCGGGATTGGAGAATCCTGCTGTTGGTGAGGACCCTCTGCCCAGGAAAACGCGGCTCTCGGACTGGAGAATCCCGCCCCAGATCTCCAATTTAAATTTCTCTTAAGAGGCTGTATGACGCAAGATTTTATCTATCTTACAAGGTTAAAGTGAGGACAACTGTGCAGTAGAGGTAAATGCTTTTTACTCAATGCCTGTGGGCTGCTTCCCCCACTCCCCCTGTCCCTGACCCCCCCCCCTCCCCCGCCACCAATCTAATCCTTTTTCATGTCCTCATTCACTCACACCCACCACCAACCAACCCCCTCCAACGCCCCCCCCCCCCCCCCCCCACCGCCCTCTCCCCTCCCCACCCTGTGCAATCAGATCTCCGCCAATCCGATTGACTTCCAGATGAGGAACCTGTTGAAAAAAAAAATGTATGTTGTGGAGTGAAAACGTCACCAACTTTGTGGAAACCCAAACTTTCAACAGTTGTCCACACGTAGCTACTTGGAAATCCTGTCCAGGCAAACAGTGAACAAAGTTTCAGGTACTGAATGACCTGAGATTGAAACTCATTGTGAGAGCCTTTAGACCCTCCCCGAACACTAAGTGGCGCTATTGCTCCTTCCAGGATCACCACCAACCAGGTCCTTTCCTGCAAGTTTCTTTCCAGTTACTTTTCATTAAATTTTTAGTTTAATTAAAATTTTAGTCAATTTACAGTACCTATCACAGATCAGCAATCATAGAACAATATAGCACAGAAGGACATTTGGCCCATTATGTTGACTCTTTGAAAGAGGTATCCAATTAGTCCCGCTCCCTCACTGCTCTTTTCCTATAGCTCTGCAAATATTTCCTTTTCAATTCTATATCCAATTCCCTTTTGCAAGTTACTATTAAACCTGCTACATCGGGTGGCATGGTGGTGCAGCGGTTAGCACTGCTGCCTACGTCGCTGAGGACCCAGATTTGATCCTGGCCCTGGGTCACTGTCCGTGTTGATTTTGCACATTCTCCACGTGTCTGTATCCGTTTCAGTCCCACAAGCCAAAGATATGCATGGTAGGTGGATTGGCCACACTAAAATTACCCCTTAATTGGAAAAAATAATAATTGGCTATTCTAAATTAATTTTTTTAAACACCTGCTGCATCACTTCGCAGGCTACACAATCCAGATCATTACAATTTGCTCCTTCTAAAATGTTTTTCTCCTTCCCCTCCTGGATTTTTTGCCTATTATTTAAAAAATGTGCCCTGTTGTTACTGCCCTTCCAGCAATGCCTACATTTCTCCATATTTACACGGTCCCACCTCCTAAAAGGGGAAGTTCATATTCCAGGGAGGTCATGAGAAATCATATTGTCCTGATCCCAGGACCTCCATTGAGGTTACAACAGAAACTTAGAAAATAGTAGCAGGAGGAGGCCATTCGGCCCTTCAAGTTTGTCCCGCCATTCATTATGATCATGGCAGATCATCCAACTCAATGGCTTCATCCTGATTTCACCCCATATCCTTTAATGTTGCACCCTGGATGGAGATGTGCATAATAGACAGCATGGTAGCACAGTGGTGAGCACAGTTGCTTCACAGCTCCTGGGTCCCAGGTTTGATTCCCGGCTTGGGTCACTGTCTGTGCAGAGTCTGCATGTTCTCCCCGTGTATGCATGGGTTTTCTCCGGGTGCTCCGGTTTCCTCCCACAGTCCAAAGATGTGCCGGTTAGGTGGGTTGGCCATGCTAGATTGCCCTTAGTGCCCAAAAAGGTTAGGTGGGGTTATGGGGATAGGGTGGACGTGTGGTCTTGGTTAGGGTGCTCTTTCCAAGGGCCGGTGTCGAGTCGATGGGCTGGATGGCCTCCTTCTGAAACTGTACTTTTGACGATTCTATAACAATGAGCTTCTAGCTCTTTATGAACGATATGAGCTAGACAAAACTCAACAGCTTTTGGCGAGGAGACTTCCAGATTCCTGCTACCCTTGATGTGAAGAAGTGCTTCTTGTCATCATGCATGAATGGCCTGGTTGTTATTTTAAGATGACACCTCCTTGTTCAGGACACTACGCATCAAATGAAATATTTTCTCCTCATTTACCCTCCCAAATCCCTTTAATCACCTTATACTCTGAACCCCGTCACGAAACTCTGAAATTGCAATCCTGCTGACGTACCTCTCCGGTGGAAGGCCACAATCAGTAAGGATAGGCAACAACAACTCCTCCACGATCATCCTCAACACCGGTGCCCCACAAGGCTGTGTCCTCAGCCGCCTACTAGACTCTTTGTACACCTATGACTGTGTGGCCAAATTTCCCTCCAACTCGATTTTCAAATTTGCTGATGACACCACAGTAGTGGGTTGGATTTCAAACAATGACGAGACAGAGTACAGGAATGAGACAGAGAATCTGGTGAACTGATGCGACGACAATAATCTTTACCTCAATGTCAACAAAACGAAGGAGATTGTCATCGACTTCAGGAAGCGTAGTGGAGAACATGCCTCTGTCTACATCAATGGGAACGAAGTAGAGAGGGTCGAGAGCTTCAAGTTTTTAGGTGTACAGATCACCAACAACCTGTCCTGGTCCCCCCCATACCGACATTATAGTTAAGAAAGCCCACCACCAACTCTACTTTCTCAGAAGGCTAAGGAAATTTGGCATGTCACCTACGACACTCACCAACTTCTACGAGAAGCATTCTTTCTGGTTGTATCACAGCTTGGTATGGAGCCTGCTCTGTCCAAGACCGCAGGAAATGACAAAAGGTCATGAATGTAGCCCAAATCATCACGGAAACCAGCCTCCCATCCATCGACTCTGTCTACAATTCCCACTGCCTCGGAAAGGCAGCCAGCATAATTAGGGACCCCACACACACCGGACATACTCTCTTCTTCCGTCAGGAAAAATATACCAAAGTTTGAGGTCACGTACCAACCGACTCAAGAACAGCTTCTTCCCTACTGCCATCAGACTTTTGAATGGACCTACCTCATGTTAATTTTAATTAAGGGGCAATTTAGTGTGGCCAATCCACCTGGCCTACACATCTTTTGGGATGTGGGGGCAAAACCCACGCAAATATGGGGGGAAATGTGCAAACTCCACATGGACAGTGACGCAGAACTGGGATCGAACCTGGGACCTCAGCGCCATGAGACTGCAGGCCCCCACTGTGCTGCCCTACCTTGTATTAAGTTGATCTACTCTCTACACCTTGCCATAACTAACATTATATTCTGCAGTCTCCTTCCTTCCCTGTGTACGGTATGCATTGTTTGTACAGCATGCAAAAAACAATACTTTTCACTGTATACTAATACATGTGACAATAATAAATCAAATCAAAATCAAAAAGAATGACATGCCTTTCACCCAATAGAAACCCAATATGGCGGTCGAGTGCCGGCCCATCTTATGATTGACACCAGTCCTCTCCAATAGGAGCCACAGATCAGAACCAAGAACCCGCCCTTCGGTTGAGTGATTGTGAGCTGGCCCAATAGAAGCCGAAAGCTGGTTGAAGGTCGCCGCCCAGAGCTTCGTCGACATGAATGTTATCCAATAGAAACTGAATATGCGACACAGGCAACCAGGCTGCTGTTGATTGACGTATATATTGTCCAATAGAACCCAAGTGCGTGGTTGCGGGGGCAGCCAGCAATTGATTGATATCAGTGTTTCCAGTAGGAATCGAACACTGCGCTGAGGGGCGTGCCCACTGTCTGATTGGCATGACAGTCATCCAATAGGAGCTGCAAACAGAACAGATGTACCCGCCTAATCATGGATTGACATGCATTTCGACCCATCGACATGCAGAACGGCGGCAGCGTCCTCTGTGATTGGCGCATAGCCCCTCCGGCACATGGGCTGCGACTGGCGGTTAACGGCCAATCAGTGGCGGGCGCTGTGCGCGAGGCGGGCCTGATGGGCGGCGGGCAGACCAGGAATCGGAGTGGGAGCGGTGGTGGTGGCGGCAAGGCAGCATCAGGAGGAGGGAAAGAGGGCTCGGCCTGACGGGGCACACGGAGCAGGTAAGGCCCGCCGCCCGGCTTGAGTTACGCTCCGTTCAAACACTCCCTTCACCCGACATTCCAACCACGTCCTCCTCTCGCCCGCACCCCCACACTCCTTTCCCCTCCCCATCCTCAACCCAATGGCCTCGCCACACATGACGGGATTCCACCAGCCATCCTCCCACATCACCTCATGCTCCCTCCCCTCAGTTCCTTCTCGCTGCCACCCACCCATCTACACACCCTAGTCCTCCCACCACCTCTCCCCCATTCCCCCCCTCTCCCCCATTTCCCCCCTCCCCCCCATTTCCCCCCTCCCCCCATTTCCCCCCTCCCCCATTTCCCCCCATTCCCCCATTTCCCCCCCTCCCCCATTCCCCCATTTCCCCCCCTCCCCCATTCCCCCCCCTCCCCCATTCCCCCCCCTCCCCCATTCCCCCCCCTCCCCCATTCCCCCCTCCCCCCATTCCCCCCTCCCCCATTTCCCCCCCCCATTTCCCCCCCTCCCCCATTCCCCCCCCCTCCCCCATTCCCCCCCCTCCCCCATTTCCCCCCCCTCCCCCATTTCCCCCCCCCCCTCTCCCCCATTTCCCCCCCCTCTCCCCCATTTCCCCCCCCTCTCCCCCATTTCCCCCCCCCTCTCCCCCATTTCCCCCCCCCTCTCCCCCATTTCCCCCCCCCTCTCCCCATTTCCCCCCCCCTCTCCCCCATTTCCCCCCCCCCTCTCCCCCATTTCCCCCCCCCCTCTCCCCCATTTCCCCCCCCCTCTCCCCCATTTCCCCCCCCCCTCTCCCCCATTTCCCCCCCCCCCTCTCCCCCATTTCCCCCCCTCTCCCCCATTTCCCCCCCTCTCCCCCATTTCCCCCCCTCTCCCCCATTTCCCCCCCTCTCCCCCATTTCCCCCCCTCTCCCCCATTTCCCCCCCCTCCCCCCATTTCCCCCCCCTCGCCCATTTCCCCCCCCTCCCCCATTTCCCCCCCCTCCCCATTCCCCCCCCTCCCCATTTCCCCCCCTCTCCCATTTCCCCCCCCTCTCCCCATTTCCCCCCTCTCCCCATTTCCCCCCTCTCCCATTTCCCCCCTCTCCCCATTTCCCCCCCTCTCCCCATTTCCCCCCTCTCCCCATTTCCCCCCCTCTCCCCATTTCCCCCCCTCTCCCCATTTCCCCCCCTCTCCCCCATTTCCCCCCCTCTCCCCCATTTCCCCCCCTCTCCCCCATTTCCCCCCCTCTCCCCCATTTCCCCCCCTCTCCCCATTTCCCCCCCCTCTCCCCCATTTCCCCCCCCTCTCCCCCATTTCCCCCCCTCTCCCCCATTTCCCCCCCTCTCCCCCATTCCCCCCCTCTCCCCCATTTCCCCCCCTCTCCCCCATTTCCCCCCCTCTCCCCCATTTCCCCCCCTCTCCCCCATTTCCCCCCCTCTCCCCCATTTCCCCCCCTCTCCCCCATTTCCCCCCCTCTCCCCCATTTCCCCCCTCTCCCCCATTTCCCCCCCGCCCTCTCCCCCATTTCCCCCCTCTCCCCCCGTTCCCCCCCCCTCTCCCCCGTTCCCCCCCTCTCCCCCGTTCCCCCCCTCTCCCCCGTTCCCCCCCTCTCCCCCGTTCCCCCCCCTCCCCCGTTCCCCCCCTCTCCCCCGTTCCCCCCCTCTCCCCCGTTCCCCCCCTCTCCCCCGTTCCCCCCCTCTCCCCCGTTCCCCCCTCTCCCCCGTTCCCCCCCTCTCCCCCGTTCCCCCCCTCTCCCCCGTTCCCCCCCTCTCCCCCGTTCCCCCCCTCTCCCCCGTTCCCCCCCTCTCCCCCCGTTCCCCCCCCTCTCCCCCGTTCCCCCCTCTCCCCCGTTCCCCCCCCTCTCTCCCGTTCCCCCCTCTCCCCCCGTTCCCCCCCTCTCCCCCGTTCCCCCCCTCTCCCCCGTTCCCCCCCTCTCCCCCGTTCCCCCCCTCTCCCCCGTTCCCCCCCTCTCCCCGTTCCCCCCCTCTCTCCCGTTCCCCCCCTCTCTCTCCCGTTCCCCCCCTCTCCCCCCGTTCCCCCCTCTCCCCCGTTCCCCCCCTCCTCCCCCCGTTCCCCCCCTCTCCCCCGTTCCCCCCCCTCTCCCCCGTTCCCCCCCTCTCCCCCGTTCCCCCCCCTCTCCCCCGTTCCCCCCCTCTCCCCCGTTCCCCCCCCTCTCCCCGTTCCCCCCCTCTCCCCCCGTTCCCCCCCTCTCCCCCGTTCCCCCCCCTCCCCCGTTCCCCCCCTCCCCCCGTTCCCCCCCCCCTCGCCCCCCCCGTTCCCCCCCCCGTTCCACCTTCCCGCCCCCTCCCCCCCGTTCCCCCTCTCCCCCCTCTCCCCCCCGTTTTCCCCCCCTCCCCCCCGTTCCCCCCCCCCCTCCCCCCCGTTCCCCCCCCTCCCCCCCGTTCCCCCCCGTTCCCCCGTTCCCCCCCCTCCCCCCCTCCCCCCGTTCCCCCCCTCCCCCCGTTCCCCCCCTCCCCCCGTTCCCCCCCTCCCCCCGTTCCCCCCCTCCCCCCCGTTCCCCCCTCCCCCCCGTTCCCCCCCTCCCCCCCGTTCCCCCCCTCCCCCCCCGTTCCCCCCCTCCCCCCCCCGTTCCCCCCCTCCCCCCCCGTTCCCCCCCCTCCCCCCCCCGTTCCCCCCCCCTCCCCCCCCGTTCCCCCCCTCCCCCCGTTCCCCCCCTCCCCCCGTTCCCCCCCTCCCCCCTCCCCCCCGTTCCCCCCTCCCCCCGTTCCCCCCTCCCCCCCGTTCCCCCCTCCCCTCCCGTTCCCCGTTCCCCCCGTTCCCCCCTCTCCCCCGTTCCCCCCCTCTCCCCCCGTTCCCCCCGCTCTCTCCCCCGTTCCCCCCCTCTCCCCCCGTTCCCCCCCTCTCCCCCGTTCCCCCCCTCTCCCCCGTTCCCCCCCTCTCCCCCGTTCCCCCCTCTCCCCCGTTCCCCCCCTCTCCCCCGTTCCCCCCCTCCCCCGTTCCCCCCCCTCCCCCCCGTTCCCCCCTCCTCCCCCCCGTTCCCCCCTCCCCCGTTCCCCCCCCTCTCCCCCCCCTCCCCTCTCCCCCCCTCCCCCCCCTCCCCCCGTTCCCCCCCCGTTCCCCCCGTTCCCCCCCGTTCCCCCGTTCCCCCCCTCCCCCCCGTTCCCCCCCTCCCCCCCGTTCCCCCCTCCCCCCCGTTCCCCCCCTCCCCCCCCGTTCCCCCCTCCCCCCCCGTTCCCCCCCTCCCCCCCGTTCCCCCCCTCCCCCCCGTTCCCCCACTCCCCCGTTCCCCCTCCCCCGTTCCCCCTCCCCCGTTCCCCCCCTCTCCCGTTCCCCCCCGTTCTCCCCCCCGTCCCCCCCTCCCCCCCGTCCCCCCGTCCCCCCCGTTCCCCCCCGTTCCCCCCCCCACCCCCGTTCCCCCCTCCCACCCCCGTTCCCCCCCTCCCACCCCCGTTCCCCCCCTCCCACCCCCGTTCCCCCCCCCTCCCACCCCCGTTCCCCCCCTCCCACCCACCGTTCCCCCCCTCCCACCCCCGTTCCCCCCCCGTCCCACCCCCGTTCCCCCCCTCCCACCCCCGTTCCCCCCCTCCCCACCCCCCGTTCCCCCCCTCCCACCCCCGTTCCCCCCCTCCCACCCCCGTTCTCCCCCCCTCCCACCCCCGTTCCCTCCCCCCTCCCACCCCCGTTCCCCCCCTCCCACCCCCGTTCCCCCCCTCCCACCCCCGTTCCCCCCCTCCCACCCCCGTTCCCCCCCTCCCACCCCCGTTCCCCCCCTCCCACCCCCCGTTCCCCCCCTCCACCCCCCGTTCCCCCCTCCCACCCCCCGTCCCCCCCTCCCACGTTCCCCCCCCCCCCCCTTCCCCCCCTCCCACCCCCGTCCCCCCCTCCCACCCCCGTTCCCCCCCTCCCCCCCCGTTCCCCCCCTCCCACCCCCGTTCCCCCCCTCCCACCCCCGTTCCCCCCCTCCCACCCCCGTTCCCCCCCTCCCACCCCCGTTCCCCCCCTCCCACCCCCGTTCCCCCCCCCCACCCCCGTTTCCCCCCCCTCCCACCCCCGTTCCCCCCTCCCACCCCCGTTCCCCCCCTCCCACCCCCGTTCCCCCCCTCCCACCCCCGTTCCCCCCCTCCCACCCCCGTTCCCCCCCTCCCACCCCCGTTCCCCCCCTCCCACCCCCGTTCCCCCCCCCTCCCACCCCCGTTCCCCCCCTCCCACCCCCGTTCCCCCCCCTCCCACCCCCGTTCCCCCCTCCCACCCCCGTTCCCCCCCTCCCCCCCCGTTCCCCCCCCTCCCACCCCCGTTCCCCCCCTCCCACCCCGTCCCCCCCTCCCACCCCCGTTCCCCCCCTCCCACCCCCGTTCCCCCCCTCCCACCCCCGTTCCCCCCCTCCCCCCCGTTCCCCCCCTCCCACCCCCGTTCCCCCCCTCCCACCCCCCCCTCCCCCCCTCCCACCCCCGTTCCCCCCTCCCACCCCCGTTTCCCCCCCTCCCACCCCCCGTTCCCCCCTCCCACCCGTTCCCCCCCCCCACCCCCGTTCCCCCCCTCCCACCCCCGTTTCCCCCCCCCCACCCCCGTTCCCCCCCTCCCCCCCCCGTTCCCCCCCTCCCACCCCCGTTCCCCCCCTCCCACCCCCGTTCCCCCCCTCCCACCCCCGTTCCCCCCCTCCCACCCCCGTTCCCCCCCTCCCCCCCCGTTCCCCCCCTCCCCCCCCGTTCTCCCCCCCCGTTCCCCCCCATTTCCCCCCCCCATTTCCCCCCTCCCCATTTCCCCCTCCCCCCCCATTTCCCCCTCCCCCCCATTTCCCCCTCCCCCCCATTTCCCCCTCCCCCCCATTTCCCCCTCCCCCCCATTTCCTCCCCCTCCCCCCATTTCCCCCTCCCCCCCATTTCCCCCTCCCCCCCATTTCCCCCTCCCCCCCATTTCCCCCTCCCCCCCATTTCCCCCTCCCCCCCCCATTTCCCCCTCCCCCCCATTTCCCCCATTCCCCAAAAGAATGTTTTTTCTTTTTGATTCCCCCCCCTCCCGTGACGAATAGCTTCTCAAACACAGTCACAAGTATCCCCCACCTTTCCTCATCTCCTGACATTCCACCAACCCCCCATCTCCTGACTTTCCACCACCCCCCATCTCCTGACTTTCCACCACCCCCCCATCTCCCTACATTCCACCACCCCCCCATCTCCCTACATTCCACCACCCCCCATCTCCCTACATTCCACCACCCCCCCATCTCCCTACATTCCACCACCCCCCCATCTCCCTGCATTCCACCACCCCCCCATCTCCCTGCATTCCACCACCCCCTCATCTCCCTACATTCCACCACCCCCTCATCTCCCTACATTCCACCACCCCCCCATCTCCCTACATTCCACCACCCCCATCTCCCTACATTCCTACATTCCACCACCCCCCCATCTCCCTACATTCCACCACCCCCCCATCTCCCTACATTCCACCACCCCCCCATCTCCCTACATTCCACCACCCCCCCATCTCCCTACATTCCACCACCCCCCCATCTCCCTACATTCCACCACCCACCCATCTCCCTACATTCCACCACCCCCCCCATCTCCCTACATTCCACCACCCCCCCCATCTCCCTACATTCCACCACCCCCCCCATCTCCCTACATTCCACCACCCCCCCATCTCCCTACATTCCACCACCCCCCCATCTCCCTACATTCCACCGCCCCCTACATTCCACCCCCCCCTCCTACATTCCACCCCCCCCTCCCTACATTCCACCCCCCCTCCCTACATTCCACCCCCCCCTCCCTACATTCCACCCCCCCCTCCCTACATTCCACCCCCCCCCCTCTCCCTACATTCCACCCCCCCCTCCCTACATTCCACCCCCCCCCCCTACATTCCACCCCCCCCTCCCTACATTCCACCCCCCCCCCCTCCCTACATTCCACCCCCCCCCTACATTCCACCCCCCCCCCTCCCTACATTCCACCCCCCCCCCCCTACATTCCACCCCCCCCCCCCTCCATCTCCCCTCACTCTCCCCACGGGGCCCCACCCACCCCTCCAAAGGCCCCACCCATGGCCTCTCCCCACATTTTTTATTTAAATGTATTGTATTACAAACTTGTATCAAAACCGGTTACAGAAAATAAACACCCCGGGGAACATACTTCCCAGCAATCAATTATATAGTCTTTAAAAATGTTTTTTCTTTTTGATTCCCTCCCTCCCGTGACGGATAGCTTCTCAAACACAGTCACAAGCATCCCCCACCTTTCGTCAACCCCCCCCACCCTGCAGAGCCCCATGGCTCATACTTCATCTTCTCCAACCGCAGGAAGTCGTACAGTTCACCCAGCTAAGCCACTACCCCCAGTGGCGATGCTGACCGCCACTCCAGTAAAATTTGTCAGAGGAGAAGGCCATGGCATCGGCCTTTCTCCTCTCTGAGTTCCGGCTTCTCCGAAATGCCGTATATTGGCACCATAGGGTCTGGTTCCACCTCCTCTCTCCTGGCTAAGGCTGCGACCAATCCTGCCCAGAATTTTTCCCAATTTTTCACCCCAAAACATGTGTGTGAGATTCGCTGACATCCGCCCACACCTCTCCTGCTCACCTATCCCCTGAAAGAACGCACTCATTCTCGCCCGAGTCATATGAACCCTGGGCACCACCTTAAACATAATCACGCTCATCCTTGCACTAAGAGGTGGCCCCGTTTACCCGACGCAGCGCCTCACTCCATACTCCCCAATTGATCTCCCCTTCTAACTCCCTTCCCACTTCTCCTTGATCTTCACCTCGGCCTCTCCCCACATGACGCTATTATCCCATCCCCCGCATCCTCGCCCATCACCTTGGGCCTCCTTGCCGCCAACAACTCTGTGCCCTTGCTCCCAACCCCCTCGTGCAGCACCCCCTGCCCATCACGACCTAATGGCCCTATCCCCTTGACCCAATGGCTTCAGCCCCCCCATGACGCCATCACTCCAGCCCCCTCACGCAGCCAGCCCTACATCACCACATGCCCCAGCCACCATCCCACCTCGCAACCTCCCCAAGCCCCTGGCCTCCCCTCCTTCCCATCCCCACGCCATCCATCCCTAAACTCACTGGTGTCCTTCCACCAATGGGAACTGTTTCTTCCTATTTACTCTGGCCAGTACTTTGAAAATCTGCCAAATCTTCTCTTACATTGAGTTAGCTTCTCCAGCATTTCTGTTTTTGTTTTTATTATTTTGAAATTCAATTCAATTATTTTCGAGACCTGCCCAAACATAATTTGCACAACAAAAATTTAATAGTGTCATCAAGCTATCATCTCATGTGTGTAGCTTGTGTTTTAATAGTTTCTATTGTCATTAATAGTTATGCATGTATTTTAGAAAACCTTTCGGCATGTCAACATGCTTTGGGGATACTCGTAATTTTGGTTGTTTCCCACACACCCATATGTATATAATCTTAGTGAAGCGTAGTTAAAATGCTCGTTCCAGGCACAACTTGAATTTTGAACATGGAAATCTGTACTGTTCTTGCAGGTGATTTTGTGAGCATTGCTTGATTCACCAACTCAGCATTTCACTTAACTGTGTGCATGGGTGTGGTCATGTCATCATTGTATTACTAGACTAGTAATCGAGGCACCTTGGACTAATATTACTAGTATTACAGAGAAACGGAGTTCAGATTACAAGCTAGGTGAGAATTTGAATCCAGTTTGAAAGAAAAAAACCTGGAAACTGACATGGAGTTTTGGAATCTTGTTTAAAACCCCAACTGATGTCATTTAGGAAAGAAATCTTGAGTCCCACACCAGTGTGCCACTGCGTTGTAAGGGATACTTGGGACAGCCTTGCCAGCAACGCCCAAATCTCAATTACAACATTGATTCAAGTTCCCAGAATAATATAAGGGAAAAATGAGACTTGAGACATAAATAGAACAAATTGTTATGGTCAACAATTAGTGTACTGGATATTTGATGTTGCTTTTAAAATTCCATTTACTGTACACAATAGTTAGAGCAACTTTCAGGAATGAGTTGATTTAAAAAAAATTTTTTTTAAATTCAAATCCTCAGAGGGAACGCCGCCACCTGCCGCCTGACAAATGCCCTTACCTGCATGTACCTAAAGGTGTTCCCCGGGGGGAGTCCGAACTTCCCTTCCAGCTCACCCAGGCTCGCAAACTTCCCGTCTACAAACAGGTTCCTCAACCTCCTAACACCTGCCCTGTGCCAACTCAGGAACCCGCCATCAATTCTCCCGTGACAAACCGGTGGTTCCCCTGTATCGGGGACCCCATCGAGGCCCCCACCTCCCCCCTGTTCTATCTCCATTGCCCCCAAATTTTGAGGGTAGCCGCCACCACCTGGCTCGTGGTATACCTCGTTGGTGGGAGCGGCAGCGGCTCGTTACCAGCGCCTCCAGGCTTGTGTCCGCACAGGACGCCATCTCCATCCTCTTCCATGCAGCCCCTTCCCCGTCCATTACCCACTTAGACGCACCATCGCTGCGTTGGCAGCCCAATAATACCCACAAGAGGTTGGGCAGCGCCAGCCCCCCTATCCCTGCTCCGCTCCAAGAACACCCTTCTCACCCTCGGGGTCCCATGCGCCCCCACACAGCTCGTAATGCACCTGTTAACCCGCATGAAAAAGGCCTTCAGGATAAGCATGGGGAGGAACAGGAACAGAAATCTCGGGAGCACCGTCATCTTGACTGATTGCACCCTACCCACCAGAGACAGCGGCAATATGTCCCATCTCTTAAACTCCTCCTCCATTTGCTCCACCAGCCTTGTGAGGTTAAGCTTATGCAAGGCCCCCCAGCCCCTGGCCACCTGGACCCCCAAGTACCTGAAGCTCCTCTCTGCCCTTTTTCGTGGGAGCCTACCAATCCCCCTCTCCTGGTCCCCCGTGTGTACAATGAACAGCTCGCTCTTCCCCAATTTGAGCTTGTACCCCAAGAAATCCCCAAATTCCCGGAGAATCCTCATCACCTCCGGCATTCCCCCCACCGGGTCCGCCACATACAACAATAGGTCACCCGCATAGAGCGACACTCGGTGCTCCTCCCCACCCCGCACCAGCCCCCTCCGGTTCCTTGACTCCCTCAGCGCCATGGCCAGGGGTTCAATTGCCAGCGCAAAAAGCAGGGGGGGACACCCCTGCCTCGTCCCTCGGTATAACCGAAAATATTCCGACCTCCTCCTATTCGTGGCCACGCTTGCCATCAGGGCCTCATATATAACAGCCTCACCCACCTGATAAAGCCCTCCCCAAACCCAAACCTTTCCAGCACCTACCACAAGTACCCCCACTCAACCCTATCAAAGGCCTTCTCTGCGTCCAACGCCACCACTATCTCCGCCTCCCCTTCTACCGCAGGCATCGTTATAACATTCAAGAGCCTCCGTATGTTGGTGTTCAGCTGCCTCCCCTTCACGAACTCCGTTTGATCCTCGTGGATAACCTGCGGCACGCAGTCCTCTATCCTCGTGGCTAAAATCTTCGCTAACAGCTTGGCGTCTACATTTAAGAGTGAGATCGGCCTGTATGACCCACACTGCAGGGGATCCTTGTCCCGCTTAAGGATCAAGGAAATCGGCGTCCGAGACATCGTCGGAGGCAGAGCCCCCCCATTCCCTTGCCTCGTTGAAGGTCCTAACCAACAGGGGGCCCAACAGGTCTGCATACATCTTATAAAATTTGACCGGGAACCCATCCGGCCCCGGCGCCTTCCCCGACTGCATGCTCCCTATCCCTTTGACCAGCTCCTCCAGCTCAACCGGCGCCCTCAGTCCCTCTACCTGTTCCTCCTCCACCCTCGGGAATCTCAGCCAGTCCAAAAAGCGCCCCATCCCCCCCTCCTCTGCTGGGGGTTCGGACCGATACAGTTCCTCATAAAAGTCCCTGAAGACCCCATTAATGTCTACCCCCCTGCGCACCACATTTCCTCCCCTATCCTTAACTCCACCAATCTCCCTGGCCGCATCCCGCTAACGGAGCTGGTGCGCCAGCATCCTGCTCGCCTTCTCCCCATATTCATACACCGCTCCCTGTGCCTTCCTCCACTGAGCTTCCGCCTTTCTGGTAGTCAGCAAGTCGAACTCAGCCTGGAGACTACGCCGCTCCCTCAGCAATCCCTCCTCCGCGTATCTTCTGTCCACCCTCACCATCTCCCCCACCGGTCTCTCCCTCTCTGCTCTCTCCTCTCCCTGTGGGCTCGAATGGAGATCAGCTCCCCCCTAACCACCGCCGTCAGCGCCTCCCAGACCGTCCCCACTCGGACCTCCCCATTGTCATTGGCCTCCAGGTACCTCTTGATACATCCTCGAACCCGCCCGCCCACCTCCTCGTCCGCCAACAACCCCACCTCCAAGCGCCAACGCGGGCGCTGGTCTCTCTCCTCCCCCAGCTCGAGGTCCACCCAGTGCGGGGCATGGTCAGAAATGGCTATCGCCGAATACTCAGCATCCTCCACTCTCGCAATCAGCGCCCTACTCATAATGAAAAAATCAATCCGGGAATAGGCCTCATGCACATGGGAGAAGTATGAAAATTCCCTGGCCCTCGGCCTCGCAAACCTCCATGGATCCACCCCTCCTATCTGGTCCATAAACCCCCTCAACACCTTAGCTGCCGCTGGCCTCCTACCCGTCCTGGATCTGGATCGATCCAGTGGCGGATCCAGCACCGTGTTGAAATCCCCCCCCCCCCCCCCCCCCCCCCCCCCCCCACCTCCAAATCTGGAATCCGGCCCAACATGCGCCACATGAAACCCGCATCGTCCCAATTCGTATACATTGACCAGCACCACCCGCTCCCCCTGCAGCTTGCTGCTTACCATCACATACCTCCCGCCACTGTCTGCCACCACATTCGACGCCTCAAACGACACCCTCTTCCCCACCAGGATCACCACGCCCCGATTTTTTGCATCCAGCCCCGAATGAAACACTTGGCCTACCCATCACTTCCTCAATCTAACCTGATCCGTCACCTTCAGGTGCGTCTCTTGAAGCATGGCCACATCCGCCTTCAGGTGCGCAAACACGCCGGTCCGTTTGACCGGCCCATTCTGTCCCCTCACATTCCAGGTTATCAGCCGGATCAGGGGGCCACCTGCCCCCCCCCCCCCTCCCCCGCTGAGCCCATTCCCCACGGTGACAGACCCCCATCCCGACCCCCTCTACATGCTCCAGCTCCTTCTCGGCCATTCAGCAGCAACCCGGTACCCCCCCCCCCCCTCCCCCCAAAGCTAGGGGCCCCCCTAGCTGCGTAACCCCTTCCATTGTACTTCCGTAAGTCAGCCGAGTCCTGCTGACCCCGGTTGCTCCCGCCACCCCAATGACCCAGGCGTGACAAAATCTCCAAGTAAACAGATAACAGTCCCGAAAAAGCAGAACAGCAAAAAGACATAATCAAATAGAACCGATAAAAGCGAAAGGATACCAAGGAGGACAAAGATCCGGGCCGTGTACACTGTTCCCCAGTCCTCAGTTCAAGTCCAGCTTCTCTGCCTGGACGAAAGCCCAGGCCTCCTCCGGAGAGTCAAAGTAGAGCTGGCGGTCTTTATAAGTGACCAGAGGCATGCCGGCTGTAACAGGCCAAACTTGATCCCCTTCTTGTGGAGCACTGCCTTCGTCCGATTAAAACCAGCCCTTCTCTTTGCCACCTCTGCACTCCAGTCCTGGTAGATCCTGATCTCCGCATTCTCCCATTTACTACTGCTCTCCTTCGCCCATCTCAGCACACACTCACGGTCGACGAAGCGGTGAAAACGGACCAGCACCGCCCGAGGCGGCTCGTTTGGCTTGGGTTTCCTCAGCAACACCCGATGGGCACCCTCCAGCTCCAAGGGTCCCTGGAACAACCCCGAGCCCATTAGCGAGATCAGCATCATAGTCACATACATAGGCCCCCAAATCCGAACCTTCCAACCCCTCTGGGAGGCCTAGAATCTGCAGGTTCATCCGACGGGCGCGGTTCTCCATCTCCTCCAGCTCGCTGACCGCTTCTTGTGGAGCGCCACGTGCGACTCCACCTTCACTGCCAGGCCCAGGAGTTCGTCCTCGCTCTCCGAGGCCTCCGCACCTTGAGCCGTCTGGGTCGCCATGAGCTTGTCCAGGGAGGTCTTAAGTGGTTCCAGGATCTCTGCCTTCAGCTCCCTGAAGGAGCGCTGTAGCAGCTCCTGCTGCTCCCGTGCCCCCGGCACCACGCTGCTGATTCCCCGCCCGCCGCCATCTTGCCTTTCCTGCTTCGCACCTTTCTCTGCTCCAAAGCCGATTTTTTGGCCGCTCCGCTCCTGGTCCAGGCCATCCACCGGCGGAGAATCTTAGAGTAAGTGTTCCCACACGGGGAAAAGTCCAACCAGTTCCGCTACGGCCCCTTAGTTGTCTTAGTGCGATCAGACCTGAGCAACAGCAGCGTTGCATTAAGTTTTTAAAAAAAGACAACTAAGAGGATAATTGTCTCTCCTTTTGCTATCTCATAGAGAGTCACCCATTGGGGTTAATATTACAACGCATCACACAATCTGATATGAAGTCTTATAGGATTGTAGTTGATAAGTAACAAATAATTGTCTAATTTAGAGATCTGAAACAGTATTGATCTGTGCTCAGTTGGCTGGATGTTGATTTGTGGTGCGGAATGACAGCAACAGTGCGGGCTCAATTCCTGCATTGACTGAGGTTATTTGCGATGGCCCTGCATTCTCAACCTTGCTCCTCACCTGATGTGGGGTGGCCTCAAGTTAAATCACCCAGTCAGCTGTCGCCGGGGAGCCTGTGGTCCTCTGGGTCTGTGGTGACATTGACAATTTACAGGAAACTTGGTAACAAACCATATGTCATTGTTTTATAGCCAGCAGTTTTTTCATACAACAGTGCAATGCAGAGAAAGACCATTCAGCCCACTGAGAATGGAGGAGTTCAGTTTGTCCCATTTCTCTGTTCTTCCTCCGTTATGCTGCAATTTTTTTCACATATTTATCTAGTTCCCTTTTAAAGATATTCATTGTTTCTTTGAGCACCTTCACATTCTATCTGCCATTTTTTAAATCTTTGACGTGGATGGATTGTTATCTCTGAAGCTACCAAATTTCACATGTTCCAAGTTGTTGTCACCTTTTTAATAATAAAGGAGCTCAATTTCCAGTGGTTCTTTACTAGGAATTTATGCCCCTTTGCACCAAATAGGGAAACAAGGCACTTGGCACCTGTTCCTTTGCACATGTGAATTAGCTGATCATCCAAGAAAGGAAGATATAAACAAATATTGTATGTTGCAGGTGATTGGGTTACTGAATGTTATATGTAAAATATTTACTCCTTTTTCTTTCATCTGTAATTATGGAAAGTAGGAGCTAAAGCACCACTGGTACAAGGAGGAGCATTGGACAGTGATGCTGACAGTGGAGAATGCAGAGCTTGTGTTTATATAGAGCCTGCTTGTGTCGTGGATAGGGCCAAAGCGCTTCTCACAATGAATTACTTTTTGGAGTGCCATGACAAAGGCTGTCTGAGCAGCTGTCTAGAGCCAGCAATAACAGAATGATTTCATTTGTTTTTGTCTGATGATGTTGAATGATTGAGAAATATGACTGGTACACCAGTCGAACTTGCATGTTCTTTGCAGAGTGTCACGGCCATCTTTACCACCCATCTGAAAAATAGGGTCTCGGCGTACCAGCTTGTTTGGAGGATAGTCAAGTTATGCAGCCAAATTTATGCACTGAAGTTCTTGTTGGGGACTCGAGCCCATGACCTCCAGACTCGAGCGAGATTGCTACCAATTCAGCAAAGCTAACATGCATAGTAGCTACGTTCTCTGGCTGCTGACTTTTGTGTACCAGCAAGTAAAGTCATGCTACATTTATATATGGAACAGTGTTATCAGCAGGAGGTAGGAAGTCAAATAAATGTACAAAGCTGCTTTTGAAGTGACTGGTGTCTGTAAATCGCATATTTGATTGTTCCAGGTGATAACATAACTTCATCTGGACGCATGCAAAAATTTAGAGCATTTAAAAAATCCTTATCTTAATAATAATCGCTTATTGTCACAAGTAGGCTTCAAAGAAGTTACTGTGAAAAGCCCCGAGTCACCACATTCTGGCGCCTGTTCGGGGAGGCGGTACGGGAATTGAACCCACGCTGCTGGCCTTCTTTGCATTACAAGCCAGCAGTTTAGCCCACTGTGCTAAACCAGCCCCTGTTGCAGATGTTCTGGAAATACCTAATGGACTAAGTTTTAGCTATGTTGTAGTTCTGTTATTTTTTGGAACAGTTGATGCGATGTATATGCAGTGCAGGATTTGTTTTCAATTAAGGGACAATTTAGTGTGGCCAATCCACCTACCCTGAACATCTTTGGGTTGTAGGGGTGAGACCCATGCAGACACGGGGAGAATGTGCAAGCTCCACATGCGCAATGACCCTGGGCTGGGAATGAACCCGGATCCTCAGCGCCGCGAGGCAGCAGTGCTAGCCACTGCCACTGTGCCGCCCCAGTGCTGGATCTGAATGTGTGTTTGCAGACAGATTTGGCAAAATTAACAATTTGACTTAATTCAAAGTCACCACTTTCAAAAGTGAATATTTTGCTTCAGCAAAAATATTTGGGTCTCCAGAATTTCTAAATGCAGCATTGTCTTGACAGTTATATCCTCATTTAAATTAACAGCATGATCTCAGGAGTTCACTATTTCTGTTGCTGGTTCTTCAGATTCAATGAATACCATGCTGAGAACAGAATTCTTGTCAATTCTGACATTATGTACAGCTGTCTTGCTCTTTTGAGAGAACAAACCTGGGTGACATGTTTAAACAATGAAGTATGTTGGAGAAGAGTGGTTAAAACAACCTGTGTTTTAATAACATCAGACTTTAATGTTTTCGCCTTCCTTGCATATGAATTGGGAGCAGGACTAGGCCACTCGATCCTTCGAGCCTGCTCCGCCATTCAATCAGGTCATGGCTAATCTGTAACCTCAATCCAACATTCCTGCCTACTGCCGGTAACCTTTCACTTACCTTGCTTATGAAGAATCTTTCTACCTCTGCCGTAAAATATTCAGAGACTTTATTTTCACAGCCTTTTGAGGGAGAGTGTTCCAAAGACGCACAATCCTCGAAATGAAAAGGATTTTCTTCTGTCCTAAATGGGTGACTGCTTATTTTTAAGCAGAGGCCCGTAGTACTACATCTTCTCACAAGTAGAAACATCCGATCCACATTGATCCTCTGAGGATAGAACAAAGAACAATACAGCACAGGACCAGGCCCTCCAAGCCTTGGCTGGTCATGATACCACCCGTGGCCAGAACCCTAAAGAAAATCATTGTATTTTTTAAAATTTAGAGTACCCAATTACTTTTTTCCCCAATTAAGGGGCAATTTTAGATTGGCTAATCCACCTAACCTGCATATAGATCATTGAATCATAGAATTTCCAGTGCAGAAGAAGGCCATTCGGCCCATCGATCCTTGGAAAGAGCACCCTACTGAAGCCCACGCCTCCACCATATCCCCATAACTGAACACCGAAGGGCAATTGATCGTAGCCAATCCACCTAACCTGCACATCTTTGGACTGTGGGGGAAAAAACCGGAGCACCTGGAGGAAACCCAAGCAGACACGGGGAGAATGTGCAGATTCCACACGGTGACCCAAGCCGGGAATCAAACCTGGAGCTGTGAAACAACTGTGCTAACCACTGTGCTGCTTTGCTGTCCCCATATTGGGCTGTGGGGGTGAAACCCACGCAGACACGGTGAGAATCTGCAAAATCCACACAGACTGGGTGCCGGGATTGGACCCGGGTCCTCAGCGCCCTAGGCACCAGTACTAACCACTACACCATCGTGCTGCCCAAACGATTGGACCCAAACGTTGGGCTCGAACCCATGACCTTGAAATTAAGAGTCTCATGCTCTATCGACTGAGCAAAATAGGTTTCAATCAACTCGCCTCTTACTCTTTGAAATCTAACAGACACCTTGTCTGTCCAACCTTTTCTCAATCCAGGCATTAGTTTAGTAAGCCTTCTCTGAATTGCTTTCAATGTGTTTACATCTTGCCTTAAATACTGAGACCAATACTATGCACAGTATTCAGGATGTGGTACCCCCATAATTGAAGCATAACCTTTGGAAAAGTAATGCTGGTATTGTGTGATGGAAGAGCTGATGTTTTGAGTGGCCTCACTTGGTGTAGACCCTCAAATCATAAAGCATTGTGTTCTTGATGTCTGCTTTTTTCCTTCTAGTCTGCTGGATTCCATCTCAGTTGGCCAGTTCCTGTTCCATTACAGACATGCATCACACCTACACTCACCCCACTACACGCTCAGCTGCTTAAATGCCCTCTGCATTTGACAAATTCCTTTCATTGTGTGTTTTATTGTTTGACATAGCATCACTTATATTAAATCATCTCTTCCATTTAAGCTGTCTTTATGCCCTCCTAGTTGCTGTGTGTTTTGATTTCTTTCCCTCTTCCAGGTGCTCTGTTCCTTTGTTAAATGCTTTTTCATCTGTAATTAAAAATAAAACTAGTTTTAAAGAAGGGTTATTCCTGGGTTAATAACTTGTCTGTTCTCTGCATATGCTGAGTGTTTCATGCATTTTTTTGTTTTTGATGTTTGAGAGATTGGGTAGTTAGTTCTTGGGACATAGCTGATGGACTGGGATTGTTTTTTTTCAGTATTCTTTTTATATGTCCTCGAGTCATTGCAGACACAACTGCATGCTGTAGAGAATCACATAGGCGCTGGTCCTTGTTTTGCTTTAATGTTTCTCATGATGTCTGCGCTTAAAATCAACACTTGAAGGTCATGGGGGAGCAGTGATTAACCAGAAACCAGTGATCTTCAATGTGGCACACTTGCCTGTTGAGCTTTTATTGCAGCTATTGCCAGTTGGCTTGTTGGAGACCCTTGACCTCTGTTCTTGAAAGCGTGTGAATCACTCTGGAGGGTTTGTTTATACATTTGCAACTACCATCACAAGGTAAGTAGGGATAGGTTTCTTTGGAACTCAAAAGTGACAACTTTTTCCATCCACAAACAATGTGATAATTTTTCTCTTTCGTGACTAACATTCTTGTGGTGTCTTGGAAGTGAAAATACTAGTCTCGGGCTAAATTGTAGGTGCTGCAGTGCTGATGGATCATACCTAATCATTGAGAACTTGGTCAAAAATGCTGAAGCCAGCTTTAATTATTTATGACTCTTTCAGCAAAGTAACTTTAATTACTTCAGAGATGACACAATTGAAATCCAGATGCCAGAAGTGAGGGCAGTGTACTGATCCATTATGTCAGCAATGCCCGAAAGCACCTTGGAAGGCTGTTAGACCTTTGTTGTTGTTAGAATTTATCGATAGCGCCACCAAAGAAAGATCTTGGATTTCCATAGCGTCTTTCACTACTTTGGGACAACCCAAAGTACTTTCGACAGTTGGAAACGTGGCAACCAATTTTCACACATCAACTTCTCAAAACAGCCCTTGCTCTTTGCACTGGCGATTGAACCTTTGGCTATAGCGTTGAGGGAGTCAGGGAGATGGAGGGGTCTGGTGCGGGGTGGGGAGGAACATTGTGTATCGCTGTATGCGGACGACCTGCTGTTGTATGTGGCGGATCCAGAGGGGGGAATGCGGGGGGTGATGGAGCTGTTAGCGGAATTTGGGGGCTTCTCGGGCTATAAGTTAAATTTAGGCAAGAGTGAGGTATTTGTAGTACACCCGGGTGATCAGGAGGAGGGAATTGGGAGACTCCCATTTAAGAGGGCAGTGAAGAGTTTCAGATACCTGGGGGTGCAGGTGGCCAGGAGTTGGGGGACTCTCCATAAGCTTAATTTTACCAGGCTGGTGGAGCAGATGGAGGAGAAATTTAAAAGGTGGGACATGGTGCCGCTATCGTTGGCGGGCAGAGTGCAGTCTGTCAAAATGACGGTTCTCCCGAGGTTCTTGTTCCTTTTTCAGTGTTTGCCCATCTTTATCCCTAGGGCCTTTTTTAGAAGGGTGACTAGCAGCATCATGAGCTTTGTCTGGGCGCATGGGACCCCGAGGGTGAAGAGGGTCTAATTGGAGCGGGGTAGAGATGGGGGGGGCTGGCGTTACCCAATCTCTCGGGGTATTATTGGGCGGCCAATGTGTCGATGGTGCGCAAGTGGGTAATGGAGGGGGAGGGGGCAGCATGGAAACGGATGGAGAGGGCGTCCTGTGGAGATGCAAGCCTGGGGGCCCTGGTAACGGCGCCGTGGCCGCTCCCTCCTACGAGGTATACCACGAGTCCGGTGGTGGCGGCTACCCTCAAGATTTGGGGGCAGTGGAGGCGACATAGGGGAGACGTGGGGGGCTCGATGGAGGCTCCGTTAAGGGGGACCCATAGGTCCGTCCCGGGGAACATTGATGGGGGATTTCAGGGTTGGCACAGAGTGGGCATCAGACAGCTGAGGGACCTGTTTATTGATGGGAGGTTTGCGAGTCTGGGGGAGTTGGAGGAGAAATTTGGGCTCCCCCGGGGAACATGTTCAGGTATCTGCAGGTAAAGGCATTTGCTAGGCGGCAGGTGGAGGGATTCCCTTCGCTTCCCGCGAGGGGGGTGAGCGACAGGGTGCTTTCTGGGTTGGAGAGGGGAAGATATCTGATATCTACAAGGTTATGCAGGAGGCGGAGGAGGCGTCAGTAGAGGAGCTGAAAGATAAGTGGGAGGGGGAACTGGGGGAACAGATCGAAGACGGGACATGGGCTGATGCTCTGGAGAGGGTTAATTCTTCCTCCTCGTGTGCGCGGCTTAGCCTCATCCAATTCAAGGTGCTGCATAGGGCCCACATGACTGGGACGAGGATGAGTAGGTTGTTTGGGGGTGAAGACAGGTGTGTCAGGTGCTCGGAGTCCAGCGAACCATGCCCATATGTTCTGGGCATGCCCGGCACTGGAGGAGTTCTGGAAGGGGGTGGCGAGGACGGTATCGAGGGTGGTGGGATCCAGGGTCAAGCCAGGATGGGGACTCGCGATTTTTGGGGTTGGGGTGGAGCCGGGAGTGCAGGAGGCGAAAGAGGCCGGTGTGCTGGCCTTTGCGTCCCTAGTAGCCCGGCGAAGGATCTTGCTACAATGGAAGGATGCGAGGCCCCCAAGTGTGGAGACCGGGATCAATGACATGGCGTGTTTCATTAAGCTAGAGAAGGTCAAATTCACCCTGAGAGGGTCGGTACAAGGGTTCTTTAGGCGGTGGCAACCTTTTCTCGACTTTCTGGCTCAACGATAGGGTACAGGGACAGTAGCAGCAGCAACCCGGGGGGGAGGGAAAAGGGGGGGGGGGGGGGGGCGGACAATGACTATGTTTGTTTATTTAATTTTAATATATTTTAAAGTTCTTTTGTTGTTTGTTGGGGGGGTGGGGGGATGTGATACATGCGTCGATACGGTCTGGGGGTGTCACAGTTATTATGGGTTATTTTGTTGCATTTCATTGTTTGTCGTTATGTTTTATATTTTCTGTAAAAAATTCCAATAAAAATTATATTTAAAAAAAACTTCTCAAAACAGCAGTGTGCTAATAATGAGATCTTTTTTTAGTGATGCTGTTTGAAGGATAAATATTGACCAGGACACTGGGAAGAATGTCCCTGCAGTTTTATTTGTGCCACGGAATCTTTTATGTCCGTCTGAGAGAGCAGGTGGTGGGGCCTCTGTTTAAAGTCTCATTAGAAAGATGGAAAAGGTAACATTACTGACTCTCCCAGCAGTAAAACGTAGAGAAAACAGATTTTCACTGAACGTATCTCAGACCTTTTTGAAGTTTTGTGTGCAGATTGAAGAATATAGTTACAGTAGTTCTAATATATGTAATTAAGATATGAAATGAAAATCGCTTATTGTCACAAGTAGGCTTCAAATGAAGTTACTGTGAAAAGCCCCTAGTCGCCACATTCCGGCGCCTGTTTGGGGAGGCTGGTACGGGAATTTAACCCTGCTGTTGGCCTGCCTTGGTCTGCTTTCAAAACCAACTATTTAGCCCTGTGCTAAACAGCCCTGGGCTATTTGATTAATACCCAGTGGATTGTGCTCCATAGAAACCCTCGGCAGGAGGCAGCCATTAAGTCTGAACCAACCCTCTGAAAGAGCACCCTACCAAGGACCACTTTCCCGCTCAATCCCCAGAACCCCACCTAACCAGCACATCTTTGGACTGTGGAAGGAAACCGGAGTACCTGGATGAAACCCACGCAGACACGGGGAGAACAGCCAGTCACCCAAGGTTGAAATTGAACCAGGGCCCTGGTGCTGTGATGCAGCAATGCTAATCACCATGCCACCCATGTTTGTATTAACCGTAAATCTATTTTTCAAAAATAAAATGCTGTAGATAATGGAAATCTGAAATAAAAACAAAAAGATGCTGCACATACACAGGTCAGGCAGCACCTGTGGAGAAAAAAATAATAATTTTATACTTCAGGTCTGTGAGCTTCCATTACAGACCCGAAATGTTATTTATTTTTCAGTTAGTTATTATGGATTCAGACTTAAGGAGCCTGCATTCAGCAACTACATCAGTATTATTGCTTCCTCGAAAAACTGCAAAATAATCTGCATGGCTTCGTGTTTTTCAGTAGTTTACGGTACCACATCAAATTAATATCAACATTTTTGGAGTATCTTGATCAATTCATAGTGCAAATTATATTTATGCCAAATAATACCCTGAACTGTTTTCTTCTATCAGTGAATCACCTGTGATCGTATCGTGTTATGTTTTTATCATACAAGGGCAAGAGCGTGACGCCACGTATGACCCAATGTTATTCTGTGTAAGGCAGAGCTAAGAATAAATCTAAGTGACTTTACGGCCACAAATTTTGAGTGCTGGAAACAGGTATGGGTGAATTAGAATGTAACTGTCCCTTTGTAAGTTCACAGTTGCTTATAAATTCCTGGGTAAGGTCAGAAAATAAAAGCAGGAGGTGAGAGGCTTACTGTCCTTTAAATAGTTCAAAACTATCGTAAGAAATTGAGTTGTGCAGCAATTTGAACCAGGCAATGTAAGTAACTTGACAAGGTAGAGAATTTACTGTTTTTTAAGTTGATTTATCAGATAATTTTAGTTAATTGATTGAATAGATTGCATGTGTGCGCAATCCTGTCTGCATGCAGTTCCTGTCAATTTATCATCAAAACTGTTCTGTCCATGTTCTTGAATGTAAACTTGCCCATGGTAATTGCACCCATCCTCCTTGCACAAAGGTGCTGCAGTGGCATCACTATATAATTACATGACAGGTTTACATAGGTAGTGTTTTTAATGTTGACGTAAGAATTTAAAATGGCAACATGTATAAAGTTGCCAAAATTGAAATGTGACATTCAAAGTGTGATTAATATCCTTCCAAAATTTTTTGAACATTTATTGGATTGGTATAAAGTAAAGGATCCCTTGTATTAAATCAGTCTTCCACATCATCTGTGACTCACTTGGTAGCACTCTTGCTGGTGAGTCACATTTGAAAGGGAAATAATGTCTGACAAACCGACTGGAACTTTAGAGGAGAGTGAGCCAGTGGACATGGTGTATTTGGATTTTCAGAGTTTTTGATAAAGTCCCACCTAAGAGGTTAGTGTGCAAAATTGAAGTGCATGGGCTGAGGGATAATATATTGGCATGGATTGAAAATTGGTTCGCAAGCGAGAAACTTGAACAGGAATAATACATTTGAATAAGAATTAATGGTCCCTTTTCGGAGTGGCAGGCAGTGATGAGTGGGGTCCTGCAGTGATCAATGCTTGGACCCCAGAAATTCACAACATGCATCAATGATTTGGTTGGGGAACCAAAAGTAATATTTCCAAGTTTTCTGAAGGCACAAAAGTTGTTGGGAAGGTGAGTGGCGAGCAGAATATTATAAGGCTTCCAAGGTGATTTAGACAAATTTAGTGAGTGGGCAAATACGTGGCAGATGCAGTATAATGCGGATACATGTGACGTTATCCACTTAGGACGGAGAAACAGAACGGCAGAGTCTTCTCTAAAGATAGATTTGGAAATGTTGATGCACAAAGGGACCTGGGTGTCCTGAACACCAGTCACTGAAGACAAGTATGCAGGTTCAACAAGCAGTTAGGAAGACAAATGGCGTGAGCTTCATGGTGGCGCAGAGGTCAGCACTGCTGCCTTGCGTCAGCGAGAACCCGGGTTCGGTGCCGGGTCACTGTCTGGGTGAGTTTGCATATTTTCCCCATGTCTGCATGGGACTCGCCCCCACAACGCAAACATTTGCAGGGTAGGTGGCTTGGCCATGTTAAATTGCCGCTTAATTGGGGAAATAAAAAAAAAGATATGATATATTGGTCTTCATTATAAGAGGACTTTAATACAGGAGCAAGGATGTCTTACTGCAGCTGTACAGGGCCTTGGTGAGACCACACTTGGAGTAGTGTTTTGGTCTCCTTGCCTAACAAAGGATACAGTTGTCATGGAGCGAGTGCAGTGAAGGTTCACCAGACTGATTCTTGGGATGGCAGAATTATCGTATGAGGAGAGATTGGGCCTATATTCGCTGGAATTTAGAAGAATGGGAAGGCATCTAATTGAAATGTTTAAAATTTTAAAGGGTTGGACCGAGGGTAATTTCCCTTGGCTGGAGGGATGAGAACAAGAGATCTATGGTCTCAGGGTATGGGATAGGCCATTTAGGACTGAGATGAGAAATTTCTTCAGTATTGTGAACCTGGAATTTGATATCACAGAAGGCTGTTGAGGCCAATCACTGAATATATTTAAGAATAAAATAGATATCCAGTCTGTAAAGGAGTCGAGGGATATGAGGAGAGCACTGGCGTACGGTGCTAAGATACAGATCAGCCATAATCGTGTAGAGTGGAGGAGCAGGCTCGAAAAGCCGAATGGCATACTCCTATTTTCTATGTTTCAATCACTGGATTCACATCCCACTCCAGGATTTGAGAAAAATCAAGGCTGTTTCTCCAATGCAGTACTGAGTGAGTGCTGCCGTGTTGGAGATGCTATCTTTCAAATGAGACATTAAAACCGCTGCATTTTAAGATGGAAGGTTACCTGGCCATTATTACCGTACTGTTGTAGGATCATGTGTGCAAATTGGCTGTCATGTTTCTTATATTGCACCAATAATTACACTTCAAAAGTGTTGTGTCAGCTGTGGCTTATTTGATACTGCTTTCCCCTCTAAATTACAACTTTTGCACAAAAGCAAGGTTGATGCTCCGGTGCTGTACTGAGTATTACATTGTTGGAGGTACTCAATTTTGGATGAGACTTTAAGCTCAGGCCCCATCTGCCTACTTGGGTGGGTGTAAAAGATCCTATGGCACTATTTGGAAGGTGAGCTGGGGAATTTTCCCTGGTGTCCTGACCAATATTTATTCCTCGGTGAACAAAAAACAGATCATTGGTCGTTATCACATTCCTTTTTGTGGGAGTTTGCTGACTGCAATTTAACTGCTATATTTCCCATACTACAACAGTGACTCGCAAAACAAGTACATAATTGACTGTAAAGCGTTTGACACATCTGGTTGTGAGATGCACCATGTAAATGCAGGTCAGTATTGATTGTAAAGCGCTCAATTGGGACTTCCAGAGGTCCTGAAAGGTGCTGTGGAAATGCAAGTCTTGTTTTCCACCCCTTTTTAGTGTTGTGCAGCTAAATGCAGGGTTAAACCTGAAACGTGATTTTATACTTTCTACAGTTACAGAACAACTCGTTGAAATCAGTAGAAAAGGTAGGTTTCTGCAAATAAGCTTTAAGGTAGTGTGGTGGAAAGCAGCAACCGAAGTGCTGCAATTAATGTGAATTTTATTTACTAAATAGGGTAATTGAAGGGCTTCCGGCAAAGCCTGAGCCAAAAATACATGCTTATTCTTCTTGTTTTCTGGCCCAACCCCACATTCCATTCTATTTGAAAGTCTATCTTTGCTGAACCTATTTAATTGAAATTACTTTTTTGGTATAGATGCTGGCAGCTCAAACTCCTATGGGGTGATGTGATAGAACAGTGGAAAGATTTTGTATGATGTAAGATTCCAGAGGAACTGTGGCAATATTTCACAAATTAAGATTGGATAAATTTGAATCTGAATCATCAATATCCATTAGTGCATAAAAATACAGTAGTTAGCAGGACTCTGTGGGTCTAAGACTTGAAATAGTCTGTGTGCCATTTTCGATATTGCTTGCCTACTGACCCAGTTCTCTGCACTCTGTTTGGTGGGACGGAAAGGAAACACGCTAATGCTTTGAGTAAAATCCTTGTTGGTGCCAAAATGTATTCAGTCGACTATCCTAAGTGGTGTTGGGTTATATGATCAGTCTATTACAAAGCAGCTTCACAGAAAATATTGGGCCGTTGTTGGAACAGTAGCACTATTGTGACGGGCTGCTTTAGTGTTGTGAAATGGCTGGTGGACTCCCATAGCACTGCTTATTAAGTTGGATAATAGAACATAACTTGCATCTATATAGCACCTTTAATATGGTAAAACATCTCCCGGTAGGCGCACAATCAAACAGAAATTGCTACCAAGCCAAAGAGGAGACATTGAATAAGTGACCAAAAACTTGGCTTAATGCGATGCTTCTTTGTAAGAAAGAACAACTTGGGTTTATATAGTATAACAAAAACGTGAAATGTTGGAAGTATTCAACAGTTCAGGTATTATCTGTGGAGGGAAATGGGGCTCATGCTTCAGATCATTGACTTTTCATCAGAATGCATTTATGCATTGTTTTGTGGCCTCAGGACATTTTGACTTGCATGGCAGCCAATGAAATGACTTTTGAAGTCATTTGTAATATACAAAATATGCAAGCCAATTTACAGACAGCAAGGTCCTACAAACAACAATATGATAATGACCAGATAATCTGTTCTTAGTTGGTTGAGGGATAAATCTTAGCTCAGGACACCAGGGGATCTCCCCTGCTCTTTGAAATAATGCCATGGGATCTTTACATCAGCCTGAGAAGGTTCAATGTGTCATTTGAAAGATGATACCTTTAACATTGGGACGCTTGCTTAGTAATGCATTGGGGTGTTAGCTTGAATTTTTATGCTCCATTTACTGGAATGGGACTTGATCCATCGACCTAACTCGAATGTACTGTCTCTGCTGTATTTGAATTATTTTTTTGCAAATTTAAGATGTTTTTAATATAATTTTAGCGTACCCAATTCTTCATGTTTCCAATTAAGGGGCAATTTAGCGTGGCCAATCCACCTACTCTGCACTACTTTGGATTGTGGGGGCGAGACCCACAGAGACATGGGGAGAAAGTGCAAACTCCACACTGAGAGTGACCCTGGGCTGGAGCGCCGTGAGTCAGCAGTGCTAACCACTGTGCCACCATGCTACCCCTTGTATTTGAATTCTCCATGTTATTGCTGCTGACATCACTATTGCTTTAGATTGTTTTGTGTTACCAGTGTACTAATGATTGTGATCTCGGGTGTTTTTGCACTCGGATACTTCTAACAGTTGTATGTGAACTATTGCAAACATGGCAAAACCCTATACCCGTGTAACATCCTTATTGGTTAATTACATTATCTTGTGTATCCTGATTCAGCAGAGTAGTTTGACTTGCTGTATAGGCTGTCAGCAGAATAGGTGTCTGTTGATTCTATTGGCACAATACAGCCATAAAGAATTTAAAAACTATCAAAAGACTTTGTATACCTTTAGGATTATTCACTCAGATTGTGCACAGACTTTCTATTGGTGTAAAATTAGTTTCAGATCAGAACATGGCTAAAGTGTTCACTGTTATTGTGCACATGGTGTAATGAGTTGTGCAGTCACTGCCAAGATGGGTCTCTTGACCGGCAGTCTGAGAATATCTGCTGAGCATAAAGTGAATTATTTTCTGTCGCTTAAATATATTGCTCAGAATGAGAAGAATTCTTTGATTATTAACATGTCTGATATCAACCGTAGCTCACGTAGTTGATAATGAAATTCCTTTCTCAGTAAGATCTGCATTCCTGCAGTGCCTCTCTCAATCTCAGGACATCCCAAACCACTGTGCAGCCACTGATGTACTTTTGAGATGTTGTTACTTGGTAACAAAATAGAAACATCAATTAAATTGAGCACAAGAAGCTCTCATGAACAACAATGCAACTGTGACCTTTGTGATGTTGGTTGAGGGCAAAATATTGGCAGGGCACTAGAGAGAATTCCCTTGCTACTCTTCAAAATAGCACCATGAGACATCTTGTGTCCACCTGAGAAGGTAAATGGAGCCTTGGTTTAACAACTCATATGAGTGATCCCAGCCATGCTTCACTGGGAATGTTAGCCTTGATTATTGTGCTCAAGTCCCTGAAGTGGGGCTAAAGCCCATAATCTTCTGGCTCAATCATTCAGAGTAGTTAATGTTAGTTGTTAGACCTTGAGCTTTGAAGAAGCATTTGTACAAGTGGCCATTGGCACAGTTCAAGATTTCTATTGTCACCCTGGGGTACTGTAGCATCATTGTTATTTTACTGAAATGTTATTCCAGAGTTGAACCCAATGATCCAGTGAGAAGAGTTCAGATCCCACTATGGCAGCAAAAGTGTTTGAATTCGATTAGTCCAATAAATCTGGAACAAAAAACTAATCTCAGTAATTGTGACCATTCTCATGCAACAAAGTAGTGGATTATTGTAAAACCCATCTGGTTCATTATTTAGGGAGGGAAATCTACCATCTGCAGTTGGTCTGGCCTGTATGTGACAGCGTATAATATCAGAGTTATGTGATGCACTCTCAAAAGACCTCCTGAAGTGGACCGATTAATCTTTGTAGCACCATCACCTTCTCAAGGCTATCCCTAATTGCCCAGTAAATACTAGCTGTGCCAGTGATGGTCCACATCCCATGAATGAATTCAATTAATGGTTTTGTTTTAATCAATATTCTTTGAACATCATGAATAAAAAGAGCAATAAGGGTTCTTTTTAATAGCAAACGAACATTGAGCTTCGTTCATGTTAACATAGATGAACTTGGGTAGAGTGGGTACTGTGAACCTAAGTAATTTGCAAAACTGGTCACAATTGCATGTCACTCAAGTCATTCTCATGCAACAAGAGGAGTTATTACTCTTTGGCACTTGTATTTATGACTTATTCCAACTAGCCTTGCTGCATATAAGCAGAGACCACTGGTAGACTTTGCACAGTTTGCCCATCTTGGACCAATTTATCATAGAAACAGGTGTAAGACAGTCAGTCCCTTTAGCTGTTCCACTATTGAATTAAACTTTGGCTGATCTGTATCTTAACACCATCATCTGCCTTTTCTCTAACTCTTCATACATTCACCCAACAACAATTTATTGATCTCAATTTAAAAATTTTGAATTGTTGTCCAGCCTCAACAGTATTTTCCATGCCTCTGAAGCAGTGCTTCCTGACATTCCTGAATACTCTAACTGTGATTTTAAGAGTATGCTACCTTGTTCTGGACTCTACTCAGCAGAGGCAATGGCTTCTATTTCTAATTTCGAAGTATTTAAAGAGGAAAAGGTCTTCTTGAGATCAAACCTGGAAAATGAATAATGCCCAACAAGGAAATGGTGGAGACATTGAACGAGTACTTTGTGTCCGTCTTCATTGTAGAAGACTTGGAAAAAATCCCAAAGAAATTTGAAAATGAAGAGGTGAAATGGAGGAAGGCACGTAAAACAGTCACCATCACCAGGGAAAAGCTGCTGAGAAACCAATTAGACCTGAAGGGTGACAAGTCTCCAACCCTGATGGCCTTCATCCTCGGGTCTTAAAAAAAAGTGGCTGCAGCGATAGTAGCAATATTGGTGAAAACGCTCCAAAATTCCTTAGATTCTGGAAGGGTCCCAGCAGATTGGAAAAGAACAATGTGACACCTTTATTCAAAAAAAGGAGGAAGACAGAGCAGGAAATTATTGGCCGGTTAGCCTAAGACCTGTCACAGAAAGATTGCTGGGATCCATTATTACGGAGGTAATAGCAAGAAATTTTGAAAATCAATGGCTAGCTAACAGCGAGCAGAGAGTTGGGATAAATGGGTCTTTTTCAGGTGAAAAATGAAATGAAAATTGCTTATTGTCACAAGTAGGCTTCAAATGAAGTTACTGTGAAAAGCCCCTAGTCTCCACATTCCGGCGCCTGTTCGGTAAGGCTGGTACGGGAATTGAACCATGCTGCTGGCCTGCCTTGGTCTGCTTTCAAAGCCAGCGATTTAGCCCTGTGCTAAACCAGCCCCAGTTTGCAAGGTATGAAGAATGGAGTGTCACAGGGATCAGTGCTGGGGCCTTGACTATTTACAATTTATATTGATTTCTTGGATGAAGGGACTGAATGTATAGTAGCTAAATTTGCCGTGATACGAAGACAGATTGGACAGCAAGTTATCAAGCAGAGATAGTCACCAAAGGGGAGATATGTTAAGTGCATGGGCAAACATTTGGCAGGAGTATGATGTGGGAAAACATGAATGTGTCCACTTTTTGGCAGGAAGAATAGAAAAGGAGCATTCTTTTGGAATAGAAAAGGAGCATACCGTGGGCAGCACTATAGCACAAGTGGGTAGCACTGTGGCTTCAGAGCACCAGGGTCCCAGGTTCAATTCCCTGCTGGGTCACTGTCTGTGCGGAGTCTGCACGTTCTCCCAGTGTCTGCGTGTGTTTTCTCCGGGTGCTCCGGTTTCCTCCCACAGTCCAAAGACGTGCAGGTTAGGTGGATTGGCCATGATAAATTGCCCTTAGTAACCAAAAAGGTTAGGAGGGGTTATTGGATTACGGGGATAGGATAGACGTGAGGGCTTAAGTGGGTTGTTGCAGACTTGATGGGCCGAATAGCCTCCTTCTGCACTGTGTATGTTCCATTTAAATGGAGAGAGATTGCAGAAGTGTGTACAGAGGGATCTGGGTGCCCTGGTACATGAATCTCACAACGTTAGTAAGCAGGTACAGAAAGTGATTTGGAAGGAAATGGCATGCTGCACTTATTGGAAGGGGAATGGAATATAAAAATGGGAAGTTCTACTGCAGCTGTACAAGGCCTTGGTGAGACTATATTGGAGGACTGTGTCCAGCTTCGGTTGCTTTATTTGAAAAAGGATATATTGCAGTAGAAGCAGTTGAGAGAATATTCACGTGACTCATTCCTGGGATGCAGAGCTTTTCTTATGAAGAAAGGTTAAACAGGTTGGCCCTGGAAATAGAGCGATGAGAGATGATCTTATTGAAACATACAAGATCCTGAGGGGACTGGATCAGATTAATACCAGCAGGATGTTTCTCCCTGTGGGACAGACTAGAACTAGGGGACACAGGTTAAGAATACGAGGTATCACTTTTAAGAAGGTGAGGAGAATTATTTTCTGAGGATCGATATTCTGTGGAATTCTTTCCCCCCTTTACCCTTAAATCACCCATTTCCACTGTGATGAGTCATCTGCCTTGAACTTTTTCTTACTCGTTGCAATGTATCTTTGCTGTGTATTCTGAAATATCCCTTAAAATGTTTTGCCACATATCACCTTTGGTGACTCCCATTCACTAGCCTGCACCTTCTCTCTGGCTGGCTCCAGACATGCTGTTCTGAGAAACTGCCCCAGAAACATTCTATGAACTCCTCATCTAGGCTACCTTTGCCCATCTGACTTTTTCAGTCTATATGTAGATTAAAATTTCCCATGATTATTGCTTAACTCCCTTTCTCTCTTGCTTTGACTCTAATCTCTCATTTACCACATCTTTCAAATTTTGATCCCATGCCCCATTAAGTTTAAAACCCTCCTACTTCCCTTGTTGTACACACAAAAGAACAGTCATTTTCAAAGTCTGGGTCCGGAGAGTTGCGGAGCCATGCATTGTGGCGAATTAATGCCCAACGGCTGCAGCAGCTGACTTTTAAAAATGTTGCTTGCAAGCGGCTTTTAAAAATGCCAGGTACCCTGCTGCGCATGTGTGCCCTCTGAACAGTGCGCAGCCTGGAGCCCAGTGTGAGGACCTGCCCCTCCTGATATCGGAGCGCTGACCGAGGAGAAGATTTAAAAAAAAAAAAAAAAATTTTTTTTAAATGATGCTGTCTTCCTGCCTGAAGCGACGGCAGAGAGCTGATCATGCACCCTGAACACTGACGTTGCATGCTCTGGGCACATATGCGATTCTTCCGTTTTGTTGGCAGCAAACCAGCAACAGGACTGAAGAATTTAAAATGGATTGTTTCATTATAAGGAAGGGAGGGCCAGAGACACAAACAGGCCAGGATCTCACAAATAAACTTGCTGGAGAGAGTGGCTGAGGAGAATCCGCAGCAAGACAAAGCAGTGGTGGTGTGAGCTGTTCAGGAAAGTCCACAACAGGACAAACCACTGTAGCACAGTGAGTAGCACTGTTGCTTCACAGCTCCAGGATCCCAGGTTCTGTTCCCAGCTTGAGTCAGTCTGTGGAGTCTGCAGGTTCTCCTTATTTTCTCTGGGTGCTCCGGTTTCCTCCCACAAGAAAGACATGCTGTTAGGTGAATTGGATATTCTGAATTCTCCCTCTGTGCACCCGAACAGGCGCCAGAATGTGGCGACTAGGGGTTTTCACAGTAACTTCATTGCAGTGTTAATGTAAGCCTACTTATGACAATAAAGATTATTATTTCTGAAATAAATCGCATTTCTGAAATAAACTTCCTGTCGCGGGTGGGGTTCACCTGTTTAGAACAGAAGAACATAAGAATTAGGAGCAGGAGTAGGCCATCTGACCCCTCAAGTCTGCTCCGCCATTCAATGAGATCATGGCTGATCTTTTGTGGACACTTTCCGGCCCAAACACCATAACCCTTAATCCCTTTATTCTTCAAAAAACTATCTATCTCTACCTTAAAAACATGTAATGAAGGAGCCTCAACTGCTTCACTGGGCAAGGAATTCCATAGATTCACAACCCTTTGGGTGAAGAAGTTCCTCCTAAACTCAGTCCTAAATCTACTTCCCCTTATTTTGAGGCTATGTCCCCTAGTTCTGCTTTCACCCGCCAGTGGAAACAACCTGCCCGCATCTATCCTATCTATTCCCTTCATAATTTTAAATGTTTCTATAAGATCCCTCCTCATCCTTCTAAATTCCAACGAGTACAGTCCCAGTCTACTCAACCTCTCCTCATAATCCAACCCCTTCAGCTCTGGGATTAACCTAGTGAATCACCTCTGCACACCCTCCAGTGCCAGTACGTCCTTTCTCAAGTAAGGAGACCAAAACTGAACACAATACTCCAGGTGTGGCCTCACTAACACCTTATACAATTGCAACGTAACCTCCCTAGTCTTAATGGATTATATGCAGGGAAGTACTGGCAAATTAAAGTTTAAAGCTCTCAAAACTTTAGAAGCATTTGAAGACTAACCATGGTGAGTTCGAGGACGAACCTCTTGGTTTGTTTTTCAAAGGATGCAGCAGTAGCTTAAATCATCAGCTGAAGCCCCCAGAAATGTTACTTTGACCGACAAAGTGCAATTACCTCGTACAATCAGTTTACCGTGTAGCTAAAGAAAAAATGCCCCACAGCACAGAGATTAATTCTTCCGACAGCAATAGATGTAGTTCATATGGTCCTAGATGAAAGGTTAGGTGAAAAAGTGAAATGCATCCATCCCAGTTAGTGATAACACAGTGGCTTGCCAAATTTGTGATATTGCTGAAAATTTAGAAGCCTAGCTTATTTCCCGTTTGAAATCAGCTGATCGTGACATTGTTTGGAATCATTGTTTTATTCACCGCGAAGCACTGGCATCGAAAGGAATTCCATCCGAACTTGAAGTGGTGTTGAAAGGAATTGTGAAGTTGTGAATTTCATTAAATGCAGCGCACTCAATACCAGCCTTTTTGAGACTCTGTTCTGATATGGAGGCCGAACACACATTTATTGTTCCACACAGAAGTACGTTGGCTGTCGAGGGTCGGGTGCTAGTCAGAATTTGCAAATGGAGGCATCAAAGCCATGCTTTCCTCCTCAAGAATTCATCCCCCGTGGCTGATTCATTTGCTGATGCTAAATATGTCTTACCTTGCAGACATCTTTTCAATTCTAAAGTAACTGAACCTCAAATGCAAGGGAAGGATGATGATTGCTTTCAGCACTGAAAAAATCAAAGCTTTCCAAATGTCATTGAAAGTTTGTCAATTGTGAGTGCAAAGTCAAAATTACTACATGTTCCCCACACTGCTACGACACATTGAAGAAAACAGCATTAGTAAGAATACTGTCAATTGACTGGCAAGTGTTATTCAGTCGCATCTGGCTGCGCTGATCAACTGTTTTGTTGGTTCTTTCCAGAGGAGAATTTTAAGGTTTTGAGAGAAAAGAAGTGGGTGAAAAATCCTTTTGGGTTTGAGACCCCAGAATCCGTTATTAACTTACAACTGACTCCAGAAACTGAACTTTGCGCCTCAGGCGTGACAGCACATTAAAAACATTGCACAAGTCAGTGAGGCTGTCAGCATTCTGGAGTAGTGCCTCTGAGGAAGGAGTATCCAGACCTGAGTAAAACAAGCATTTTGCTGCTTTTGCCCTTCACAACAATCTACATGTGAGGTTGGATTTTCTGTCCTCACAAAGATGAAGACAGCACAAAGGAACCCGCTGAATCCTGCACCTGATGTGCATAACCCTATCCTCCTGTGAACCTGATTGGAGTGAGATTGAGAGGACCAGGTAGGCTCACCCCTTGCATTAAAGGTAAGAGAAAATGGTGGGTCAAGAAGGTCGTCTGGCGTGGTTCCGAAAGGATGGCCGGTTGGTAAAATTGGGTCCCGGGCAAAAACAAGTTTGAAAAATGTTGTGCAAGAACACCAGTCCCAGCATGGTTCAGATGTAGATCATCCAATGGTACAGATCTCACTTTCTCCAGTACTGAAACCCACTCGTCTTTGAGGGATACATTTCTCTTCTGTAATTGGATTTGTCCCATGTCAATTTGCACATGGCTCAGGTAATAATCCAGACTATATGAACTTTTGAGGTTCAGTTTTTTTTCCCAATTAAGGGGCAATTTAGCATTGACAATCCACTTAACCTGCACATCTGTGTGGTGGGGGTGAGACCCACGCTGACGAGGGTAGAATGTGCAAACTCCACATGGACAGTGACCCATGGCCAGGATTGAACCCAGGACCTCGGCACTGTGGGCAGCAGTGCTAATCACTGAGCCACTGTGCTGCCCCAAGGTTCTGCTTAATTTGGTGCCAAGGTTTTCATACTGACCATGCAGAACCACCTCCTTTGTCCTGCCTGTGTTGGTACCGACATGGACCATGAGGACTGGGGTCGTGCCCCCCTCTCACACACACGCACACAAGTGCCTCTCCAGTCCTGAGCTCCCCCCCCCCCCCCCCCCCCCCCCCCCGCCCCCAAATTGCAAGTTCCCCATCAGTCCCGAATAGATGATCAAACTCTGGCACTGGGCAGGCAGGCATTCTTTGCTGTAGAGAAGGGTGGCAGTCCCTCTGACAATATTGTCCCCTTCTACCGCAGCATTTCTTGAATGGCTCCCTGCACCCTGTTGCTATGGCCGGTTAGCTCAGTTCCCATTCTCACCCAAACAAGCTGAAGAGCCTCAAACCTGTCGGGCAATTGCAACGGCTGAAGCTCCAGCTCTCCCCTCCCTGACCGTGCACTTTAAAAGTTTTTGAATGATGGAGCAGGCTTGAAGGGCTGAATGGCCTACTCCTGAGTCCTAAGTTCGTTTTCATCTGAACAAATCCTTTAATCATGAACACTTTAATTTGACCAATCTCAATCATCTAATTAAGGAGATACAAACATAATCTAATTAAGGAGATACAAACATAATCTATGTGGATATTTCTTGAGCCAACTGAGTGCTTGATCTCACCAATAAACCAGGCTTTCTAATTATACATTAGAAGTGTGCTGAAGTATGAGAACCTCCAGAAAATGTGTTGCCTCGGACCTAGCCACATAAAATTGAGTCTGCCCAATCTGCTAAGATGCCTGTGCCTTTCTGAAATCATTGCAGTTTGCTCAATGTGCTATCAACATTTTTTTTAACGATTGGAGAACTTGGACATGGGCCACAATATGAGCAACGTCTATTTCCCCTAACTTTTGTTTTATGGGGGTTGGTATACTTTGTGTTCTGTCACAGGCCTGAAATTTATATAACTGGCCTTTTACAAGACCCCCTTTTTAAAAAATATCTTCGAAAATCTCTATTTACTGCAATTCCAGTTTCCTATTTATTGAATGCTGTTGTATTCCTATACATGCCACTCAGACTTCACTTTATGGAGTGCTGATTTACATTATTTTTTCTGGCAACTTTAATTCTTTGATCTCCTGTGGCCCACCAGCTTTTTAAAAAAATCTTTCATTCTTTTAGGACATGCTTCTTTCCCTTCTGTTATTTCCTGGTATTTATTTCAGACAAGCATTCTTCTATTCCAATAGCTTTATCAATCTTGCTGCCTTTACCTTGTGTCTCAAACTTACATTAGCGTAATTCTCTGTGCTGTCATGTTAATTTAAAACCTTTTACATTGATTGTTTAACTCCTCTGCAAGGATGTTAGTTCGCTTTTTTGCATTCCCCCCCCCCCCCCCCCCCCCCCCCCCCCCCATTTGTCCCTGGTCTTGCTTCAGTACCTCCAAGAATGTTAATCGTTCCTCCCCTCATGCCAGTTCTGCATGCGTGTTTCTTCCCTTTTCTTAACATGTCCAGTGTGTTTTGTTTCAGCTTGTTCATAGTTCTGGTTATGGGGAAGGAAATGGTTGACCACAAGAGCTGGTGTATTATCTGCACAAGCATTGGGTCCTGTACCATTGTGCTCAACACTACTCTTCTTGTAGGTGGTGCCTTTGGTAGAAATGACTCCGCTTTCTGTCTTAATAGTCATGAATTTGCCATGCTAGTCTCTTGGCCAACTAACTGGCCTGTGGTTCAAAGCTTTGCAGCCGTACTGAAGTGTGATATAGATCGAGCAAATGTGTGGAAGAGCAGGCAGCTGGAATTTGTTTGCAGGGAGTATCTGTCCTACTTCCAGTAGAGATGGTGACTTCCAAAGCCAGGTAGAGGCGCCACATACTCCGTGGAGCCGCAGCACTTGTGAGACAGGAAAAGTGAAGATAGGAACTGCCGTACTGCTGGGTCACTTCTCTGTGAAAGGCCACCATTTCCCAGAGAGGATGTGAGGCAGAAATGGGACTTAGCCTGAAATATACTGAGTGCCTGGTGATGTGGGACAGGCCTGAGCTCTGCTCTCAACCTGGCTGAGAGACCAATGGGCAGGAATCAGGGGGACGGTCAGATGAAGTTAGGAGACCTACCTCTTTAACCAGGCTTTTGGCCATCTGACCGAATATCTCCTTTTGTGGCTTTGTCTCAAACTTTTTATAATGCTCCTGTGAAATGTCTTGGGATCTTTCATTTTGTTGAAGGCTCTACATAAATATCAGTTGTTCTTATCACTGCTGTACTGGAAAAACCTGTTCCTCACTGGATAGATTTTGACCAATTGAGTACAGTAGCAACCTTTTTTTTTTACACCAGTTTCCAACCTAAGACCTTGAGACTGAAGGTTCTCAGTTTTCATGTTTTGCGGGAAGGGAGTGATGAGAGAGGCTCTCATTTATATAAAGCTTTTTACGACCACTGGCTGTCTTAAGTGCTTTACCGTCCAAGTACATAAGTGTGGTTACTGTTGCAGCAGCCTATTTGTGCACAACAAACTCCCACAAACTGACAATCGCAAATGATGATTGTATTTTGTAATCTTGATTGAGGATAAATATCGTCCAAGACAGTATGGATAACGCCCTGCTCTTTACTGAAGAAGCGGCATGGACCTTTTACATCCATCTCAGGGGGCATGTGGGTTCTTGTTTTAATATCTCTTTCAAAAGATGGCATCTCCAACAATGCAGCGTTCCCTCAGTGTGGCACTTGGACTGTTAGCAGGGGCAAAGATTAGGGAGGTGGCTTGAAGGGAGAAATTTTGCAAATGTGAAGAATTCTGTTTGGGACTTTTTTTGTTGTTGCAGTTTCTTTTAGTTGTGCTTATTTTATTTGTGTGGAAATTTAAAGTTTTGTATGTGGGAGTTTTGAGTTTTTTGTTTCAAGGCTTCTGTTTTTGCGTAATCAAAATGTCTGACTCGGTTTCTTGGCACCAGCTCCATGCCCACAGGCAGAGCGTTCTACAACCTAACAACCTCTGTTTTGTATTAAAGTAACTCTCTGAAGCTCTGCTGTTGTTTATTTGTTAGTGATCACTTTTCAAAAATAAATTTTAGAGTACCCAATTCTTTTTTTTCCAATTAAGGGGCAATTTAATATGGCCAATTCACTTACCCTGCACATATTTGGGGTGTGGGGGTGAAACCCACGCAAACATGGGGAGAATGTGCAAACTCCACACGGACAGTGACCCAGAGCTGGGATCAAACCTGGGACCTCGGTCCCATGAGGCAGCAACGCTAACCACTGCGCCACCGTGCTCCCCAGTGATCACTTTTTAAATTTATATCATCATTACCTTGAAAAGATCCCTGCTTTTTACCTCTATAATTTTGAACATCTATATTGGATCTTCTGTTGACTTCTTTGATCCAGCAAAAGGAAGTCTGATAACCTCTTTCTGCTGTCTATCTCAACTCTTCAACAAAGGCTATTTGATCTTGCGGACGATAGATGAGCATGTAAAGAAGATTGGTTAACTAAATTAAAATAAGGTCATTCTCAAGTTGGCAAACTGTAACTAGTGGGGCGCCATTCAGATCCGTGATGGGCCAATTATTTATAATAGATGAAAGGACCAAGTGCAGTGTAACCAAATTTGCTTGGAATACAAACATTTCAAGTTGCATGGGGGGTACAGAGTCTGCAAAGGGATATAAGTCGGTTGAGTAGGCAAACATTTGGCAGATGTCATATAATGTGGGAAAATGTAAGGATATCCAGTTTGGTAGTAAGAATAGAAAAGCAAAGTATGATTTAAATGGGGCGAGATGACAGAATTCTGTGGTAGAGAGGGAACTGGGTAAAACGTTAGCATGTAGATACAGTGAGTAATGAGGTACGGAAATATCGATGGCATTTATTGCAAGGAGAATGGATTGTAAAAGTTGGGAAGTGTAGACTGTATGACCTCAGTGTAGGGGCAGCACGATGGCGCAGTGGTTAGAACTGCTGCCTCATCGCACTGAGGACCCGGGTTCGATCCCAGCCCTGGGTCACTATCCATGTGGAGTTTGCACATTCTCCCCGTGTCTGCATGGGTCTCACTCCCACGGCCCCAAAAGATGTGCAGGGCAGGTAAATTGGCCACACTAAATTGCCACTTAATTGGGAAAAAAAGAATTGGATACTCTAAATTTATAAAAGAAAAATGACTGTACAGTGTATTCATGAGAACACATTTGAATACTCCGTGAAGTGTTGTCCCCTTACTTGAGGGATGTACTTGCATTTGAGAAGTTTAGAGAACGTTCACTAGATTGATTTCCTGGGATGAATGGTTGTCTTTGAGGAAAAGTGAGCAGATTGCATCGACACTTTGGAGTTCAGAAGAATGAGGGGTGATCTTAGTGACAGGGGATGTGAGGAGATGTTTCTACTCGTGGGGGAATCTAGAACAAGGGGGCATAGTTTGAAAATAAGGGCTCTTCCATTTAAGACAGATGAGAAATTTCCTCTCTGGGGGGTATCATCAAACTTTGGAATTCTCTACCACAGAGCGCTGTGGAGGTGGAGCTATTGAATATATTCAAAACTGAGATACATGTTTGAACTATAGGGGAGTCCAGGGTTATGGGGTGATCTTACTGAACGGCGAAAGAGTTGAGGGCCCATATGACTACTTTTATTTCTATTTCTTCTGTTCGTAACCCCCCTTCACTCAGCAATTTTCAATATTTTGAAAGATAAACAGTAGTCACCAGTACATATGTTTGAAAATGTAGTTGCAGTGGATACTGTATTGATTGCTACTCTGGTGCAGTTTCTTTTTACCATTTTCAATGAATTGTATAGTGGCTTTCAATCTTTGTTCGAAGCCTGGAAGCTGGCAGATTGACCAGAAGTCCTTTGATCGCTGCATATTGTGGTTAACCACATAGCAATGGGTCAATTGATTTGTAAACAGAATCCGTTGCTTTTAGGATCGTGTTGGAGTTGGGGTTATGTCCTTAGTTTCAATCGATTTGCAGAACTGCATTTTGCAACGTGAATGTTCAAGGGCTGTTGGGCATTCAGCGAAAGACCAAGTTTGTTTTTTTTTGTTCTCCCCAAGTTCTTACCCAGCATTTTCAAAGATCAGTAGCAGATTATCCATTATGTTCAGAAATCAGAAGATGTGCTGTTTTACAATAGCAGGAACATTTATAGTACTTCAGATGCTATGGTTTTGCACTGCTAAGGTGGAACCATGTTTAAGGTGCTCACTTCCTTTAAGGCCAGAAAATCGAATTATTGTAGGCAAAACATAATATAAATCGTGGCCTGACTATGATTGGGTGATTCACTCATCAATCATGCCAGGAGATCACATTGTTGCAAGTAACTGGGACTGATTTTATACAGTTTGTATCATGTACCTTTCATCAATTTGTGTAACTCTCCTCCACTGGTGCATTTTGCTGCAGAAATACTGCTTTTGTACCAAAATGATTGTTGTGGTTTGGGTCATGATATTAAAGGTCAGTAAGATGCTGAAACCAGACTGGCATCTGAATAATAAATGGTGCTAAGAGATGGACATCAATTTTCAAGTGAAGACAAACAATCTTTGTATTCTGGAAATTCAATCTGACAACTCTGATAAGTTCTGCCTTGTCTTCAACTTATTGGCTAACTGTTTTAAATTTCATTCCATTATTGGAAGGCTCGTAATTAGATTGGGGCAAATAGCCTTTGTGGAGGAAAATTTGTGAACAGATTGACGGCCATTTGGAAATCCTTGGCTTCTCATTGTGGGGCTGGCTGTGGGATTGAGATCAGGCCAAAGATCTGAAGAAATTGGCAGGAAATGATTGATTTGTTTTGCACAAAAGCAAAATATAGCGGAGCCTGAACATCCGAAATGGAAGCAGAAAATGCTGGAAATACTCAGCAGGTCAGGCAGCATCTGTGGAGAGAGAAACAGATGTTTTAGATCTCTGACCTTTCATTAGAACATGCCATTTCACGCTCTTAAGATTCGGAGTACATCTGTTTGCAATCAGATGCAAGAACAATAGAGTTCAATTGTATCTTCAAGTTCCAGGTGTAAAAATTATTTACATGGACTATTGATTATCACATAGGTAGTTGAGCATCTTTGTTTGAATAATTTGGCACATTTGCTGTGTGTTGGTGAATATTGGCACACTTCTCCAGAATGGTGAATGAGCTACTCAATTGTATTTAATTACACACATTTGTTCCACAGTAGGATCGGTGTAATGGACACTGTTTCAACTCAGATGTGCATCCTCAGATTGATAGCTTGTTGACAGGGTGATGGTATTGGATGTGACCAGGATTTTGTAAGTTCATAAGTTATAGGAGCAGAATTAGCCCATTTGGCCCATCGAGTCTGCTCTGCCGTTTGATCATGGCTGACCTCACCCTTGCCTTGTGTGCACCGTCCTGCCTGTTGTCCATGACCCTTCAACTCATTACCAATTAAATATCTGTCTAATTCCTCAAATTTACCCACTATAATTTTATAAGTAATTTATGTATAATATGGTAAGGAGATGCAGAATACATGTGATTCAGGCCCATTTTATCATATAAAATGATAATGGTACTTTATCATATAAAATCACTTGAGATTGAAAAATGATTTTGGCGTTGTTTTTCCTGGGTCCATAAATATTGGAGTCCAGATGCTTCGGTATAATGAAATGAAAATCGCTTATTGTCACGAGTAGGCTTCAATGAAGTTACTGTGAAAAGCCCCTAGTCGCCACATTCCGGCGCCTGTCCGGGGAGGCTATTACGGGAATTGAACCGTGCTGCTGGCCTGCCTTGGTCTGCTTTCAAAGCCAGCGATTTAGCCCTGTGCTAAACTGCCCCTTAGTATAAACATTCTGCTCTCAGATAAATTAAGGCCTCTCCCTCCTTGTTGAAAGTAAAAACAGAAAATGCTGGGAGCACTTAGTCCAGGCGGCATCCATGGGGGCAGAAAGATGGAGAGTGTGGTAGCATATCAGGTCGACGATGTTTTGTGAAATCTGGCAGATGTGCTGATGGACAAAGCTAGGGAGATGGGATTGGCGGCCTGAGATTATTAAATGCCAAAAAGGAGATCATGTGCAAAAGAAAAGATGATCGTGAAAGAAGTTTGAGAAACTAAAGATGTGCCTGGGTGTGTGAATAGTTACGGCAGAATAGAAGAGGAGGAGGTAAATGTGGAAAATCTGGCAAAGAAACTTGAGAAAGCTTTTGTGGTTCAGGAATGTGGCAGGAGTAAGGCCCCAAGAAAATAGAGCACTAGGTGATCTCTCCCCCCCCCCCCCCCAAACCCTATTAGCTATGCTAAATTGCCCGCAGTGTCCAAAAAATGTTACTTGGGGTTACTGGGTTAGGGTGGAGGTGTGGGCTTAAGTAGGATGCTCTTCGGGTTGCGCAGTGGTTAGCACTGGGATTGTGGCACTGAGGACCCGGGTTTGAATCTCGGCCCTGGGTCACTGTCCGTGTGGAGTTTGCACATTCTCCCTGTGTCTGTGTGGGTTTTGCCCCCACAACCCATATTGTGCAGGTTAAGTGGATTGGCAACGCTAAATTGCCCCTTAATTGAAAAAAATAAGAATTTGGTACTTAAAATGTTTTTTTTTAAAGTAGGGTGTTTTTTCCAAGGGCCGGTGCAAACTCAATGTGCCGAATGGCTCCTGCACTGTAAATTCGATGTGGGTGGAATGGTAGCACAGTGGTTAGCACTGTTGCTTCACAACTCCAGGGACCTGGGCTTGCTTCCCGGCTTGGGTCATTGGGTCACTCTCTGTGAAGTCTGCACATTCTCTCCGTGTCTGCGTGGGTTTCCTCCGGGTGCTCCGGTTTCCTCCCACAGTCCAACAATGTGTAGGTTAGGTGGATTAGCCATGCTAAATTGCACTTATGTCCAAAAAGTTAGGTGGGGTTATGGGGATGGGTTGGAGGTGTGGGCATAGGTAGGGTGCTCTTTCCTTGGGCCGGTGCAGACTCGATGGGCTGAATGGCCTCCTTGTGCACTGTAAACTCTATAATTCCAATCAATTCTTTTGGTACTTCAAAGTGTTTGGAGATGTAAGTTTTTCTGAGCCCTAGTAATAGTGCATTTCTTTTACTTTTTATTCTTAACTATTGGGAATGGGAATGTCGGTGGACTTGGTAATGGTTTAGCAGCAAGTTATGAGTTCAAGTGCCACTGTGAAAAGTTGTGAAACTGAAATCAGTAGCCCCACCCATGTAGCATTTTAATCAAATTGCATGACTTTCAAAGTCCTCTGAAATAGCTAGTAAACTACTCCATTTACAAGTTTGCGGATGATACGACTGTGGTGGGCCGTATCTCAAACAATACGAATCAGACTATGGAAGGGAGATAAATCACTTGATTGCATGGTGTACCGAAAACAACCTCTCTAAGTGTCGGAAAGACCAAGAAACTAATAAAAGCAAATTACTGCGGATGCTGGAATCTGAAACGAAAGGGAAAATGCTGGAAAATCTCAGCAAGTCTGGCAGCATCTGTAGGGAGAGAAAAGAGTTAACGTTTCGAGTCCAATAACTCTTTGTCAAAGCTAGCAGACAGAGAGAGTGGGAAATATTTATACTGTGGAGTAGGAATGAAAGATGAGTCATAGCCACAGAAACCCAGGGAAACTTGGTGCTAATGGCCACAGAAACCAAGGGGAAGGAGTGCTAATGGCAGTCCCCAGAGAGGACAAAAGATGTGAAAGGTCAAACAGCAGGGATTGATCATTGACTTCAGGAAGTGTAGCACGTCGCACACTCCTGTCTGCATCAATGGCTCCGTAAGTGGAGATGGTCCTGGTGGTCACCATCACCAACAGTCTGTCCTGGTCCACTTGGGTTGATGCAACAGTCAAGAAAGCCCAACAATGTCTCTACTTCTGACGAAAGCTAAAGAAATTCGGCATGTCTGCATTGACTCTCTCAAACTTCTACAGATGTGCGATAGAGAGAATCCTATCTGGCTGCATCACAGCCTGGTATGGCAACTGCTTGGTCCAAGATCGCAAGAAACTGCAGACTGTGGTGAACTTAGCCCAATGCATCACACAAGCTTGCCACCCCCACATTGATTCTGTATATACCTCCCACAGCCTCAGCAAGTCAGACAGCATTATCAGAGACCCCTCCAGGCATTCTTCCAGACCCTTCCATCGGGCAGAAGGTACAGAAGTCTGAATAACTGCACATCCAGACATAGGAACAGCTTCTTCCCCACAGCTACAAGACTCCTCAACGACTCCCCCTCTGAATGATCTGTTCCCTGTAAGAACACCATACACGACGCCCTATACTGCTCTTGTTCATGTCTGTGCTTTGTTTGGTCCCTTGTTCCGCACTGTAACCAATCACTGTTTGTCGAAGTACCATTTGTCAATGTACTCTGTTGATTATTCTTTTTGTCTACTATGTACGTACTGTTTATGTTCCCTCGGACGCAGAAAAATACTTTTCACTGTACTTCGGTGCATGTGACAGTAAATCAAACCAAAGAACTTGGGGAAACCATGCCATCCATATTGAGAACACCTAAATTTTTTTATGGCTCAGTTGCATATCGGATGGTCTGTGTGAATTGGTGCAGGAAGGAGTCGCTTGATTTGGTGGAGATGTTTTTTTTTCTCTGCGTGTGATTAACTGTAAACTGGTTTTGGAGTATAAGGTTAAAATAGTTAATACAATGTTGCATTTCCACATTTGCAATGCAAAAGTCAATCTGTTTGAAATGTACACAAAGGCGTGCCATGCCTTATTAGTTTTGTAACAGATGAATTTGCACGATTCCTTCTAACACATGTGCTCCACTCCCCAGTGAAGCAACACCATAGTCACTTTGGATTAAAGCTCTAAATGGGCACAGTAAGTCAATTTTGACTCCTGCACAACTATCCATTTTGTATTCTGCCAATATTTACAGATCTGAGCAAGAGTCATGGAATTAATTCAGCTAATCCTTCATTTCAACTGTGCAGAACTGACTCGATGTGCATAACCAAACCAAATCATTGTTCATTTCATGGGTTTTCCCACTGGCGTCAAGTTATGTTTATTACATAGAATTGTAACTGGTTTGGATTTCTATGATGATTGCCAGTTTTCAGAGAAAATAAGATTATTTAATTATATTGATTGGTCTGATACTTGTTAATGCTGATACAATTCTACATGCAGAATATTTTGCACAATAAGCACAATAACGCTACAGATCCCCTTAGGCTCTTGCATTGCTGTGTTACTTTCTAATGGTCTAACCAATGGGTCTCCAAGTGTTTCCTTTTGATCACCGAGTTAAGGAGGCCTGTGGGAATCTGGATACCATTGCAGCTTTGCTTTTCCTCCAATAAGTAGAAAGAATTTTGATTTATACTTTGGTGACTGGGGTGTCTCAAACCAATTTTCAGCATAATGCAGTACTTTTCAATTGTAGTCACTGTTGTAATGTAGGCAATGTGGCAGCCTATTTGTGCACAATGATATCCCATAAACAGTAACGTGGTAATGATCAGATTACCTGTTTTAGTCATGTTGGTTGAAGGATAAATATTATGTAGGAATAACTCCCTGGTTCGTGGCTTGCAATATTGCGATTGGATATTTTGCATCTACAAGAGAGGGAATACAGGGGCCTTGGTTTAACAGCTCAGCTGAAAATCATAGCCACAGGAGACTGTGCAGGAAGCACAGTAGAATAAGTCACCACGGCTTTATAGATCAGATAGCCTATGCCCCATAAGCTAATATTGATTTCAATGTTTATAGAAGTGCAAGAAGTAATTATTTCAACAGTACCAATCATCAATGCTGTACTTTGCTATACTGCACCTTTCTATAACTAACATTATATTCTGCAGTCTCCTTCCTTCCCTATGTACGGTATGCATTGTTTGTACAGCATGCAAGAAACAATACTTTACACTGTATACAGTACTAATACATGTGACAAATCAAATCAGTAGTCTGATTGAATGGTGCAGCTGCTTGAGGGGCTGAATGGTCTTTTAGTGTATCAGCAAGTACATGTTTTGGCAATAACATTGTTAAGCCAATTACCTTATTAAAGAGGTGGTTACAGACTAACTTTCAAAAGAGTATAAATGGACACAGTTGGAACAATTGGGGTTGGGAAATCTTTTGTAGTTTGTAACTCTACAGCTGTATGCACAATTAACTTGCTGGAAGTAAAAAAGACAAGCTGCTGTATTCCTCCATCATATTCCAATATTTGATATTAACGCTGCTGAATAGATGAAAAATCAGTGTTCGCACATAAGTTTAAGCAAAATGCCTGTTAACAATGTTCTGGATTCATTTAAACTTTACAGCGCTTTGTTGGATATTGTAGGTTTCATTGGAACAATATTGTTCCACTTAAATTGGTTATCACAGGGAGTGCTTTACGTTACTGAAGAAATCCCAAGGGCTAATATGGAGCGGCAGATAAGCTGGAAAGAAGATGAAGTGTACATTTGACTGTACAGTAGATATCATTGCATTTTTAGATTTATCTACATGATATGGCCTTTGCTGGTGAGGCCAGAGTTTATTGTCCATCGCTTTTGTTTTAAATTTAGAGTACCCAATTCATTTTTTCCAATTAACAGACGATTTAGCATGTTCAATCCACCTACCTTGCACATCTTTGGGTTGTGGGGGTGAAACCCACGCAAACATGGGGAAAATGTGCAAACTCCAGTCCATTGCTAGTTGCCCTTCAGAAGGTGGTGGTGAGCTGCATTCTTGAACTGCTGCAGTCCCCAATGTGTAGTTACACCCACACAACTGTTAGGGAGGGAATTTTAGGATTTTGATCCAGCGGCTGTGAAGAAGCAGCGATATCTTTCCAAGTCAGGTTGGTGAGTGACTTGGAGGGGAACCACCAGGTGCTGATGTTCCTAGGTATCTGCTGCTCATGTCCTTCTAGATGGTAGCGGTCGTGGGTTTGGAAGATGCTGTCCAATAATAATAATCTTTAATAGTTCGCAAGTATGCTTACATTAACATTGCAATGAAGTTACTGTGAAATTTCCCTAGTCGCCATGCTGGTGCCTGTTCGGGAACACGGAGAATTTAAAATGTCCAATTCATTTAATAAGCACATCTTTCAGGACTTGTGGGAGGAACCCGGAGCACCTGGAGAAAACCCACACAGACACGGGGTAAACATGCAGACTCCGCACAGCGACCCAAGCCGGAGTTACTGCAGTGGGTCCTATAGATGGTACACATGCCTGTCACCTATTTGTTGGTGGTGGAGGGTTTGAATGTTTGTAGAAGGGGAAGCAATCAAGCGCGCTGCTTTGTCCTGGATGTTGTCCAGCTTCATGTGTTACATAGAACATACAGTGCAGAAGGAGGCCATTCGGCCCATCGAGTCTGCACCGACCCACATTAAGCCCTCACCTTCCACCCGATCCCTGCAACCCAATAACCCCTCCTAACCTTTTTGGACACTAAGGGCAATTTAGCATGGCCAATCCACCTAACCTCACGTCTTTGGACTGTGGGAGGAAACCGGAGCACCCGGAGGAAACACGCAGACACGGGGAGAACGTGCAGACTCCGCACAGACAGTGACCCAGTGGGGAATTGAACCTGGGACCCTGGCACTCTGAAGCCACAGTGCTATCCGCTTGTGCTACCCTCTCTTTTTTTTAAAAATACATTTTAGAATACCCAATTCATTTTTTCCATTTAAGGGGAAATTTAGTGTGGCCAATCCGCCTACCCTGCACATTTTTGGCTTGTGAGGGCGAAACCCACGCAAGCACGGGGAGAATATGCAAACTCCACATGGACAGTGACCCAGAGCCGAGATCGAACCTGGGACCTCGGCGCCGTGAGGCTGCAGTGCTAACCCATGCGCACCGTGCTGCCACTGTTGTTGGAGCTACACTCGTCCAGGCAAGTGGAGAGTATTACATTACAATCATGACCTGTGTTATAGATGGTGGACAGGCTTTGGGGGTCAGGAGATTAGTTATTTGCCATTGGATTCCTAGCCTTTGACCTGCAGTGGTAGCCACAGTATTTATATGACTAGTTTAGTTCAGTTTCTGGTCAATGGTAACTCCAGGATCTTAAAAGTGGGGGGTTCTGTAATGGTACTGCCAGGATGTCAAGGGGCAATGATGAAGATGGTCATTGTCTGGCACTTGTGTAGACTTGTGATGTCACTTGCCACTTGTCAGCTCAAGCCTGGATATTGCCCAGCTCTTACTGCATTTGGGAATTGACTGCTTCATTATCTGAGAGTTGCGAATGGCACTGAACATTGTGCAGTAATCTGTGAAAAGCCCCACTTCTGGTCTTATGAAGGAAGGTCATTGATAAAGCAGCTGAAAATGGTTGGACCCACAACCTGTACTGTACTAATTTTCTACTTTAAAAAATACTCTGCCTTGCTTCTCTATTGTCTCCGTTCTCCCCAATAGCGAGGCCCTTTTAATCGATTAAAGAGACAGTGGTACCACGGATATAAAATTGGGTAAGGACCAGGAAATAAATATTGGTAAATGGTTGTTTTTGTAGACTGGAGGCATGTGTACAATGTGAACCCTAGGGGTCAATATTAGGATTGCTCTTTTTCTTATACACCACATGACAAGGATGTGGAGGCTTTGGAGAACATGCAGAGGCGGTTTACTCCTGGTCTGGTGGGTGTTAGATATGTGGAGAGGCTGAATAGATTTGACTGTTTTCATTAGCAAGACTGGTTAGGGAAGCATGGTGGTGCAGTGGTTAGAATTGCTGCCTCACGGCACCGAGGTCCCAGGCTCGATCTCTGCTCTAGGTCACTGTCCATGTGGAGTTTGCACATTCTCCCCGTGTTTGCGTGGGTTTGCCCCCACAACCCAAAGATGTGCAGGGTAGGTGGATTGGCCATGCTAAATTATCTCTTATTTGGAAAAAATAAATTGGGTACACAAAATTTATAAAAATTTTAAAAAGACTGAGGTTGAAGGGTGATCTGATAGAGGTTTACAAGATTGAGGGCATGGGTAGAGTGGATGGGCAGGCACTCTTTCCCAGGATGGAGGGGTCAGTCACCAGGGGGCATAGATTTAAGGTCAGTGGGATAAAGTTTAGAGGAGATGTGCGAGGCAGGTTTTTGACGTAGAGGGTGGTGAGTGCCTGGAACTGGTTGCCAGGGGAGGTTATGGAAGCAGACACATTAACAGTGTGCAAAAGGCTCCTTGACAAACACATGGATAGGATGGGTATAGAGGGATACGGCACAAGGAAGTGCTGAGGGTTTTGAAAAAGGTTGGTATCATGACCGGTACTGGCTTGGAGGGCCGAAGGGTCTGTTCCTGTGCTGTATTGTTTTTTGTTCTTTGTCAATGACCTGGACCTGAGTATGTAATCACAAATTGCCTGAGTAGCCAGATCTTTGATATGTAGTAACTAATGAGGATGGTGACAGATGTAAAGAGGGCATGGACAATGGTGAAATTGACATGACGTGAAATTTAATTTAAACATTTTGGTCGGTAAAATGAGAGGCAATATGAAGTGTACATGCGCGTTACATTCGTGCCACACTACAGCCAGGCAATGACCATCTCTAGCAAGAGAGGATCTAATCATCAACCCATGACGGGCTGGTTTAGCACAGTGGGCTAAGCAGCTGGCTTGTAATGCAGAAAAAGCAGCAGCGTGGGTTCAATTCCTGTACCGGCCTCCCCGAACAGGTGCTGGAATGTGGCGACTTGGGGCTTTACACAGTAATTTCACTGAAGCCTACTTGTGACAATAAGCTATTATTATATTTAATGGCATTACCATCACTGAATTCAACATCCTATGGGTTACCATTGGCCATAAACTGAACTGGATTTGCCATATAAATTCTGTGGCTGCAAGAGCGGATCAGAGGCTAGGAATCCTCCGGCTGGCATCTCGCTTTCTGAACCCCCAAAATCTGTCCACAATCTACAAGGCACAAGCCTTGTGATGGAAAACTCTCTGCTTGCCTGGATGAGTGCAGATCTAACAACATTTAAGAAGCTTGATACTATCAAGCACAAAGTATCTTGCATGATTGGGACCTCATCCACCACCTTCAACATTCACTCCCTCCACCATTGACCACAGTAGCAGCCGAGTGTACCATCTGCAAGATACACTTCAATAACTCCGCAAAGTTCCTTCGGACTTTCCAAACCCATGACCACTACCATGTGGAAGGACAGTGGCAATTGATACATGGGAGCACCACCACCTGCAAGTTCCCCTCCAAGCCACTCGCCATCTTGACTTGGGAATATATTGCCATTCCTTACTGTTGCAGGGTCAAAATCCAGGAACTCCTTCCCAAACAGCACTGTGGGTGTACTTACACCACGCAGACTTACAGCAGTTCAAGAAGGCAGCTCACCACCACCTTCTCAAAGGACAATTTGGAATTGGCAATAGAAGCTGGCCTAGCCAGTGAAGCCCACATCCCTTGAAATGATTTTTTATAAATTAAAGGAGATGCAAAAATCTGGGGGTGTACGTATGCAAATCTTTCGACAGTGGCAGGACGAGTTGAGAAGGCTGTGATTTTTTAAAGCATATGTGACCCTTTAGTAACAGAGGAGTAGGGTTCCAAAGGAAGTAAGTTGTGCAAAACCTTTAAACACTTTAGCAGAAGTATTGTGTTCAATTCTGGGGGCTGCACTTGAGAAAGATCGTTGAGGTCTTGAAGGGTGCAAAATAATTTACTGGAATGCTTCCAGGGATGAGGTGTGTGATTGTGTGGATAAGCTGGTGAAGCTGGAATTGTTCTGAGGGAAAAGAAAGTTGAGGGAACATTTGAAGAAAAAAAATCCAATTAAGGTGCAATTTAGTGTGGCCAATTCACCTACCCTGCACATCTTTGGGTTGTGGGGGTGAGACCCACACAGACACAGGGAGAATATGCAAACTTCACATAGACAGTGACCCAGGATCGAACCTGGGCCCATGGTGCCGTGAGACAGTAGTGCTGACCACTGTGCCACAGTGCTGTCCTGTTAAAGGGAGATTTGATGAACGTATTCAAAGTGTTTTCAATAGAGTAAATAATTAAGAAACTGTTTTCAATGGCAAAAGTGTCAGTAACTGTGAACACAAATTTACAGAGAAAGCCAATCACCAGAGTTGGCAAGAGGTGTGAAATGGAACAAACCCCTTTGAAAGGGTGGCAGAAGGAGATTCAATTGTAATAAAAAGCAAATTTAATAAATACATGAAGGGCAAATATTTATATGATGGTGAGTCCAATTGTATGCTGGACTGAAGCACTGTCACAGACAGAATGGGCCGAATGGCCATCGCATTATGATTCCAGAAGTAATTTGCGTTCTGCGTGGGTACATTGTGAGATTATCAAAACAAAGAGTATGAAAGTTTATAAAATCAATTAATACCAGGAGAAGCTTTTTGTTCTTTCTACCCCAACAGAACTTTTTCCCAAAGTAACATCAACCAGAATACAGCTCCAACAATAACTCGGTGGATCTATCAAGTGAATCATGGAATCATAGAATTTACAGTGCAGAAGGAGACCATTCGGTCCATCGAGTCTGCACCGGCTCTTGGAGAGAGCACCCCACTTAAGCCCACACCTCCACCCCATCCCCGTAAACCAGTAACCCCACCTAACCCAAGGGCAATTTAGCATGGCCAATTCTGCACATCTTTGGACAGTGGGAGGAAACCGGAGCACCTGGAGGAAACCCACGCAGACCCGGGAGAACATGTAGACCCGGCACAGACCGTGACCAAGCTGGGAATCGAACCCGAGACCCTGGAGCTATGACGGAACTGTGCTACCCACTGTGCTACAGTGTTGCCTTCGTACCAATCAAGAAGGCATAAGGCCCAGGCCCGAGTCTATGCTGAGCTATCCAATATCAGTGAATATAGTAACATGGGTATTTGAGCCCACCTCTCTGGAAAATACAGATTCCCAGTGCTGTCCAGTGATCATTTCCAGGGTGTGCCTGTGTTACGGTGTCTATAATTCCTTGTGTGGTTCAGCACCCTGCTAAAACCCACTTTCGATCGCACATGAATAATGACCACTTGGATGAGGTGGTGGGGATTTTTTGGTGCATTGGAACTGTCCCCCAGCGGAGAAGAGAGAAGAAAAAAATTGTAAAAGGATTCATGAGCGAGAGTAATGGATCTAGATGTTTACATTTCTTGGCGCTTCTCTTAATCTGCTGCCTGTGACGTGGAGTCATTTGCTGGCGTCTGCTGATCTTTTACTGAACAATATTTAATTCACTTACAAGCTGTAAAAGTTGCTGATCCACATAATGAGCAGCAGACATCATGCATTGATTCAGCAGCAGTTTGGCAGATCAGCAGATCAGAAGTGTATATCCAGCTCTGCAAGGCATATGCTTATAGGATTTGTTTGCTCTGCCTGCCTTCCATCTAGAGAACAGTTTAGTGAAGTGTTTCACTCATCTAGAGGTTACATGAACATGTCACCGAATGACCATTTTTAGAGTGCCGAAGGAAACCGTTTGGTCCATCAAGTCTGCACTGGATTGGGGCAGCACGTGGCGCAGTGGTTAGCACTGGGACTACAGCGCTGATGACCCTGGTTCAAATCCTGGCCCTGGGTTACTGTCGTGTGGAGTATGCACATTCTCCCTGTGTCTGAGTTTCACCCGCACAATCCAAAGATGTGCAGGTTAGGTGGATTGGCCACGCTAAATTGCCCCTTAATTGGAAAAGAAAAATAACTGGGTACTCTAAATTAATTTTTTTTAAATGTCTGCACTGGATCTCTGAAAGAGCATCCTACCTAGTCAGACACCCCTGTCGTATCCCCATAACCTTGCATGTTCATTCTTTCTTTTCAGATAGCACTCTAATTCCTTTTGAATATCTCAATTGAACCTCTCTCCACCACCCTCTCGTGAAGTTTGTCTCCAACACCAACCACCCGCTGGGTGAAATAATTTTTCCTCGCCTCGATTCTACGACTTTTGCCACTTATTTAAAATTGTGCCCTCTGGTTCTTGTTGCTCACTATTTACCCTGTCCATACTCAGGATCTTGAATGCCTTTCTGAAGTCTCCTCTCGCCCTTTCCTCTAAGAAAAACAGTATAAAATGCCGGCCGGTGGAGGCAGTGGGCGGAGGAGCAGCAGGCGGCCCTTCTGCGCTACTTTACGGAGCTGAAAGTGGCGTTGCTGGACTCTCTGAAGGTTACGACAAATAAGCTGCTGGAGACCCAGACAACCCAGGGGGCAGCGATCCTTGAGTTGCAGCAGCAGGCCTCTGAGCGCGAGGATGATGCCTCAGCCCTCGTGGGGAAGGTGGAGATGCACGAGGCGCTGCACTAAAAGTGGCAGGATCGTTTTGAGGAGATGGAGATTTGGTCAAGGAGGAAAAACTTGTGGATCCTGGGCTTCTTGGAGGGGACGGACCTGCCGGCTTATGTGGCCGTGATGCTGAACTCGCTGGTGGGGGCAGGATCTTTCCATCTGCCCCTGGAGCTGGAGGGGTACTGGCAGGAGGCCTAAGGCAAATGAACCCCCGTGGGCGGTGCTGGTGCGGTTCCATCGGTTCAGTGACCGGGAGTGTGTTCTGCCATGGGCCAAGAAGGTGAGGAGCAGCAAGTGGGAGAATTCGATAGTGCGTATCTACCAGGACTGGAGTGCGGAGTTGGCCAAGTGGAGGGCCGGGTTTAACCGGACAAAGGCGGTGCTCCACAGCAGGCAGGTGAAATTCGGCATGCTGCCGCCTGCGCGCTTGTGGGTCACCTACAAGGACCGGCATCACTATTTTGAGTCCCCGGAGGAGGCATGGGCCTTTGTGCAGGCTGAAAAGTTGGACTCGAACTAGGGATTGGGGACTGTGGGTGTTTTTTGTATCACTGTTTATGCTGTTGCTGGCTATTCTGTTTGTTTTTTTCCTGCTTTCGGATGATGTTGGTTATGGTTTTGTGTTTTAAGGGGGGTGTTGGGGTCTGTGGTTCTGTTTTTGTTTGTACGGGGTTGGTGGGTGGGTTGGGACTGCTATTTGGGAGCTGCGTTGAGGGGGTGGGGTGGGGCAGTGGGAAAGCGCGGGCTCTCCTCTGGTTTCCCGTGCTGCAGGACGAGGGGGGTGGAGCTGGTGGCAAGGTGCGTGGCTATCAGATCAGTTTTCCCGCGCTGGGGCGGTGCCAAGGAGCTGCTGCGGGGGGAGGGGTGACCCCATGTCGGGAGGGGTCGGAGTTGGGGCGGGAGCTGCCGGGGTCAGCAGAAGTCAGCTGGCTCACGGGAGTACTATGGAGGGAGCTAGGAGGGGTCCTAGCCTGGTTTTTTTTGGGGGGGGGGGGGGGGGGGGGGGGAGAGATACTGGGTTGCTGGTTGGCCAGGGAGGAGCTGGTGTGGGTTGGGGTGAGGTTCTCTCGCCGTGGGAAATGGGCCGAGTGGGGGGGTGCTGGCCAGGGGCGAGCAGTCGATGGGCTATGGCTAGTCGAGGGGGGCGGGGTGCCCCCTGATCCGGCTGATCACGTGAGGGGGTTGAATGGGCCGGTGAAGCGGGCCCGGGTGTTTTCTCATCTGAAGGGGCTGAAGGCGGACGTGGCCATGCTTCAGGAGACTCACCTGAAGGTGGCGGACCAGGTTCGTCTGAGGAAGGGGTGGGTGGGGCAAGTTTTCCATTCAGGGCTCGACGCGAAGAACCGGGGGGTGGCGATCCTGGTGGGGAAGAGGGTGGCATTTGAGGCGTCTGAGGTGGTGGCTGATAGTGGCGGCAGATATGTGATGGTGAGCGGTAAGCTGCAGGGGGAGAGGGTGGTGTTGGTAAATGTGTACTCCCCAAATTGGGATGATGCTGGTTTCATGAGGCGTATGTTGGGCCGCATTCCTGACCTGGAAGCGGGGGGCCTGATCATGGGGGGGGGGGGCAGACTTCAGTACGGTGCTGGATCCCCCACTGGATCGTTCTAGTTCTAGGACAGGCAGGAGGGCGGCGAAGGTGTTGAGGGGGTTTATGGACCAGATGGGAGGGGTGGATCCCTGGAGGTTTGGGAGGCCGAGGGCTCGGGAGTACTCTTTTTTTTTTTCTCTCCCACGTGCACAGGGTTTATTCCCGTATTGATTTTTTGTCCTGAGTAGGGGGCTGGTCCCGAGGGTGGAGGATGCCGAATATTCGGCTGTAGCAATTTCGGACCATGCTCCGCATTGGGTGGATCTGGAGATGGGGAGGTGCGGGACCAGCGCCCGCTTTGGCATCTGGACGTGGGGTTGTTGGCTGATGAGGTCTGCAGGAGGGTCCGGGGATGTATTGAGAGGTACCTCGAGGCCAATGATACTGGGGAGGTCCGGGTGGGGATGGTGTGGGAGGCTCTGAAGGCAGTGATTGGGGGGGGGGAGCTGATCTCCATCCGAGCCCATAGGGAGAGGGGGGAGGAGAGGGAGAGACTGGTGGGGGAGCTGCTGAGTGTAGATAGGAGGAATGCGGAGGCCCCGGAGGATGGATTGCTGGGGGAGCGGTGTAGCCTGCAGGCCAAGTTTGATTTATTGACCACCAGAAAGGCGGCGACACAGTGGAGGAAGGCGCAGGGAGCGGTCTATGAATATGGTGAGAAGGCGAGCAGGATGCTGGCGCATCAGCTTTGCAAGCGGGACCCGGCTAGGGAGATTGGTGGAGTGAAGGATAGGGGTGGGAATGTGGTGCGGCAGAGGTCAATGGGGTCTTTAGGGATTTCTACAGGGAACTGTACCGGTCGGAGCCGCCGGTGGTTGGGGCGGGGGGGGGGGGGGGGGGGGGAAGAAGAGAGAAATGGAGAGCTTTTTGAACAGGCTGCGATTTCCAAGGGTGCAGGAGGCGCAGGTGGAGGGACTGGGGGCGCCGATCGAGTTTGAGGAGTTGGTTAGAGGGATTGGCCACATGCAGTCGGGGAAGGCGCCGGGACCGGATGGGTTCCCGGTTGAATTTTATAAAAAATACGCGGACCTGTTGGGCCCCCTGTTGGTTCGGACCTTTAATGAGGCATGGGAGGGGGTAGTTTTGCACCCGACGATGTCACGGGCGCTGATTTCCCTGATCCTGAAGCGAGATAAGGACCCCTTGCAGTGTGGATCATATAGGCCAATTTCACTGCTGAATGTGGACGCCAAGTTGCTGGCGAAGATCTTGGCTACTAGAATAGAAGATTGTGTGCCGGAGGTGATACATGAAGATCAGACAGGTTTTGTGAAGGGGAAGCAGCTGAACGCTAACGTGCGAAAGCTGCTAAATGTGATAATGATGCCGGCGGCAGAAGGAGAGGCGGAGATTGTGGTGGCATTGGATGCGGAGAAGGCCTTTGATAGGGTTGAGTGGGGGTACTTGTGGGAGGTGTTAGAGAGGTTCGGGTTTGGGGAAGGTTTTATTAAATGGGTGAGGTTGCTGTATGAGGCCCCGATGGCGAGTGTAGCAACAAATGGGAGGAGATCCGAGTACTTCAGGCTCTACCGTGGGACGAGGCAGGGGTGCCCCCTGTCCCCCTTGCTTTTTGCATTGGCAATTGAGCCTCTGGCCATGGCGCTCAGGCAGTCGGGGAGGTGGAGGGGTCTGGGGTGGGGAGGAGCACCGAGTGTCGCTTTATGCAGATGACTTGCTGCTGTATGTAGCAGACCCGGTGGGGGGGAATGCCGGAGGTGATGGAGATTCTTGCTGAGTTTGGGAGTTTCTCGGGCTATAAGTTGAACCTGGGCAAGAGCGAGCTGTTTGTTGTACACCCGGGAGATCAGGAGGAGGGGATTGGTAGGCTCCCGCTAAAAAGGGCAGTGAGGAGTTTTAGGTACCTGGGGGTTCAGGTGGCTAGGAGTTGGGGGACTTTGCATAAGCTTATTTGTACTAGGTTGGTGGAGCAGATGGAGGAGGAGTTTAAAAGGTGGGACATGCTACCGCTGTCGTTGGCGGGTCGAGTACAGTCCGTTAAAATGACGGTGCTCCCGAGGTTTTTGTTTTTGTTTCAGTGCCTCCCCATTTTCATTCCGAGGGCCTTTTTTAGGAGGGTGAACAGCAGCATCACGGGATTTGTTTGGGCGCACGGGACTCCGAGGGTGAGGGGGGTCTTTTTGGAGCGGGGCAGGGATAGAGGGGGACTGGCGCTGCCCAACCTCTCTGGGTACTATTGGCCGGCTAATGTCTCAATGGTACGCAAGTGGGTAATGGATGGGGTGGGGGCAGCATGGAAACGGATGGAGATGGCGTCCTGTGGAGGCATGAGCCTGAAGGCACTGGTAACGGCGCCGTTGCCGCTCCCTCCAACGAGGTACACTACGAGCCCGGTGGTGGCGGCTACCTTCAAGATTTGGGGGCAGTGGAGGTGACACAGGGGGGAAGTGGGGGGCTCGGTGGAGGCCCCGCTGCGGGGGAACCACCGGTTTGTCCCAGGGAACATTGATGGCGGGTTCCTGGGGTGGCACAGGGCGGGCATAAGGAAGTTGGGAGACCTGTTCATTGACGGGTGGTTTGCGAGCCTGGATGAGCTGGAGGAGAAGTTTAAGCTTCCCCCCGGGGAATATGTTCAGTTACCTTCAGGTCAAGGCGTTTGCTAGGCGGCAGGTGGAGGGGTTCCCTTCGCTGCCCCCGTGGGGGGTAAGGGATAGGGTGCATTCGGGGGTGTGGGTCGGGGATGGGAAGGTGTCTGACATCTACCAGGTGATGCAGGAGGTGGAGGAGGCGTCGGTAGAGGAGCTGAAGGCTAAGTGGGAAGTAGAGCTGGGGGAGCAGATTGAGGAGGGCACATGGGCGGACGCCCTGGAGAGGGTGAACGCCTCCTCTTCATGTGCGAGGCTTAGCCTCATCCAGTTCAAGGTACTGCACAGGGCTCGTATGTCCGGGACGAGAATGAGCAGTTTTTTTTGGGGGTGACGACAGGTGCATTAGGTGTTTGGGGAGCCCAGCGAACCATGCCAATATGTTTTGGGCATGCCCGGCACTGGGGGAATTCTGGCAGGGGGTGGCGAGGACGGTGTCGATGGTGGTAGGGTCCAGGGTCAAGCCAGGCTGGGGTCTCGTGATATTTGGCGTTGGGGGTGGAGCCGGGAGTGGAGGAGGTGAAAGAGGCCGGTGTTTTGGCCTTTGCGTCCCGAGTAGCCCGGCGGAGGATCTTGTTGCAATGGGAAGATGCGAGACCCCCAAGCATGGAGACCTGGATCAATGACATGGCGGGATTCATTTAAGCTGGAGAAGGTCAAATTCGCCCTGAGGGGGTCGGTACAAGGGTTCTTTAGGCAGTAGCAGCCTTTCATAGAATTTACAGTGCAGAAGGAGGCCATTCGGCCCATCGAGTCTGCACCGGCTCTTGGAAAGAGCACCCTACCCAAGGTCAACACCTCCCCCTATCCCAATAACCCAGTAACTCCACCCAACACTATGGGCAATTTTGGACACTAAGGGAAATTTATCATGGCCAATCCACCTAACCTGCACATCTTTGGACTGTGGGAGGAAACCGGAGCACCCGGAGGAAACCCACGCACACACGGGGAGGATGTGCAGACTCCTTACAGACAGTGACCCAAGCCGGAATCGAACCTGGGACCCTGGAGCTGTGAAGCCATTGTGCTATCCTCGACTTTCTGGCTCAACAATAGGGAACTAGGTCAGCAGCAACCTGGGGGGAAGGGGGGGGGGGTTTCAGGGGGGGCATTGTTTATGTTAATTTAATTTATTGTTAACTTATTTTGTTGTTTATTTGGTTTGGGGGTGGGGGGGGGGGGGGTTCGCTATATGCATTGTTACGGGTGCCGGGGGGTGTTTATTATTGTTATTATTATTATTGTTCTATTATACATTTTTCAAAAATCTCAATAAAAATTATTTTTTTAAAAACCTCAAAAAACCCCAGCAAGCTCCAAGAGCTGGTGCAGACTCGATGGGCCGAATGGCCTCCTGCACTGTAAATTCTATGAAAAAAAATAATAAAAGTTTCACAGCTTTTTTAAAAAATGTGCTTATTCTCTTTATGGCCAATTTCTGTCTTGAATATACTCAGTGTCAGGTCACTTAGAGCTCTCTGGGGTAAAAATCCTCTGGGTGAAGACATTTCTCCACCTCTATGATAAATTGCTGATTCCTTACTCCGCCTCCTTACCACTTTGTTTTAAAATCTGCAGCTAGAAGAAACATCCTCCCAACATCTGCCTTGTCAAGCCCTTGAAGAATTTTAGTTGTTTCAGTGAGATCACTTCTCATTCTTCACGTTTGGAAGCATAGGCTTAGTTCAATAAATTCACCCACAAAGGATCCCAGGAATTAATCCATTGATCCTTTGTTGCATCTTCCCAAAGGTAGTTCTAATTTCCTTGGGTAAGGAGACCAAAATTGTACATAATACTCCAGGTGCGGTTACGCTAAAGCCCTATATAACTGCAGTAAGATTTCTTCTTATGAGCCAACCCCCTTTAAAATTTGGACTGCCAATCAAGCTTTATTATGGATGCTATAGAAGTTTGAATGCTCTTGAAACTATGGGCAAATGGAGAGTATTCCATCACACCTGTAGCTTGTGTATGGTGGGAAAAGGTTTCGTGAATGTAGAGGTGATTTACCAATCATAGAATATCCAATCTCTGACCTCATGCAGCCACAATATTTTTGTTAGTCCAGTTAAGTCACTGGTCAGTGATGAGCCCTCCAGGATGTTCCATGGGAATTTGGTTATAGTAATCCATTGAATGTTAAAGGAAGGTGGTTCGACCCTCTTGTTGAAGATGGCCAGCGCCTGGCACTTCTGTGGCATGAATGTTACTTGACTTACCAACCCAAACCTTGAATGTTGTCCAGGTCTTGCTGCAGGTGGACATGGACTGTTTCATTATCTGAGAAGTTGCACCTAGAAATGAAGAACAGTTGTTAGCAAATATTCCTATTTCTGAACTTATGATGAGAAGGTCATTGGTGAAGGAGTTGAAGATGGTTAGGCCTTGGACATTGCCCTGAGGAATTCCTGAGATGATTGGCTTTCAAAAACTGCAGCCATCCTCCCATGGACATGGTATGACTCGAGCACTGGAGAGTTTGCCCTTGCTTTCCTGACTCAAGTTTTGCTGTGCCTCATACATTTGGTTACATGTTGCCTTGATGTCAAGGGCAGTCATTCTCCTTACCTCTGGAGTTCTGCTCTTTTGACCATGTTTGGACCAAGAGTGCAATGAAGTCAGGAGCTGAGGCCCTGGTGGAATCCAAACCGCATCAGTGAGCAGGTGGCGTGCACATGTGCTGCTCGATGGCCACCACAAAAAACACTAATCAGAATTGATGGGGAATAAATGGAGCTGCTTTTAAGAAGACCACAATGACCTGATGTCTGGTTTCAAGCTGAAGAGTTTCAGTTTTGTGTTGGGCTCCGCATTCAACAGATTCCTCCTTTGTTTACAGCCGCTCAAGTGTTAAAATCTGATCTTGCAGTTGTATATTCTTCCTGTTTAAAAATCTTCCCATAAAACTGCATTATTAGTGCTCCCATTTAACTTGTGTTGTGCACATGGAAGCTGCTCTGGTTGTGTGACACTGCACAAGTGGTGGGTGAGGCCTTGCTTGTTCTCTCCTATGGCCTCAGCTGTGATGTGTGTTAGTGACTTGTATTTTGGATTAGCTGCAGATACTTGGAGAACCCTCGCAGACCACCAGTGGTGGTGGACTGAAGTGGCTGTGATTAGCCAGTTTAAATTTGTCTGGCTTCAATTATTGGCTCAGTAGAATTAGGAACATAGGATTGCTCTTTATTCTTCCCATGTACCTACTGATCCTGTAAAGCATATATGTCAAACTCAAGGCCCGCGGGCCAAATCCGGCCCGCGGTGGAATTATCTTTGGCCCGCGAGATAATATCTAATTACTTTTTTTTTGATTTAAATTTTTTTTTATTTTTTTTAAATTTAGATTAGCCAATTATTTTTTCCAATTAAGGGGCAATTTAGCGTGGCCAATCCACCTACTCTGCACATTTTTGGGTTGTGGGGGCGAAACCCACGCAGACACGGGGAGAACGTGCAGACTCCACACGGACAGTGACCCAGAGCCGGGATCGAACCTGGGACCTCAGCGCCGTGAGGCGGTTGTGCTAACCACTAGGCCACCGTGCTGCCCTAATAATATCTAATTACTATTAAAGCTGGCTCCAGCAATTGAAGCGCCTATGGCGTATGATATGGCTGATGCCGAGTTTATTCAGGTATAGTGTAAATCACAAAGTGTTGGCCTGTGGAAAAATGTTTTCATTAGAAATTACTCTGGAAAAGCTCCAGATAAAGCAATAAGAAATAAATGCAACTAATTTTTTATTTATTTAATATTTAATGTTGTTTTTATAGGCAATAACCTAAGCTTTATTAATTCCAGGTTCAATAAGTTCATTTCAATAAGATTTGCAAAAAAACATTGAACCAGTCCGGCCCTCGACTTGTCCCGATTTTTAAATTTTGGCCCACGGTGTATTTGAGTTTGACACCCCTGCTGTAAAGTGACCATACTTCGGCTTTCCATTTTTATGATTTCATTTTGGAAGCAATTTGTCGATGTTTATTTTTGGGAAAGGTTGAGTGAGGGAAAGCAGTTAGCTTCTATGCTTTACTTTTGGCTGCAGTTCATGCTGCTTTCAGGCTATATCTTGAGATTAATCAATATATAGATAACCTTCAATTTGTCCTGCAGCAAATTTCATCAACTCATTTCCCCTTGCCCCTCCCCAGGCTCTTGTTTGGCCGCGATCAGTTTGAATCCTGATGTTGACAACTTGACGAACATGCAGGGTCCCTAGTGGGCATAATCGCTGTCGTAACAGCGTATTCTGTTTCTTTGTGTTTGTGTTTGAAGAATTTCCAGATGCAATTTATTGTGTCTAATGAGATGTACACAGTCGATATTAGAAATGAAATATTGCCTGCCCTTCCTTTACTGCAGTTCAAATGTCCTCCGATATCAAGCTTTGTACCATGGTGTGCTTTGTTGAGTTCTTGTCGCTCTCTTCCCTTAGCCTTGAATAACAATTTTCTTGTACACAAGCTTACTGTCTGTTCTACTCTTCCTGTTTTTCAGTTTAGTTTGAACTTCTACTGAAACTACCTCTTATTATTTTGCACTGGCGTTTAAAGCATTGGCATGATTGGCCTATATCTACATTTTACATCAGTAATTAGCATGTTGTTCCTTCTTTGTTGCTTGTTTTCCAGTAATGTAGCCAAATTTGCACTTAATAACCTAATAATCCTGATGTATTTTGCTACATCCTGCCTGACTATTATTGCGAATTCGGCACGCTTAAGACCCGAGTGTACAAAAAGATCTGTTGGATTCTTTTTTAAAATTTGGAGTACCCAATTATTTTTTTCCAATTAAGGGGCAATTTAACGTGCCCAATCCACCTAACCTGCGCATATTTGGGTTGTGGGGGCTAAACCCACACAGACAAGAGGAGAATGTGCAAACTCCACAATGAGAGTTGCCCAAAACCGAGATTCAAACCTGGGTCCTCAGTGCCATAGGCAGCAGTGCTAACCACTGTTCCATGTGCCATCCTATATGTTGGATTCTTAACTGGGTTTTAGGACTTTTGACCATTGCCAATCTGTATTCCCTTCCAATGACAAATTTCTAATTGACCTCAAGTTCTTGCTGGTCACAACAGCCTTAAGAACTAGCTATTTTGCACACGTTAGTAACCTTAAGCAAAATGATAATTTGTGTATTGTGGCATGATACCACTGTTACTCAGTGTGTTGCCTGATGTACTGTTACTCAGTGTGTTGCCTGATGTACTGTTACTCAGTGTGTTGCCTGATGTACTGTGAGCAATTCCATAATTGATTTATTAATTATTTGTGTATTTTGTATATACATTTCTGTGGCAAAGATTCATCAGTACGGTTACTGACCAACTTAGAGTTGGTCATATGTTGGCCTCCTTCTGATTATTTTTTTTTTCCTAGATATTTCCCACATTGTTTCTGTAATAATCTAATAATCTTTATTTGTGTCACAAGTAGGCTTACATTAACACTGCGAAGTTACTGTGAAAATCCCCTGGTCGCCTGTTCGTGTACAGTGAGGGAGAATTCAGAATATCCAATTTACCTAACAAGCATTTCTTTTGGGAGAAAACTGGAGCACACCGAGGAAACCCACTCAACATGGGGAGAACGTGCAGGCTCCACACGGACAGTCACCCCAGCTGGGAATCGAACCTGGGTCCCTGGCACAATGAAGCAACTGTGTTAACCACTGTGCTACCGTGCTGCCCATAAGAAACAGTGCAGGGCTTCAGTCTCTGGAGCAGGCTTGAACCCACAGCCTCCTGAATCAGGAACCGAAGTGCTACCCAGAGAGCCAAACCTCTATAGGTTCAAATAGAAAAATGATTTTAAAAATAACTTGTATTTATATAGCACCTTTCTCAAATTCACCGTATTCAAAAGCACTTTACAAGCAATGAAGTACTATTTGATGTGCAGTCACTGTTGTAATGGTGGAAATGTAGCAAGTAGCTAATTTGCACACAGCAAGCTTCCACAAACGTGACCAAAATTAATTTTACTGCTGAGGCAGGATATTGAGGAGAATTGCCCATTTCGTTTCAACATTGCCATATGATCTTTATGTATATCTGAGACCTGACATACTTTGGTATGATGTCTCATCTGAAAGATGCTGACTCCAACTGTAATACTCGCTCAATTTTGCACTGAACTAAGATTTTGGAGTGGGTCTTAAACCCAGAACTCTGAGGGAAGAAGAGAGCCAACATCTAAATATAAATATAGAAGAAAAATCCCCCAAATGTGTCCCAATATACTTTTAGTTGTTAAAAGGAGATTAATTCAAATGTGTTGGTTCAAATGTCTTGGGTTTAATACATTTTTATTGGCATGATATGAAGAGTTGAGTAGATGCAGCTCATTATCGTGTTTTGCAAAAAAAACAAAAGTTGTCCATGTATAGTGGATTACTTTTGAAGTGCAGCCATTGTTTTGAGCTGGTTGCTGAACGAGGTGATCTGATGTTTGAGATCGGTTAATTAGCATTTCCAAAGATGGCGATGTGACACATTACTAATACTGTTTAAATATGCCTTCTATTTTGGAGATACGTAGTATCTTTAGGAGTTATGTTTGAAGTAAGATTTGTAAATTGGGTATTTAATAATTAGTCAGTAAATTGTGGAGATGGTCTCAGTCATTTGGGCTGATGTTTCAAGAACTGATTATGGAACAGTTCATTTTGTCGGTTTTATTGGTTCACCATCCATCAATATTTATCCGTTGGTGCATCCCACCAACTAGTACGTGAACATAACGCAGGTTTACATGTTCACTTATCTAATTACCTATATATCTAATAGCATCGCCAGTGGTTTCCTGATCTCTTCTAAAACCTCCTGATGTACATCCAAAAGGACTTTTTACATGGGTTTACATGGTATTTGCAGCACAGAAACGGGCCATTCAACCGTTTTGGTCCATGTTTGCATTTATGCTCCACTTGAACCTCCTCCTGCCTGTTTTGCATCAGCCCATCGCCTATCTCCCTTTCTCTCTGATGTGGAGATGCCGGCGTTGGACTGGGGTGAGCACAGTAAGAAGTCTTACAACACTAGGTTAAAGTCCAACAGGTTTGTTTCAAACACGAGCTTTTGGAGCACTGCTCCTTCCTCAGGTGAATGGAGAGGTATGTTCCAGAAACATTTGTATAGACAAAGTCAGAGATGCCAGACAATGCTTGGAATGTGAGCATTTGCGGGTAGTCAAATCCTTACAGATCCAGAGATGGGGGGTAATCCCAGGTTAAAGAGGTGTGACTTGTCTCAAACCAGGACAGTTGGTAGGATTTTGCAAGTCCAGGCCAGATGGTGGGGGGTGAATGTAATGCGACATGAATCCAAGATCCCGGTTGAGGCCGCACTCATGCATGCGGAACTTAGCTACAAGTTTTGCTCGGCAATTCTGCATTGTCGCCTGTCCTGAAGACCGCCTTGGAGAACGCTTACCCGGAGATCAGAGGTTGAATGCCCTTGACTGCTGAAGTGTTCCCCGACTGCAAGGGAACATTCCTGCCTGGTGATTGTCGCATGATGCCCGTTCATTCGTTGCCGCAGTGTCTGCATGGTCTCGCCAATGTACCACGCTTCGGGACATCCTTTCCTGCAGCGTATGAGGTAGACTACATTGGTCAAGTCGCACGAGTATGTGCCGCATACCTGATGGGTGGTGTTTCCACGTGTAATGATGGTATCCATGTCGATGATCTGGCATGTCTTGCAGAGATTGCCCTGGCAGGGTTGTGTGGTGTTGTGGTTGCTGTTCTGAAGGCTGGGTAATTTGCTGCAAACAATGGTTTGTTTGAGGTTGCGTGGTTGTTTGAAGGCAAGTAGTGGGGGTGTGGGGATGACCTTGGCAAGATGTTGATCTTCATTGATGATGTGTTGAAGGCTGCGAAGAAGATGTCGTAGTTTCTCCGCCCCAGGAAAGTACTGGACGACGAAGGGTACTCTGTCAGTTGTGTCCCATGTTTGTCTTCTGAGGAGGTCAGTGCGGTTTTTTGCTGTGGCGCGTTGGAACTGTCGATCGATGAGTCGAGCGCCATATCCCGTTCGTACGAGGGCATCTTTCAGCACCTGTAGGTGTCTGTTACGCTCCTCCTCGTCTGAGCAGATCCTGTGTATACGGAGGGCTTGTCCATAGGGGATGGCTTCTTTAATGTGTTTCGGGTGAAAGCTGGAGAAGTGGAGCATCGTGAGATTATCTGTGGGCTTGCGGTAAAACAAAGTGCTGAGGTGACTGTCCTTGATGGAGATGAGTGTGTCCAAGAATGCAACTGAATTTGGAGAATAGTTCATGGTGAGTCTGATGGTGGGATGGAACTTATTGATCTCATAGTGTAGTTGTTTCAGTGATGCTTCGCTGTGGGTCCAAAGGAAAAAAATGTCATCGATGTATCTGGTGTATAACGTCGGTTCTCCCTGATGTTTATTGAGCTTCTTTAAATGCATCTATACCATTCACAAGTTACTCCGTGATAGCGAGATGCACAATCTCACCACCCTCAAGGTAAATAAGTTTCTCCTGAATTTTTATCTTGCTTTTAAAATTTATTGTTTTGGATTCCCTCCCATGTCTATATGTACCTTATCATGCACTTGTAAAAAAACACTTGGCTAACCGCTCTGCCTTCTCTTTTCTAAAGAAGATTGCATTTATATCCTAAGCTCTCAATGTGTGCAGTTGCTTCACAGTCAATTAATTACTTTTGAAGTACAGTCATTTCTGTTTATAGGAAAACAAGACAGTTAGTTTGCGCACTGTAAAGGTCCCCACAAACAGCTTGTAACATAGACGAAACAGAAAATGTTGGAAAAACTCAGCAGGTCCAGCAGCATCAGTGGTGAGAGAAACAGAGTTAATGTTTGAAGTCCATATGACTCTTCAAAGCTCAGATTGCACCAATATTCAGTGTGGCGCATTTGATATACTGCAAGCTACATACATGAAAATACAGTGCCTTCTTTTCAGACAGAACATGTACACACTTTGTGCCTGTTTCAGCTAAACAAAATAAGTGGTGATTTGCTGATTTATTCCGGGGCAATGCCTGTAATGTTCTTGCCGGACAGTCAACATTAACTGTGGGTCAACTCTTTACAAAACAACAGATGAATAACAGTATGAACATGTACAAGCCACCTCTCTCCCAGCTCCCTCGTCAGTCTGAGGTCACCTGACTAGCATTCGCATAAAGACTAATGAGACTCCTAGTGGTCAATCGGTGAATTACAACACAACCATGATATTATTACAATGCCGTGACCAATCGGAGTCGAGCTGTCTGATTTAAATTTTCAGACGCTGCTTGGCGGTTAACTGTCAGTAGCCATTAACTAGTGCATTCTCCATGGTAACGTCTTTACCAATCAGAGTTCACTTGCCAACCAATCAGCACTGTTATTTCCTCCGACATTGGTTGAAAGGGTTTAAAATGATACACGCTACTTCTATCTGTTGTGGCCTATCTTTTCCTAAAAAGTAAAATTTTTGAGACGGGGAGTAGGTTGGGGCTCCCTGAAAGGGGATGCCATCTCATTGTTTCCTCTTCCCTCTTCCTACTAAAAACAAAATGACACACTAAAAATCATAAATGCCACTAGCTGCTAAATCCTCAAAGATTGAAAACTTGTGATGAGAAAACAGTTTTCAACTCAGACTGTCTATAGAAGTCGTGGATGAAATGATAGAGGACACGCGATGGGCTGATGCAAAATAGAGGACGCTCTACTTCCATAATTCGAACACTGTGCAGCTGTGGCTCATGTGGTCTCTTTCTCTTCTCTCATGCCGTGGCTACTTTCCCCTGCCTCTTGACTACTTGTTTATCTATTTTTTTGTTTTTGGCAACAGTCAGGTCCTTGAACAGTTAGGTGAATGGCTCCCATGTTCTGAAGAAGCCATTTTCTGACCACGTGATGGAGAATTTGATTTTCTCCATTTGGAGAAATTCCGATAGGTCGGACAGCCAGTCTACAGCTTTTAGGTGGTGCTGCTGACCGCCAGCCGAGCAGAATTCTACGGCGGGCGATCAAGGAGGCAAAAGCAAGGACGTCCGCCCTCCTCCTCATGAAGAGATCTGGCTGGTCTGATAACCTGAAGGCCGCCACTTTCTGGCACTGCTCCACCCTCATCCTCAACACTTTGGCCATTGCCTTGAAGAAGGCTGTCCAGTACCCAGCAAGTCTGGGGCAAAACCAGAACATGCGGGTGTGGTTGGCCGGGCCACCTTGGCACCATTCACATCTGTTCTCCACTTCCGGGAAGAACTTATTCATTTGGGTTCTTGTTAAGTGGGCTTTATGTACCACCTTTATTTGCGCTCGGTTGAGTCTTGCGCAAGTAGAGGTGGCATTGACCCTATGTAGTGCTTCGCTCCAGAGTCCCCACCCTATTTTGAGCCACAAGTCTTCCATTTCCTCCTCATCCTGTCAAGCACAGTGTGGGCCCTCTATCAGTCATTCATACATGTCGCTACAGTTCCCTTTATCTAGGATGTTTGCGTCAAGTAGCTCCTCTAGTAGTCTGTTGTGGTGGTCATGGGTACGTCCCTGTCTCCTGCCATAGGAAGTTTTTAAGCTGCAGGTATGAGTTTGTTACTCGTAGCTAGCTGGAATCTCTCAGTCGTTCGTCCAGTGTTGTAACCCTGTCGTTGGTGTATAGGTCCCCAATTGTCGGCGTCCCTCAGTCCTGTCTCCACTGTTTAAAGGTGGCGTCAGTGAGTGCTGGCGCGAACCAAGGTTGTTGCAGATTTGTAGGACATTTCGGAAAGGCCGAATTGCTGCTGTAATTGGTTCCAGGTCTGGCGGGTGGCTACCACCACTGGGCTGCTGGAGTGTTTTTTGGGTGGGAATGGGAGTGCCGCCGTGGCAAGAACCTAGAGCGAGGTCCCCTGCAGCAGGCCGCCTCTGTGCGCACCCACTCTTCTGGCTCCTTGATCCATCCCAGCACTCTTTCTGCTGTTGCTGCCGAGTGGTAGTACAGTAGGTTTGGAAGGGCTAGCCTTCCCCTGGACTTTGTTTTCTGTAAGACCCTCTTTAGGATCCTAGCACCCCCCCCCCCCCCCCCCGGACCCCCGGATACAAACGGCATGATTAACTTGTCCATGAGTTGAAAAAGGCCTTGCGGATACAGATCTGGATTGATCGAAGTAGCAAGACCACGTTAATTTTGATTGTCTGCACTCCCGCGAGGGAGTGTGTGAGTGCATTCCATCTTGGGTCCTTTTTGGCTTCCTCTGTCAGACTGGTCAAGTTCCACTTGTGAACATCTGCCCAGTCATGAGCAATTTGGATCCCCAGGTAGTGGAATTTGTGTCAGGCTTGTTTAAATGGCAGACCTCCCGGCGCTGCCCCTCCCCCTTGCGGGTTTACCGGGACGATTGTGCTTCTGCCCTTGTTGAATTTGTAGCCCGAGAAGGTGCCAAACTCTTTCAGGAGTGTGATGATTCCTTCCATGCTGCTTTGTGGGTCCGAGATGCAGAGCAGCAGACCATCTGCATGGAGCAAGACTCCGTGCTCTCTGCCTCCCTTTTGGATTCCCCACCAGTTTTTGCTGTTCTGAGAGTAATCGCTAGTGGTTCGGTTGCTAGGGCAGACAGCAGTGGGGACAGCGGGCATCCCTGCCTGATGCCCTTGTGCAGCTGGAAGTACTGGGGGCTGCTGTTTGTCCGAACGCTCGCCATGGGAGCGTTGTACAGGAGCTTCACCCAGGAGGTGAACCCTGTTCCAAACCCGAACCGTTCCAGTATCTCTGAGGTGCTTCCACTCAACACTGTCGAATGCCTTTTCTGCATCCAGGGAGACGATCACCTCTGGTGTTCTCTCCCCGGATGCGGTCATTATCACGTTCAGTAGGCGCCTGATGTTCGAGGTTTGCTACCTACCTTTGACAAAGCACGTTTGATCCTCCGTGACCACCTCGAGAACGCTGTTCTTCTACCTTTTGGCTTGGATCTTGGCCGGTATTTTGGCATCTATGTTTAGTAGTGAGATGGGTTTGTATGACCTGCATTCCGTTGGGTCTTTGTCTTTCTTGGGTATTAGCCTGTGCTAGTGTGGATGGTCGTGTGCCTTTTGCCATCAAGTCTTTGAACATCTCCCTCAGGTGTGGGGCCAGTGCTGCAGCAAATTTTTTGTAGACTGGCATGTCCAGTCCATCAAAGAACTGTTTCATCCCCAAGCCCCCTGCTGGTGGCTGAGGTGTACAGCCCCGGTAAAAGGCCTCAAAGGTTTTGTTGACCTTCTCTGGGTCTGTTTCCGATGTGCCTCTGTTGTCTCTAGTGGTGTACCATCAGCTGCTGTGCCATTTTTGTACAGGGCTGTTTTTGCCCTGTTGAATTCTGTCCGTTTCCTGGCCAGGTCAGCCCCAATGTCCTGTTGTATCCTCATTCTATGTCCTTTCCAGCTACAGTTCTTGGACTGCCTGGCTCAGCGCAGGATTCTTTCTCGGTCCGGGTACCGGTTACAGTTTGGCTATTATTGCCCTCGGTTGTTCCCTGGCTTTGGGTTTCGCACGCAGTGACTGGTGTGCCCTGTCTATTTCTGGTGGTTGGGGAAAGTTTCCCTTCCCTCCATGTTGCCCAGCATCTCTGCCACATATACCGTGGGGTCGCTGCCTTCGATTCCCTCTGGTAGGCCCACAATCTGCAGGTTTTGCCTCCTCGAGCGGTTCTCCTGATCCTCTACTTTACCCCTCAGACTGCCCTGCATTGTAACCAACCTTGCCACCTCTTTGTCGAGTGCCACGATCCGAACACTGGTCTGTTGCAGTCTTTCCATGTCTTTGATGGTAGCCTCTTGGGCTTCCAGTCTCTTCACTCTGCTCAGGGCGAGCTGTATTTGGGCCCAGAGTTTCAGCCACTGCGTCCTTCACTGTGGCCTCAATGTCTGCTTTTATCTCCGCCTTTATCTCCTGCTGGTGCTCCCTCGGTGCCTTCCAGCTCCGTCCCCTGGTGCGGGAGGAGTTGGCTGCACTGCTCCTCTTGTTCCGGCGAAACTTGCGCTCCACTGCTTGCCCTGGGTGACTCATCCAAGTGCTGCTGTTCCTGGCCCCTTCCACTCCTGGTCTCTATTTAGCCCCTAGTTTGGCTTTTTCCGGGCATCTTTTCTTATATTGCCCCTCTCTTTCTTCCTTCCACTGTCTTTTTAAGGTTGGGGAATGAGTTGCTGTGTTTTTTTGGTGAGTTTCGTTGAAAAGTATTTTCAACGGGTCCACAGGAGGAGAGCCACCTGGCGTACGACTGCTCTGCACATCGTCGTCACTTGATGACATAATTAAGTAGATGTACCCAAATTGAAATTGGATGACTACACATTTATACATCATGTAATCCTAATTATTAGTTCTAAATGAACATAGATAACTTTGAGACAAATGTATACTTTTCTTTGGCATATGCAATTTTGTGTAACTGGACCAAAAGTATAACTAACTAATCCTTCGATCAGGGCTCTTGCGTGCCGCTGGCTGGAACAGTGGCTGTAGCTCGGAATAAAGGCCTTGTTTTGAAGAATGTCTGTTTGGTCACTCGTGTGAGAAAGTGAAGTGCACAATAGCCGAATAGGTATATTCTCTCCCACAACATTGGTTTTCTTATGATTGTCTTGATGAATGTAAGACAAGAAGCTTCAAATGCTTTTAAATAAATAAATGCGTAAAATGTATTGAAAATTTGAAACAAAACTAATGCTGGAATGTACAGTAGGCGAGCCAGTATCCAGAAGAGAGATTTGTTTGGGCAGAATCCTTCATCTTTGACTCACAATGCTCGTGGCAAGTGGGGTTGGGCAATGCATGGAACCTTTCCAGCTTGTCCAAAACCTGAGAGCAAATGTGCTTTATGGGGAAAGCGATCTAGCATGTTGTTTTGAATGCTATTTTCAGTGTAGTCCTTCGCATTTACAACATCTAGATTTTAAAAACAGTCAGCTGTATTTACCTTAACCGTGTATATTAATGTTGGTTTTAAATTTGCTGTTTAAGCACATTGATTAGTTCAGGTAAAAGCAGCTGTGCTCTAGAGTTCCGTCTGCTGCTCCAGGTCACAGTGATTATTCCCCCAGAAACTAACAACGGGTGAAATGTTTTGTAGGCTGCTTCAAACAATGAATGCAGTAAATAAAATTAGCCATACTTTACTAACTGAGGCTTTGGAATTGGGCTGGGTTGTTAAAAAAAATTTGGTGTTGAAAAGAATATTTGTTTTAGGAAGAGAGAATGTTACATTTCTAGTATTTTTTGTTAAATTACTCCTCTCTCTCCTTAACAGATTACTCGACTCAAGAACTAGTTGACATCTCATTGTTCAGATTGGTAGGACAACATGATATCTATACCGGAATTCTTCCTGGGCAAGGATGTACTCATCACAGGAGCAACTGGTTTCATGGGGAAGGTGCTGCTCGAGAAACTGCTGCGCTCTTGTCCAGCAGTCAAGACTGCATATATCCTTGTGAGACCCAAAGCAGGCCAGAATCCTCAAGCGCGGGTTCAAGAGATGCTGAACTGCAAGGTAATAAAAGCCATTTCAGGGCATGATTGGTGTTTTCATTACTGTTGTCTTTGGGGCAGAGTAGGCAAGAAACAAGGGGCTATATATTTGCAGAAGTCTATCTCATTTCTCCACTTTCTTGTATTCGCATTTAATAAAATAATCTTCAAAATTTTGAAAAGGCACAAAATTGGTGAGGTAAATCATAACATGAAACTAGTTTCTTGCGTTGATTTCTCTCGGGCATCAAAAGTGCTAGTGTGCAAATTATATTCTACAAATTAGAAATGACCTCACCAAATGGCCTCACCAAATATCTGTTACCTCTGGCCCTGCACAACTGTGCTCCTCCAGCCTTGGCCCCTTGTGCACCCCTGTTTTTAAATTGGCCCACTATTGGTGGCTGTGTCTTCAGCTGCCTAGGTCCCAAGCTCTGGACTTCCCTCCCTAAACTCCACCTCTCCTCGTCTTCGTATAAGACACTCCTTAAACTCCACCTCTTTGATCAAACTTCTGGTCTCCTGTCCTACTATCTCCATTTTTGACTTGGTGTGAAATTCTGTTTCATAACACTCCTCTGAACCACCTATGTTGAAGGTGTTGTATAAATCTGAGTTGTTGACACAGGGATGTACTTTTTGGGAAAGCATACGGTTATTAATCAGGTTTTTTGTTTGTTCCATGTTTTACTCGTCACGGTTACCTGTTCTTGTGTTTGCATTTCAGTTGCAACCCGAGTGTTATACTATTCCATATCTAGAATTGTCTTTGAGGAAAGACACACCCAACTATTTTGGGCATGGCACCTTATGACCTTATGGAGACTAAGACTTTCAATGTAAATTTATATGCTCTTAAATGCATCAGGAATGCACAGACAAATACAATTGCCTGGATTCTTACAAGAAGAGCTTGAGCAGGGTCCTATAAAGGTCTGGACTGGTTAATGGCTGAACTTCTGAACAGTGGGCACTTCAGACTACCTGTGAGCCACACCTGCAGAAGATCTGCCATTGATGTTTGTGCTAGCAGGCTCCCAAGTTGGGTGTCACCTACTCGAGCTTCCTATTTTTTCCTTCCCACACTTAAAACAATCTTTTGCTCTTGCTTTCAATTTAAAAAGAAGAGCAGGAATACCTATGCGTGTGCTGATTTTCCTCTTAACCCCCTCCCCGACATTCCCCTCCCTTTCTTAACTGGCAAGCCATTTTTCCAGCACAGTAATTTTTTTGAAGGGTTCCCATCTGTTAGATGAGCACAAGTTTAATGTTTGAGGATAACTAATTTTTTTCAGTGTTTATTCATGTGTATTCATTATTCACCTCCTGTAGTTGGTAATCTACCGTATATACTCGCGTATCATGCGACTTTTGAAGACCTAAATTGTAACCTAAATTTGGGGGGTCGCATGATACGCGAGATACAAAATTCGCAGGTGTTTTACTTGCTGTTTTTATGAATGGATACGTCAAGTGGCTGAACATCTTCCCATCAGAATGCTGTGGTCAAAATCTGTAGAGTAGTATCCAAATCATTAACGACTATTGGTTCTTTGTTCAGGTTGTCTTCCTGATCATATGGGTAGTTTATTCAATACATGGCTGTCTTTTTCCGATACAAAATTCGCGGGTGTTTTACTTGCCGTTTTTATGAATGGATACGTCAAGTGGCTGAACGACGCTAGTCAAGTCAGCTGGAAAGCTGTTCGATTCGCGAACAGCTTTCACAACAGAATCCACTCTGCAGAATCCACAGACAATGATACCATTTGGAAGTTTTAGTTTGGGCATTAATTTCCAAAAAAGTGACTCGCATGATACATGAGATATAGCATAAAATCATGTTTTGGGGACGAAAATTTAGGGGTTGCATGATACACGAGATCGCATGATACGCGAGTATATACGGTACTTGTAAGTTGCACCGCAAATTGAACAATTAAGTGCAATCGTATTTAGGGCTATATTTAACTATAATATTTCTAATTTACCTGTGCATTTCCAAAATGTTGAAATTTTTTTAAAAAGCTGTGAAACTTTTAAAACCTCCCAATGTTCTTCATAAGGGAAGGGATTGTATATTGTAATATTAATGTCTAATAATCTAACATTGCAACCTTAGAAACACCAATTGTCCCCCAGCATCCATAGCCTTTTGAGGAGAAAATTCCAATTTTTTTTATTACCCTTCGTTTGGAAAAAGGGCATCCTGCTTTTGTTCTTGAATGGATTGGTTCTCATGTCCCCAGTTTTTAATTCTTCCACAAGAATGTTCAAGCAACTGCCGGTACGAATCCAGTTGGCACCAACTACTGCAGGGCAGCGGTAGCATTGTGGATAGCACAATTGCTTCACAGCTCCAGGGTCCCAGGTTTGATTCCGGTTTGGGTCACTGTCTGTGTGGATGCTGCACATCCTCCCCGTGTGCGCGTGGGTTTCTTCTGGGTGCTCCGGTTTCCTCCCACAGTCCAAAGATGTGCAGGTTATGATAAATTGCCCTTAGTGTCCAAAATTGCCCTTAGTGTTGGGTGGGGTTACTGGGTTATGGGGATAGGGTGGAGGTGTTGACCTTGGGTAGGTGCAGACTCGATGGGCCGAATGGCTTCCTTCTGCACTGTAAATTCTATGAACTATGGTGGACAGAAAAGAGAAACCCAGGGCTTTGTATTGAGCCGTGTTCGGACAGGTTCCAAAGTGTTGCAATTATCAGATTGCAAAGACATCTGTTTGTCATAAATTGGAGCCTTGCATATAAAATGACTTCCACAATAATGCCTTCCTTAACAGCACAATTTAATAGTTTAGAAATAATATTTCAGTAACTTAATTTATATCATGTCATAACACACTAAAAATCCAAAGGCGCTACACATGGGCATAATGGTGCCCTGCAAGCAGTAGAATTAGAGAGGTGCCCAACTGTTAGCTGCTAAATTGGTATTTGGTTCTGCGTGTGCTTGGCATTGGTTGATTAATCCTGGTTTCATATGAACATACAAATCAGGAGAAGGAGGCCACTTGGCCCCTCAAGCCTGTGGTGCCATTCAATAAGATGATGGCCAATCTAAATTTAAGCTTCACATTCCTGCTGCCCCCCCACTCCCCGATAACCCTTTCACCCCCTTACTTATCAAAATCTATTGATTTCTGCCTTAAAAATATTCACCTTTTTGAGAAAGAGAATTCCAAAGTCTTTCAACCGCCAGAGAGATTTAAAAAAAAATATCCTCATCTGTCTTAAATGGGTGACCTCTTATTTTTAAACTGTAGCCCCTAGTTCTAGATTCTCCCAAGAGGAAACAGCCCCTCTACATCCACCCTGTCAATTCCCCCCCAGGATCTTCTGTTTCAATCAAGTTGTCTCTTCTAAACTTCAGTAGATATAAGCGTAGCCTGCCTAACCTTTCATCATAAGACAACCTGCCTTCCCAAGTATTAATCTAGTAAGCCTTCTCTGAACTGGAGACCAATACAGTCCAGTTTCCTGTACGCTTTCTGTCGTCTTAAAAATTCTTGATATATTTATAAACTTCTGAACAGCTTTTGGATTTCTTTGTAGTGTCACATTCCAGGATATGAAGTCTCATAACGATATGTTCTCAACCAAGTGATCAATTTGGCCACTCTATTGGTCTGGTTTTGATTTCTGTATCAGGGCACTCAACTGCTCATTACTACTTTGCTCTGTGAGGCTCATTTATAATACCCAAAATGCTAGTGGCCTTTTTATCTACCTGCACTCAATTTTTAAGGGAATTATTCTGTTTGACTGTGCGTCTACATTGCTTTGCATCTTTTAGGTGTAGTGTACATTTTCTTTTTGTCTACTTTTTAGATGCACAATCATCACACTATACAGCGTTGTTCCCATTCTGTTGCTTTGTCTTTGTCCTCCTAAAAGTGTTCAGGATGTTCCAAAATGTAATCTGAGCCAATTGTACAGCTGAGCTTCAATGTAACTTGTTGAAGAAAACATTTGTTTTGAGATAGCCCCTTTCACGATCGTGTCAAATCTCTTCACAGTTAATGAAACACTTCTTAATGTGTAATTGCTATAGTAGAACAGTAGAACAGTACAGCACAGAACAGGCCCTTCGGCCCTCGATGTTGTGCCGAGCAATGATCACCCTACTCAAACCCACGTATCCACCCTATACCCGTAACCCAACAATCCCCCCATTAACCTTACTTTTTAGGACACTACGGGCAATTTAGAAGTAATGTGATCTATAAACTTGAGATTGTCTAAAGCTCTGCAACCCTCATTCTAATTCGGCCAAAATCCCACCACCGCCATTCTTGTTGACCGACATTGGCTTCTGCTCCGGCAGTTTTAAAATTCTCATCCTCTCCAAATCTGACTGCCTCTCTTAGCTCTCTTTCCTCCTTTTTAAATGATGTTTAAAGCAAAGCTCTTTGACCATCAGCCCTAATATTTCAACGGGGTCGCACACTTCCTGTGAAGTGTTATGGGATGGTTTACTGTGCTAAAGGCCCTGTCTAAACACAAGGTTTTATCATAAGACCATAAGGCATAGGAGCAGAGTTAGGCCACTCAGCCCATCGAGTCTGCTCGCCATTTAATCATGTTGATATTTTGCTCATCCCCATTCTCCTGCCTTCTCCCCATAACCCCTGATCCCCTTATTAATCAAGAACCTATCTATCTCTGTCTTAAAGACACTCTGATTTGGCCTCCACAGTCTTCTGCTGCAAAGAGTTCCACAGATTCACCACCCTCTGGCTGAAGAAATTCCTCCTCATCTCTGTTTTAAAGGAGATTGTCTGAGATTGTGTCCTTTGCTTGTAGTTTTTCCTACAAGTGGAAACATCCTCTCCACGTCCACTCTATCCAGGCCTTACAGTATCCTGTAAGTTTAAATCCACCGCTCATCCTTCTAAACTCCAACGAGTACGGACTCTGATTCCTCAAGTTCCTCACACAATAAGCTGTTCATTCCAGGGATCATTCTTGTGAACCTCCTCTGGACCCTTTCCAAGGCCAGCGCATCCTTCCTTAGATACAGGGCCCAAAACTGCTCACAATACTCCAAATGGGGTCTGACCAAGTCCTTGTATAGCCTCAGAAGTACATCCCTGCTCTTGTATTCTAGCCCTCTCGACATGAATGCTAACATTGCATTTGCTTTCCTAACGGCCGACTGAACCTGCACATTAACCTTAAAGAGAATCGTGTACAAGGACTTCCAAGTCCCTTTGTGCTTCTGATTTCCTCAGCATCTTCCTATTTAGAAAATAGTCGAAGCCTCCATTTCTCTTTCTAAAGTGCATAACCTCACACTATTCCACATTGTATTCCATCTGCCACTTCTTTGCCCACTCTCCTGTCCAAGTCCTTCTGCAGCCTGTCTGCTTCCTCAATGCTACCTGCCCCTCTACAAATCTTTGTAACATCTGCCAACTTGGCAACAGTGCCTTCCGTTCCTTCTTCCAGATCCTGTGGGAAATGCACCCCTAATTTGTGCACATGGTCACACAAACAGTAATCACAAAAAGGACCAGATAATCTGGTTTAGTTACATTGGTTAATGAATAAATATTGGCCTAGAAACTTTTAGATCCACATGAGCAATGTCTCAATATTACATCCCATTCGAAAGATGAGATTGAACAGAGCAGCACTTCCTCAGTATTCTACTGAAATATTGCACTTGCTTGTGCACATCTCTTATGGGATTTGAACCCATAAGCTTCTGATTCTGGCAAGAGTGTTCTCATCGAGCCACTCTATATTTTTGCTCAGTGACTATTATTTTAATTACCTTTTTCCATAGCTGGAGTTAATGCTTTGTTAATTTTTTTAAAATTATGATATACTTATGAAGTAATGTTTCCTTTGGTTCTAAGTAGTATATTCCCAAACTGCACCATTTTAATTAAGAATAAGTGCTGTGTAGTTCCATAATATGCTGTTTATCCACTGAATGTTAGCTATCATATGGGTATGGTTGCAGCACTTAGTCTACCAATCATCTGATGTAGTTTTATTATATTTTGTTCCCTCTGTAGCTTTTTGACAGACTGCGAGATGAACAGCCAGATTTCAAAGAGAAGGTTGTAGCAGTAAGCAGTGAATTGACCCAGCCAGAGCTTGGGCTTAGTCAGGCTGACAAGGAACTTCTGACATCCTGCATTAATATAGTCTTTCACTGTGCAGCCACTGTACGCTTCAATGAAACCTTAAAGTAGGTGTTTGCATTTTTTTTAATGTTCCTTTGTACTTGATAATTCACCAGTGGTGGACATTGCTGGCAAGGCCAATGTTTATTTATTGCCAAATTATACCTTGAGAAAGTGATAATAAACCACTGCAATCTGCAAGTGATCCTGCAGCACTCTTGAGGGGATGGAATTCCAGGATTTTGACCAACCACCATGAAGGATTGACTGATGTCTGTCCAAGAGTATATGGGGTGTGATTTGGATGAGAACTTGGAGGTGGTGGTTGTCCACTATGCCTGTATCCTTGTATTTCACGTTGCTAAAGGTTGGTTTGGGAGGGCACTGCACGGTTGAGACTCGGTGCATGCTGGCTGTGTGACATAGTGGAATGGGCAATCTGAAACTGCTGGACCTACATTCCTGCACACTTCATTCTCGGCACAAAGGTGCAGTGGTTAGCAGTGTTGCCTTACAGCACTGAGGACCCGGGTTCAATCCCAGCCCTGGGTCACTGTGTGGAGTTTGCACATTTTCCCAGTGTCTGCGTGGGTCCCACCCCCACAACCAAAAAGATGTGCAGGGTAGGTGGTTTGGCCATACTAAATTGCCCCTTAATTTGGGAAAACAAAAATTCCTTCTGTGCAAAGTAAAATGGGAAGCTTGTTTTAATGAGCAATAACATTGTTCGACTAATAAAACTTAAGCAGCACAGTCCTCTTCAAGCTACCGGTGTTGCAGGAATGTCTCCAGTGCCTGCTATATGGTCTCGTGCAGTGTAAGGCAGCACACAGTTTCAAATGTTACCAACCTTGGTGAATCTGGCAAATGCCTTTGACAGTAACACTACCTGTGCACTAAGCTGACTGCCCTGGTGCAGTACAGTAGATGATTTATATGACTCGCTGCTTTTCCCTTGTGTAATTTCCTATTGCCACCTTTATTGGACTGAATGAATTTTAAAAAGTCAGCAAGACAATATTTGATTTGATGTGAAAACCGGTATTATATAGAATTATAGAATTTACAGTTCAGAAAGAGGCCATTCGGCCCATCGAGTCTGCACCGGCCTGAGGAAAGGGCACCCTACCTAAGCCCACACCTCCAACCCATCCCCATAACCCCACCTAACTTTTTGGACACTAAGGGCAATTTAGCATGGCCAATCCACCTAACCTGCACATCGTTGGACTTGTTTGTTGAATAGATTTAATCTTTTTTTGTGCATCTACTGGTATATAGTGAATGAAATTTTCTTTACAAAAACCAGGAAAAGCTGTTTGTTGTGATTCTAACATAGTGGTGCCTTTAAGAGAGCTAAGTACAATTGAGGAAGGCTTGGAAATGTCCTGCTATCTCACCTTATAGATTGTCCTCAGATTGGGAAACCGGCAATCGGCGTGTCAACTTGTAACTGCTGTCATTTGTTGATACTTTATCAAAGACGATACTTGTGTAAGGGAGTTTCTATTCACCTGTCTGAGGAGAGTGAGTAGTTTCACAACTCTGACTTTTAGCCAACTCTTGTGTCCATCTATGAGTGGAATTTTTATTTCCGAATGAGCCAGTACTTTGTTGTCCAGTCAAACTTCTCAAACTGATATTTTATCTATAATATTGACATAACATCACTTCAAAATTTTGCAGTAGAGTGCGCAGATCTAATATAGTCAAATTTAATAGATTTACAGAAAAATGACTTGTGTTTAGAATCTTTTCAGATATTTATTCCAGAAAGTGGTGACTTTAACAGTGTTTCATGACATAAAATATATTCAACAAGCTACCTGTAGATAAATGTTAACCACATTTGGGTGGCTGGTAAACAGCTTGTTGTTTATATTAAACAAGTTTATAGTTCTAGTGACCTACCCAAGGTCACTGTGGCAGGATACTTGGCTGATTCTTCATTGTGCCTTCTGTGCACTAAAATTCTACATCCAAGAACTTTGATGCGTAACTCATTTGCTTGTACTCAAATAGTTTTGAGAATTTTTTTTTTTTCATTTTTACAATTTAAAATAAACTGATGGGAGATGAAATGTGAGACAAAGCTCTATCTTCTAATGAGCCTACTTTGTAAAGAATTGCCCAGTGCTCTTCAGCATTGGAATTTTGGCATGATGGATGTCGGGTATCTGATGACGATCTTTGTTCTTCCCTTACAGAGATGCAATGCAACTGAATGTGGTTGCTACCCGCCAACTTATTACATTTGCACAGTTGATGAAGAAGCTTGAGGTCTTCATTCATGTTTCCACCGCATATGCGCACTGCAATCGCAAACATATTGAGGAAGTAATTTATCCACCTCCAGTTGATCCTAAAAAATTGATTGAAGCTCTGGAGTACGTCTGCCGTCTTATTTCTTTACTTCACTATATTTATAAAAAATAATTAGTTCTCATTGATTTCTGCAAAGTTGATTAGTCGTTACGATTTCCTTCCCTCTCGCGTTGTGCAAAAAGGTTTCAACAGCTATTCGAAGTAGCTTTCTGTAGATAGAGAATATTTGATTATAAATTGCTTTTAGCTGATAGCTTTTATTTAAAAAAGGACGGCATGCCAGCACAGGAGATTAGCACTGCTGCCTCACAGCGCCAGTGACCTGTTTTTTAAAAAAAATTTAAGAGTACCCAATTATTTTTTTTCCCCCCAATTAAGGGGTCATTTAGCATGGCCAATCCACCTAACCTGCACATCTTTAAATTTGTGGGAGTGAAACCCACGCAGACATGATGAGAATGTGCAAACTCCACACGGACAGTGACCCAGGGCTGGGATTCAAACATGGGTCCTCAGCGCCGCAGTCCCAGTGCTGACTACTGCGCCATATGCCACCCCTGCTACCCGGGTTTGATTCTAGCCTTAGGTGACTCTGTATGGAGTTTGCACACTTTCCATGTGTCTGCGTGGGTTTCCCCTGGGTGCTCTAGTTTCCTTCCACAGTCCAAAGATGTGCAGGTTAGGTGGATTGGCCATGCTAAATTGCAACTTGGTGTCCAAGGATGTGCATATTGGGTGGGATTATGGGGATTGTGTGGGGAGTGGGCCAAGGTAGGGTGCTCTTTCGGAGGGTTGGTGCAGACTTGACTGGTCGAATGGCCTCATCCTGCAATGTCGGCATTCTATGGATTGTGTCACATGCAGCTAAGTACTAAATTTCAACACACTCTTGTGTTCCTGCACCTTTTGGATTTTTAGTTATAATAATTAGTCTGTGCAACTTTGTATTCCGCTAAATGGAGTACTTGCATGTTCTCTCACTTGAACTTCATTTGTTGCAGTCGTGTTCTTTCTATACCTGCTTGAACTTGTAAGGTTAATTTCAGTGGGTTTGGTGATTCATGTAAATGGGCCTCCTGATCAGTAATGAGTGCTTCTGATGTTTACTTTTGAATATAATTCAAATGTAGGCCGTAAGTTATTTTTGAAGGCTTTGCATTTTTCACTGTTATAAATTTTTCATAGGTGGATGGATGATAGTCTCGTTCAGGATATTACAAGAAAGCTCATTGGCGAGAGACCAAACACATACACCTACACTAAAGCCATGGCAGAATATGTTGTACAGCAAGAATGTGGAAACTTAAATGTTGCAATTGTCAGACCTTCTATTGTGGGAGCCAGCTGGAAGGAACCATTTCCTGTAAGTTTCGGAGTAATTTCTTAAAAGTTTAGACAGCAAAAATTTGAATACAGGTAACACGGTTAAACATTGTAAAATATTCCAAGTGTTTCATTGAAGAGATTTAGACAAAATTTGATTCTGAACTGAAGTGGGAGAGGGTAGGACAGTTTGGCAAAGAGAGAGATTTCAAGGAGTGTCTTAAAAGAAGAGAGTGCTGTAGTGGCAGACATGTTTAAGGCAGAAATTTTAAAGTTCAGGGAGGGAAGGCATTGTAGCCAATGATGCGAAGGAAATCTAAATGATAGACATGCTGCAAAACAGGGATGCCTAAGAATTGTGTTTTGCGCAGCTTAGACAAAAAAAACATAAGAGCCTTGCAAAGCTCATTCAAAGCTTTAATCCATGTTGCTGTTAATGTGCATATATGTTGTATTACAGATCTTCGTGCTGGGATTTGATAACCAATTAGGCACTTTGTTCAGCCATTTCTAAGACCAAAGCAGCAAGTGAGAAAGAAAAGTCAGTCAGTTGCCTGGACTTTATGGGTTAGATTGCCAAAGCATGAGGTCTACGTCCAGCCTAGTGGCTCCTGTACATTTGTGCAGTCACATTTTCAGGATTTGATGGAAGTTGACCAGTTGTCACTAGGTTAATCTTGCTGTGCCAGAGTAGTACAACCTGTTTGTGCAAGGCTACTTGTTGCTCAGGTTCCAGTATTTTAATGATTTATGGATTTAAGACTATTATGTTCCTTTTGACCCTTTCTGATATTGAAGGGTTTTTCAATAATCATTTTGATGAAGTTTAGGGGATGATGTTTAATCAGATGCACACCATGTTAACTGTGAGCATGTTCTAAACAATTTAAAATCTTTTCATCTCCTTTCTTTTGTCTTTGGTAAATAGGGTTGGATTGATAATTTCAATGGACCTAGTGGGCTTTTCATTGCTGTAAGTAATATTAATTTATGTTGTTTCCTTGACGCTCACATCTTTTACATAAAACGACCATCCATTGCGTACTGTGTTCAGTTACAAAATAAAGTGCTTGTATCTTATAACTCAATACCCTATTTGCTAATGCTGCTATCTAATATCCATTTCAGTATATCAGCTACTGTGCCAGTATTACTTCACATTGCAGGTCCTGGTGATCAGGGTTGTAATAGAGGGGCCTTGGCGAATGCTCTGGGACATGGACTCAAACCCCACCATGGCAGCTGGTGGAATTTAAATTCAATTAAAATAAAATCTGGAATGAAAAGCTAGTCTCAGTAATAGTGACCATGAAACCATTGTCAATTGCTTTAAAAGCCCATCCGTTTCACTAATGTCCTTCAGGGAAGGAAATCTGCCATCCTTGCCTGGTCCGGCCAACATGCCAGGTAATTCCAGACGCACAACAATGTGGTTGATCCTTAGCTGCCGTCTGAAATGGCCTATCAAGCCACTCTGTTTAAGGGCAATTGGGGATGGACAGCAAATGCTAGCCTTGCCTGCGACCCCCACATCCCGAAAGAATAAATAAAAAGTGTATTTTACTATTCTTTATTTGATATCTTTGTTTCACTATAGAATCTGGCAGTAACCTGTTAAAAGCTACTACGTGTTTTAGAAACTAGCTAACATGAAGATTGCGTTGCCTTCGTGAATTATCTGAAATGATTAGAAACAGAATCCATAATGCCACATTAATTAGACTAGGACCATGGTCAATTTAATTATGAAATTTCTTCAGCCATCTTTAATTTTAGATATGTATAAAGACAAGTTGCCCTTATTATTTTTCGAATGCTTATTTATTTCCCTGGGTTAATGGGTGCAATGCAGAAGGGCGGAGTTTGCTTTCATGGTGCTGCCAGTGACTGTACAGACATGGTTCTCTGCCCCAATTATCAATCTCCTGTAATATGAGCCACTGCTAGGGTGGCACAGTGGTTAGCATTGCTGCCTAGGGCGCTGAGGTCCCGGGTTCGAATCCCGGCCCTGGGTCACTGTCCGTGTGGAGTTTGCACATTCTCCCCGTGTCTGTGTGGGTTTCACCCCCACAACCCAAAGATGTGCAGGTTAGGTGGATTGGCCACACTAAATTGCTCCTTAATTGGAAAAAATAATTGGGTACTCTAAATTTAAAAAAAAAAATGTGAGCCACTGCTGCAAGCCAAGCTTTACATATATAGAACGTACAGTGCAGAAGGAGGCCATTCGGCCTATCAAGTCTGCACCGACCCACTTCCACCCTACCCCCGCAACCCAATAACCCCTCCTAACCTTTTTGGTCAATAAGGGCAATTTATCATGGCCAATCCACCTAACCTGCACGTCTTTGGACTGTGGGAGGAAATCGGAGCACCTGGAGGAAACCCACGCAGACACGGGGAGAACATGCAGACTCTGCACAATGTGACCCAGCGGGGAATTGAACCTGGGACCGTGGCGCTGTGAAGACAGTGCTGCCCACCTGTGCTACCGTGCTGCCCACCTGTGCTACTGTGCTGCCCTTGCGATGTTTCAGTGTGCATCTAGTATTGGGGATTGAGCCTGTCCTTGGGCACAGTGTGTGAGCTGATTGTTTTTGCCAAATTTGTTCCAGTTTGGATATGTCTTTCTATTGCTGAATACAAAGCCTGGGTTAGACCACACCTGGAGAATTGTGAGGTGCTCAGGGTCTTGCGAAGGATATATTGACCTTGGAGGAAGTGCAGCATAGATTTACCAGAATGCCTGGGCACCAAGTGTGAAATCTTGGGGGAATTAATCTGACAAACTATGGTTGTATTCTTTGCAGTTGGTGTGGGGTTCAGGCTGATTTGAATGACGTTTTCAAGATATTGAGAGGAATGGAGAGAAAAACTATTTCCATTGGTTGTGGAGTCCAGGAGTAGTGGGAATCATCTACAAATTAGTCAGTCTTTTCAGACTGGTAGAAATTTGGAAGTAACTCCTTTCTGCAAACCCTAATTGATGCTACATCAATTTTCTCGTTGATCGAGAATATATTAATGGATATATGGTAGAGGTGAGTGGAGTTAGGTCGTGGATAAGATATGGTCTCAATGAATGGTCGTCCAGGCTTGAAGGCCAAATAGCCTACTCTTGTTCATATGGTGCCGAGTTTAATTCAGTTTTACACTGTTTGTTTAAAGATACGCAATCAAAACATTCAAACACCCTCGTTGCTGAGTGCACTTCCAGGAAGGCTGCTAAAATTTATCTGACATAAATATATTATTCAAACGCTACCATTGTATTAATAACACAAGTACCAGCTTCTTCCTTGTATGCTCCCAGCACTAGCTATGGGCACAAAACAGAAAATTGTGCACAACTGGTTTAGCACACTGGGCTAAATCACTGGCTTTTAAAGCAGACCAAGACAGGCCATCAGCACGGTTCAATTCCCATACCAGCCTCTCCGAACAGGCGCCGGAATGTGGCGACTAGGGGCTTTTCACAGTAACTTCATTGAAGCCTACTCGTGACAATAAGCGATTTTCATTTTTTCATTTTCAACTCTATCTCAAATCCTGCGCTTGCATTGGTGATGTGTCTTTACAACTGCTTTTCTGTAACGTTTTAAAAGAACAACATTCAGCAGTTGTAAACTTCGCTTTGCTAATGCAGCACTATTGACTCGAGTAACAATATTATACGTTGACTAGTAACAATATTATAAGTTTGAGTATAAGAGCTTCAGAATCATGCTTTATTTCACCTCCACTGTATCTAATTGGTTTATTTTTCAGGCTGGAAAAGGAATCCTTCGCACAATGAGAGCGTCAAACAGTGCAGTGGCAGATCTGATTCCAGTGGATGTGGTTATAAACATGACTCTGGCAGCAGCATGGTATTCGGGTGTTCATAGGTACAGCAGGTGACTCCTCTTAAACATGATGTGGCTACTGCAGCTTTAATGGGGAAATTAATTCCGTGGCATGTATTCCCTGCTTGCCCCGTCTGTGTTGGGGGAAAGAAATGGGTTTCATGCCTGTTAAAAAATTCAGCCTTGGGAGTTTTGCCATTTTGTGCCTCCTTACCACAGGTATATGGAAGGTAATTTAGCCTTTTGAGCTTATTCTTACAATCATTTAGATCGTGGTTGACCTGTATCTTATCTCGCTTCTGTAACCATTAATAGCTTGGCTTCATAGAATTTTTACCTCCAACCTCTACAGCTTTTTGAGGAAGATATTTCCGCTACGCTTTGTGTGAAGTGCATCCTGACTTCACTCCGAATGGCCTAGCTTTAATTTTAAGGTTATGCCCCCTTGTTCAGGGCTCCCGAGCTGAGGAAATAGTTTCTGTGTCAATGCTGCCAACTCCTCCTATCATCCTAAACATCATCTAGATTGCACCTTCATCAAGGGAATATAAACCTAGTTCATACAACCTGCCTTCCTAATTTAACACTTTTAGTCCCATAAGAAAATGAAGCAGGAGTCTGCTCCGCTACTTAGTATGAGCATGGCTGATCTTCCACTTCACTGCCTGATCCCCATATCCCTTAATTCCCTGAGAGACAAAACGTCTCTGTCTCAACCTTCAACATATTTGACAATGGAACATTCACAATCTGACGGGGTAGAGAATTCCAAGGATTCACAATCCTTTGATTTAAAAAATAAATTTAGAGTACCCAATTATTTATTTTCCAATTAAGGGGCAATTTAGCGTGGCCAATCAACCTAGCCTACACATCTTTGGGATGTGGGGATGAGACCCATGTAAGCACAGGGAGAATGTGCAAACGCGACACTGACCATGACCCAGGCCTGGAATCGAACCTGGGTCCTCAGCACTGAGGCAGCGATGCTAACCACTGCTGCCGTTCTTTTGTTTCAGTTTGAACTTTTTATCCCATTACCCTGAAACTGTGCCACAATCTCTGACTACCATGTCAAACTCCTTCAGAATCTTGCATGTCACAGAGGTCATGGATATAGGTTGAGACAGTAGATTCAGAACTGAGATGAGGAGAAACAACCTCACTGAGGGTGGTGAATTTGTGGAACTTTCTGCCCTATAGTGCAGTGGAATCTCAGCCTCAAATGGTTTCAAGAAGGAAATATTCCTGATTTTTTTTAAAAACGGGTTAAAGGGGTATGGGCAGCAGGTGGAGAGGTGGATTTGAGACCAGAAAGAGATCAGGCATAATCTGATTGAATGGCAGAGCAGGCTTGAAGGGCTGAATTGCCTACTTCTCCTAATTTCTGTACTTCAATGAGATCACTTCTGAAGTCCATAGAATATAGGCACAATTTACTCAGCCTCTTATCTCAGGGACCAGTGAACCTTCGCTGTACCATCTCCAATGCAAGTGTGTCCTCCTTTACATATGAAAACCAAAACTGCACACAGTACTCCAGATATGGTCTCACCAAATCTCTGTACGATTGTAGCAAGGCATCTTTATTCCCGTACTCCAATTCCCTTGCAACAACGGGCCAACATTCCATTTGCCTTACTAATTGATTACTGTACCTTCATCCTAATTTGTTCCTTGTACATATAATACCTAATTCCCTCTGAACATTAACAATTGTAAGTTCCACCTCTTTTGAAAAAATATTCCCCTTTTTTACTCATCACCAAAGTGAATAACTTCACACTTCCCCAAATTATACTCGCCGCCATTTGTTGGCCATTAACTGAGCCTGTCTATATCTCCAATAAAAACAAAGTGTTGAAAAGCTCAGGTCTGCCAATATCTGTGGAGCTCCGGAGAAGAGTTATATTGGACTCGAAAGGTAACTCTGTTTCTCCCTCTACAGATGCTGCCAGCCTTCTGACTTTTTCCAGCACTCTGGTTTTATTTCAGCTCTCCAGCGTCTGCAGTATTTTGCTTTTATATTTCTTTGCAGACATTCTGCATTCTCTCCACAGCTTACCTTTCCGCCTAGCTTTGTATCATCTGCAAACATAGGTCATTACTCTGTGTCTTCATCTAAGTATTAATATATACTGTAAATAGCTGAGACCAGCACTGATCCTTGCGGCACTCCTATAGTCACAGCCTGCCAACTTGAAAGTGTCCCATTTATCCTTGTTACTTACTGTCTGTTAACCACAGCTCTTAGCAATGTTAATGTAGTACCCCTAACCCAATGAACCCTTATTGTTTTAATGAATTTAATTCCAAACATATTAAAAAGTACAAAAACACAGCAGTAACATTGTCAACACCCCCACATTTCACAGTTTGTGCAATCTTTCCCCCTTTTCACTGCCCCCCCGCGACAAACAATTCCTCAAACAATGTCATGATGTGTCTCGAAGCCCTCCGCTGATCCCCTCAACTTAAGCTTGATCTTTTCCAGCCGAAGGAATTCATTCTGGTTCCCCAGCCAGGCCGCCAGTCGATGCGGCGTTGCTGGCTGCTAATCCAACAATATCCTTCGCCGAGCAATTAGAGAGGCACAAGCCAAGGCATCTGCCGTCCCCTCCATTTGCTCCGGCATTTCCGATACCACAAAGATCGCCACCATTACGTCCAGCCTGACCACTACCCCACAATCTTCAATAGTGTCCTGAATACTGCTTCCCAGTATCTCTCCAACTTCTCACAGCTGCAGAACATGGTCGCATGATTTGCTGGCCCTCGCCCACACTTCTCACACTCGTCTACCTGCCCTTTAAGAACCCACTCTTCCACGCCCGAGTCATACAGACCGTGTGCACTAACTTAAAATGAATCAAGCGCACGAGGAGGTCAAATTTACTTTGCGCATCGCCTCTTCACGTTACCCATCCTATCTCTCTCTTCACTTCCACACCCCCCCCCCCCCCCCCCCCAAAACTTCTCTTATTTATTCTTGATCTCCTGCCCACCCCATCCATATCCAGGAGCAGCAACTGCTCCAGGGTATTCTCCAGCAGCTTGGGAAACCCTCTACAGTCCTTGCGCACAAAGTCCCTCACTTGCATACACCTGAATTCACTTCACTTTGGCAGCTCCACCCTCTCCTGCAGCTCTTCCAGACCTGCAAACTTCTCTCCCAAGTACAAATCCCTCACCCTCACCAGCCCTGCCTCCTCCACTTCTTATACATGCCATCTGTCTTCCCGGCTTAAACCTGTGGTTTCCACACAAGTGTCAGTACCGACAACCCCTCCATCTTAAAGTGTCTCCTCAACTGGTTCGGCACCCTAATTGTGGACTATACCACCGGGCTCACTGTATAACTCCTCGATGCCAACGGAAGCAACGCTGTCACCATGGCTCTCAGGCTGGACCCTCTATAGGACCCCTCCTCCATCCTAACACACTCTGACCCCTGCCCCTCCCACCAGCGTCTCACCTTCCCCATATTCGCCACCCAGTAGAAATGCAGTGGGTTTGGTAGCGCCAACCCCTTTTTGTGCCTATGCCTCTGTAACAGGGCCCACTTTAACCTTGGTACCTTCCCCGACTATATAAGCTTTGAGATCGCTGTGTCCAAGCCTTGGGGATAAACATCGGGAGGATCTGGAATACAAACAGGAACCTCGGCTGCACGTTCTTCTTGACCACATGGACCCTCCCCGAGAGTGTCAGGTCCAGAGTATCCCACCTCTCAAAAATCCCCCCTAACCTCCTCCATCAATGTTGTCAGGTTCCACTAGTGCATTGTCGACCACTTCTGTCATCTGGACCCCCCAGATACCTGAACCTATCCCTGGGTACCCTAAATGGCAGTGCCCCAAATTGATTCCCTGACCCGCCATATTCATCGGAAATGCCTCACTCTTTCCGACATTCAATTTGTACCCAGAGAAGGCTCCGAACCTCTCCAGTATGCCCATAATTCTCCCCATACTCTGTAGCGAGTCCGACACGAACAGCAACAGGTCGTCTGCATAAGCGACACCCGGTGTTCCCTACTCCCCCTCACAATCCCCTGCCACTCCACTGATCCCCTAAGAGCCATCGCCATGGGTTCTATCGTTAGCACGAACAACAGGAGTGATAGTGGACACCCCTGCCTCGTTCCCCTATGTAACCCAAAACTACATGAACTCCTCTCATTTGTCCATACGCTCGCCACTGGGGCCACGTACAACAGACCCATCCATGCCACAAACTTCGAGCCAAACAGGAACCATCGCAGGATTTCAAATAGGTACGTCCACTCCACTCGGGCAAAAGCCTTCTCCGCATCCATAGAGAACACCACCTCCGGTACCCACCCCTCCGGAGTCACAATCGCGTTTAACAGCCTCCTGATATCACTGGAGAGCTGCCTGCCCTTTACGAAGCCCATTTGTTCCTCAGCGACCACCCACGGAACACACCCCTCCATCCTCCCCGCCACTAACTTGGCCAAAGCTTTCACACCTGTGTTTAGCAGTGAAATGGGTCTGTATGACCCACACTCCCAACAGGTCCTTCCCCTTCTTCTCAGTCCCCGTACATTCCATGTTCGGAATCTTACCGGAGGTTTATGCCTCCACCCCCGTCTACCGTCCGCTATCGTCCCCTTTCGTCCCCTTCCGATTCTACCTCTTTGAAATTTGCCCTTAACAGGGCCCATCCAAGATGGCCCCCTTCTCCGCTCATGACCACCCTCCGCCTCCAACACTGCCATGCTGCGTTTCCTCTCCACCTCGTCACCCCCACAACCTCCTCCCCCACCTCACTTCCATTCACCAACATTACCTGCCAGAGTGGCAGCTCCTGCTCAAAGGCCTCTCCTACCTACCCCTCCTACCACTTTCCCCTCTTTGGTTTGTGAAAACGGCTGCCTGTGGACCCCACCCTCCCCCACACAAAGATGCATCCAAAACCACAGGTCACCCCCTCCAAAAAAAAAAAAACAGACAGGAAGGAGGGTGGCAGTTGCCCCCTTACAAACTTATAGCCCCTAACAAACAACAACAAAATCACCCAACCTCAAACCCCCCACAATACCTGCATCTTCCGACCTCTGCTATTCCAGCTCCTCCGCCTCCCATCAACAATTATAATCTTTATTGTCACAAGTAGGTTTACATTAACACTGCAATGAAGTTACTGTGAAAAACCCGTGGTCGCCACAATCGGGAGAATTCAGACCAATTCACCTAACAAGCACGTTTCAGGACTTGTGGGAGGAAACCGGAGCACCCGGAGGAACACTCACACTGGCAGAATGTGCAGACTCCGCACAGTCAGTGACCAAAGCCAGGAATCGAACCTGGGACCCTGGCACTGTGAAACACATTGAGAAAAGATTTCAAATCATTTTTTTGGAGTAGCATTTGGAAACTCTCATGTGATCATCATCTGGGATTACTCTGAGGAGAAACCCACAGACACTAATTTGGTTCAGGGCAAAGTCATCTTGACCACAGTGAACTTGTGTAGCCGGGAATCGAACCTGGAACCCTGGCTCTGAAGCAACAGTACTAACCACTGTGCCTCCACAATTTATTGTCTCTTATGAAGTCATTGGCCTCTGGCGTTTCAAAATACTCCCGACCATCAAAAGTTACCCATAGTTTCGCCAGGTACAGTCCCCCAAACCGAATCTGCTTTCGGTATAGCACTGCTTTGGCCTTGTTAAATCCGACATGCCGCTTTGCACTGATATTTTGGTAAATTCGGACCCAGTTCCCCTCCCATTCACAGTTCCGCTTCCCCCTGACCAATATAGGATCTTTTCCTTCTGCACAAACTTGTGGAGCCTCACAGTCACTGCCCGCAGCCCACCCTGTCCACCTCTGGAGCCTTGTCTAGCACTCCCTCTGCCACCAGCCCCACCAGCATCCTTGAAACATATTTTATGGCATTTGTACCTTCCCCACACTCCGGCAGGCTGACTCTACGCAAATTCTGCTGTCTACTTTTGCCCTTCGTGACTTGCAAGCATCCCCCAGGAGCCCCACCTCCAACACCATCACCCAATCACTGTGGTAGGACATCTACGACTCCTGTACCTTGAGGCATTTCTCCACTCGCTCCATTGATCCTTTCAGAGGTGCTACCACTCACTTTGTCTGATCCTTGTGCACCTCCTTTCGTTCTTGGCGGAACTCTTAATAAACACCATCTTCACAATTGCTACTGTGCCAAAGGTCTCCTCCAGTTCCTTCGCCAGGTACTTGACCTTTTTTTGGTGGGTCTGGTAACCAGCAAACATGTCATTCACGGGGGGATTACACTTTCCTGTCAATACTACCCCACTATTGGGTAAAAAGAGCTCAGACCAGCTCCTTTGAGCCGGAGCTGCCCTGTGTGCAACCTCTCATTTCATGGCCGCCACCAGAAGTCCCGCCATGAACCCTTATATTTTGTATTAACATTTTGTGTGGTACCTTATCAAATGTCTTTTGGAAATCCAAGTATGCCACATATACTGCATTCCCTTTAGCCAACCAGTTACCTACTCAAAAAAATGCAAATAAATTTGTCGAACCCAATTTCCTTTTGTAAAACCATGTTTACTTTATCTGATTTTCCTAAGTGCATTTGAGAGCTTCCTTAATAGATTTTCCCCAGTATTATTCTGCTGATTTTGCTGTACCCCCTCCAAGCCCTAAACAACCTCCCTGAGGTGCAGTTGCCAGAACTACATATGGTATTTCAGATGAGGTCTAACCAGCCCTTTCAAAGCTGAATCATAGCTTTAATCCTTTTGTATTTCTTGAGAAAAAGGTTAGCAGTTCAGGTAATTTTAAATTAGTTTTTGTACGGATTTAATTTTTACATATTCACAGTAGCTCCAAGATGCTCAGTTAGAATCCTTCATGCATCCCATAGTGGCGTAATCTTTTCTTTTCCCCTTTCATGGGAAAATCTGCATTTTGTTTAAAAAGGAAATCACTGATGCACACCCCACCGTGTATATTTTTATGGGGTTGAACCATTGTGAGGTTTAAGGTGAATGCTGTTCATATTCTAAATGAAATTACATTTACTTGCCTTTTACTTTTACCTTTCAGGCCAAGAAACATATTAATTTACAACTGTACCACAGGTGGCACCAATCCTTTCCACTGGGGTGAAGTTGGTATGAGACGTGGTTTATTGTTTTATAATACTATTCTCTTGCATCAATGTTAAATGCTTGCAGTTATCTGAATTAGTGTAACTTTAGTTCTGTGGTATCACTACCTAGTATAACATGGCGAAGTGTAGTACTGGACTAATCAACTATGCATACAGCAGCTCTGGAATGTTCTAACCGAAATGAAGCAAGAGGAGAATTGAGACTACCAACGGTTTACATGCCACATGTCAAGTGTACATGATCAGATGCCTAGTTTCCCTGCATGATTTGGAAGCTTGTTTTGGTTTTATGACTCATGAAATTTAATCATCTAAACCATTAATATCGAGTTATTTTCTGGCTAATTGCCTGTGTGGCATTGCTTGTACAGAAAAGAAAGTCACCACTACAAGTTAAACATTACAATGAGGTTGAAAAGTACAGTTTCACGTTTTGGGTTTGTCTTAATGTTAGGAGAAGAATATTAAAACACATTCAAATTTATTTTCCTCCGCTCTTAACCAAATATAATTTTGATCTAGAAAATCTTTCAACTTGCTGCATTCTCTTTCTTGGGTTAAATCATATCGCAGGATTTCAAGATAGGCTTGTGTCAACCATGTGGCCAACATAACTGCTTTGTGTTAAAGTTCTCCTGTGTACAATAGGTTTAAAGGTGGTGGTTCCTCTTGCATGATCTTCCTATGTTGCTCTTCAAACGTAATGGGATTCAAGTCCAAACAAAATGTTTGGGTTACAAAATGGTACTAGTTGGTTCACGAGTATATTGGTCACTGAATGACCTGTTACTACAGATGAAATCTGAACTTTCTACTTAAAATATATCAAACTTTTTCAGTAGGTGGCAATAATTTCAATTTTGAATGGCCCTCTTTTACCCTTAATCTACAATAGATTCAGCCTGCCGCCTCTTTGATAAGCGGTGCAGGTTAAGATGAAAGATGACTATGCCACACAGTGTGTAATTGAGGTTGAAGCACGCTATAGAGAACCAAGAATGAGTTGCACTTAAGGAATGTAGCCAGCTTTTGCATTTTCCTTTTGCTATCGGAAGATTTCATAAATCCACTTTTGTCTGTGTCTCATATTTTCAGACTGGGGACAATATTCCAGAACTATATTCGGGGCAGCACGGTAGCATTGTGGATAGCACAATCGCTTCACAGCTCCAGGGTCCCAGGTTCGATTCCGGCTTGGGTCACTGTCTGTGCGGAGTCTGCCCATCCTCCCCGTGTGTGTGTGGGTTTCCTCTGGGTGCTCCGGTTTCCTCCCACAGTCCAAAGATGTGCAGGTTAGGTGGATTGGCCATGATAAATTGCCCTTAGTGTCCAAAATTGCCCTTCGTGTTGGGTGGGGTTACTGGGTTATGGGGATAGGGTGGAGTTGTTGACCTTGGGTGGGGTGCTCTTTCCAAGAGCCAGTGCAGACTCGATGGGCTGAATGGCCTCCTGCACTGTAAATTCTGTAAATTCTATAAAAACTTGGCGAAGGAAATTGGGCTGGAAGTGAAAGTTACTGCCAAGTGCTTATTTCATGCAAGTGGTGAAGGTTTCACACTTATTTCAGCTGTTTTTGTATATTTGTTAAAGATGAGGCACATCATAGTCTGAAGTGCATGATCCATCTTTATCTACTCCAGAGGTCTCCACCATCACAGAAGCCAGTTTTTAATAATTTGTTAACTCCACATAATTTCAAGGAACCGCTGGGTCACTAGGATATTGTAACAAATACTACGGGCCCTGGCGTTTTGATTTAATTTGATTTATCATTATGGTTGCAGTGCTGAAAACTTGTGCTGTAGAACTAACCACTCTCCAGCCAAGCTGTTCCAGTGGAGCAGCAACACTGGCATCTACCCAACAATGTGGAAAATTTCCCACAGTCCTGTCTACAAAAGGAGGGACAGATCCAATCCAGCCAATTATTGCCCTATAAGTGTACACCCAATCAGCAGTGAAATGTATCACTGACAGGATTATTAAGCCACACTCGCTCACCCAATAACCTACTCATCAGCACTTAGTTTGTGTCTTGCCAGGACCGCAGAGTGCCAGGCCTTATTATAGCCTTGGTCCAAACATGGACAAAGGAGCTGAACTCCAGAACTGGTGTGAGAGTGATTGCCCTTGACATTATGGCAGAATTTGACCAAGTAAGGTAGCAACGAGCCCTAGGAAAATAGAAATCAGGTGGGATTTGGGGGAAATCTCCACTGGATGGATGCGTACCTAGCTTAAAGCAAAATGATTGGTTCCTGGAGACCAATCATTTCAGCACCTGAAATCCCTGCAGCAGGTGCTCGGGGCAGTGTTCTAGGCCCACCAATTACCAGCTGCTTCTTCAACTACCTTCTGTCAAAAATAAGGCCAGAAATGAAAATCTTAGCTGATTGCAATGTTCAATACAATTCACAACTGCTCAGACAATGTAGCAGTCCTGGACAACATTCAGGCTTGGACCGATAAGTGGCAAGCAACATTCATGCCAGATGAATGGCAGGCATACACACATAGAAGATAGGAGCAGGAGAAAGCCTTTCTGCCCTTCGAGCAGGCTCCGCCATTCATCATGATCATGGCTGATCATCCAACTCAATAGCTTAATCCTGCTTTCTCCCCATAGCCTTTGATCCCATTCTCCCCAAGTGCTATATCTAGCCGCCTCTTTAATATATTCAATGCTTTAGCATCAACTACTTCCTGTGGTAATGAATGCCACAGGCTCACCACTCTGGGTGAAGAAATGGTTTACCCTGAATCTTCAGACTGACCCTGGTTCTGGACACCCATCATTGGTAACCTCGTCCCTGCATCTACCCTGTCGAATCCCGTTAGAATTTTATAAGTCTCATTCTCCTGAACTCCAGCAAGAACAATCCAACCTAGTTAATCTCTCCTCATATGACAGTCTGGTAAACCTTCGCTGCACTCCCTCGAGAATAAGAACATCCTTCTTCAGAGAAGAAGACCAAAACTGCACACAATACTCCAGGTGTGGCCTCACCATAGCCATGATTATTGCAGCTACACATCCCTGCTTCTGTACTCAACCTCTCGCAATGAAGACCAACATACCATTACCCGCCTTTACAGCCTTCACCTTCCGCGACTGGTGCACAAGGACTCCCAGGTCCCGCTGCACATTCCCCTCTCCCAATTTACAACCATTCAGGTAGTAATCTGCCTTCCTGTTTTTGCATCCAAAGTGAATGACCTCACACTTATCCAAATTATACTGCATCTGCCATTGATTTGCCCACTTGCCCAACCTGTCCAGATCATAAGAACATGAGAACTAGGAGCAGGAGTAGGCCATCTGGCCCCTCGAGCCTGCTCCACCATTCAATGTGATCATGGCTGATCTTTTGTTGACTCAGCTCCACGTTCCGGCCCGAACACCATAACCTTTAATCTCTTTATTCTTCAAAAAACTATCTATCTTTACCTTTAAAAAATTAAATGAAGGAGCCTCAACTGCTTCACTGGGCAAGGAATTCCATAGATTCACAACCCTTTGGGTGAAGAAGTTCCTCCTAAACTCAGTCCTGAATCTACTTCCCTTTATTTTGAGGCTATGCCCCCTAGTTCTGCTTTCACCCGCCAGTGGAAACAACCTGCCCGCATCTATCCTATCTATTCCCTTCATAATTTTATATGTTTCTATAAGATCCTCCCTCATCCTTCTAAATTCCAACGAGTACAGTCCCAGTCTACTCAACCTCTCCTCGTAATCCAACCCCTTCAGCTCTGGGATTAACCTAGTGAATCTCCTCTGCACATTCTCCATTGCCAGTACGTCCTTTCTCAAGTAAGGAGACCAAAACTGAACACAATACTCCAGGTGTGGCCTCACTAACACCATATACAATTGCTGCACAACCTCCCTAGTCTGAAACTCCATCCCTCTAGCAATGAAGGACAGAATTCCATTTGCCGCCTTAATCACCTGTAAACCAACTCTCTGTGACTCATGCACTAGCACACCCAGGTCTCTCTGCACAGCAGCATGCTTTAATATTTTATTTAAATAATAATCCCGTTTGCTGTTATTCCTACCAAAATGGATAACCTCACATTTGTCAACATTGTATTCCATAAATCATCCTTGCATCCCTGTCACAGTTCACCCTCCCACCCAATTTGGTATCATCTGCAAACTTTGAGATGTTACATTTTGTTCCCTCATCCAAATCATTAATATATATCGTGAATAGCTGGGGTTCCAGCACCGATCCCTGTGGTACCCCATTAGTTACTGCCTGCCAATTTGAAAAGGACCCATTAATTCCTTCTTTGTTTCCTCTCTGCCAACCAGTGTTCTATCCACCTCAATACATTTCCCCCAATCCCATGACCTTTAATTTTGCACAATCTCTTGCGCGGGACTTTGTCAAATGCCTTCTGAAAGTCCAAATATACCACATCAACTGGCTCGCCCTTGTCAACTGTACTGGTTACATCTTCAAAGAATTCCAACAGATTTGTCAAGCATGATTTTCCCTTCATAAATCCATGCTGACTCTGACTGATCCTGCCACTGCTTCCTAAATGTTCCACTATAAAGTCCTTGATAATGTATTCAAAATTTTCCCCACTACCAATGTTAGGCGTACCAATTTTCCCCACTACCGATGTTTGTCTTGCTCCCAATATTTTTCTCTTTTTCCCTGTTTGAATTTTGCCCTTGGTTTCTCCACCTATCACTTTTTTCTTATTCACTTTTCTACCTTTTTGTTTTTGTCCTTGCTCCCTCTTTTATCTGACTCATTGCATAGGTTCCCATCCCCCTGGCATATTAGTTTAAAACCTCCCCAACTGCTCTAGCAAATAGTCCCCCTAGGACATCAGTTCCAGCCCTGCCCAGGTGTAACCCGTCCAGTTTGTACAGGTCCTACCTCCCTCAGAACCGGTCCCAATGCCCCACTAATCTGAAACCCTCCCCCTGACACCATCTCTTCAGCCACATATTCATCCAATATATCCTGTCATTTCTACTCTGCCCAGCACGTGGCACCGGTAGTAATCCTGAGATCACTACCTTTGAGGTTAAAAATCTTAACGTCCTTCCTAGCTCCCTGTATTCTGCTTTTAGGACCTCATTCCTTTTTTAACCTTTGTTGTTTGTACCGGTGTGTACTACGGCAACGGGCTGTTCACCCTCCCCCTCCAGAATGTGCTGTACCCGCTCCGAAACAACCTTGACCTCACCTGGTAGACAACATACTAACCTGGAGTCTCGTTTATGGCCACAGAAACGGCTGTCTATTCCCCTTAAAGTTGCGTCCCTTATAACTATTGCACTGGCACACTTATTACCCCTCCCTTTTACAGCAGAACCAATCGTGGTGACACGAGTTTGGCTGTTGCTGTTTTCCCCTGAGGCCATTCCCCTCAACAGTATCAAAAAAAGTATGTCTTCTGCAGGGGAATGGCCACAAGAGATTCTTGCGCTACCTGCCTAGCTCTCTTGCTCTGTCTGGTGGTCACCCATTCCCTTCTTTCCTGCGGAGTCTGAGCCTGCGGTTAGACCACCCCTCTATACATGCTCTCCACAATGTTCTCCGACTCGCAGATGCTCCACAGTGTCTCCTGCCGCCGATTCAGCTCTGAAACTCGAGCTTCCAGGAGCTGTAACTGGAGCTACTTCCTGCACACATGCTGAGCCTGGGGACTTGAACTGTCCCCAGCCTGCCACATAGAGCAAGAGGAGGAAACCACGGCTTGGAGCTGTCCTACCATGATTTATCCCTTGTTAGAAATTAAACTGAGTGTTTATCCCTCTTGATCTGAAATCAACTTTAAAATAGTTATTTAAATCAAATTTAAAAAATAGTAATTCAAATGAACTTAAAAATAGTAATTTAAATCAATTTAAAACCAGTAATTTAAATCAGTAACTCCACAGATATTCAAATTTAGCCCAGTCTGCTTTTCAGCCAATCAGGTCACAGTCTCCTGTGACGTCACTTTGCCTTTTTCTTTTCGATTTTGAAACAAAATAGACAGGCAGTAACCATCTCCAACAAAAGTATGTGCAACCATTTCCCCTTAACATTGTTTGGTGTTGCTATTGTCAAATCCACCCCTATCAACATCCTAGAGGTTACCAACAACCAGAAACTGAACTGGACAAGCCACATAAAGACTGTGGCTACCAGAGCACACCAAAGGCTAGGAACCCTACGGCGAATGACTCGCCACCTGACTCCCCAAAGACTGTCCACCATATACAAGGCACAAGTCAAGAGTGTAATGGAATACACTTCACTTGCCTGGATGAGTGCACCTTCAGCAACACTAGAAGCTTGACACCATCCAGGACAAAGCAGTCCACTTCGTTGCAATCCCTTCCACAAACATTAAATCTCTCCACCACTGACAAAACAGCGGCAGCAGTATGTACACCGACAAGATGCACTGCAGGATGTCACCAAGGTTCATTAGGCAGCACCTTCCAAACCCACAACCGCTACCATCTAGAAGAACAAGAGCAGCAGATACACGGGAACACCGCCACCTCCAAGTTCCCCTCCCAACTCGCTCACCATCCTGGCTTGGAAATATATTGGCATTGCTTCACTGTCACTAGGCACTCCATCCCTTTTTTAAATAAACTTAGAAAACCCAATTATTTTTTTTCCCATCAAGGGTCAATTTAGCTTAGCCAATCCACCTAGCCTGCTCATCCTTTTGGGTTGTGGGGGAGAAACCCACGCAAACACGGGGAGAATGTGCAAACTCCACATGGTGTTTTTCCCGTGCTGTCCTGGAACTCCATCCCTAACAACACCGGTGCACCTACACCTCAGAAACTGCAGATAAGCAAGAAAGCTCACCACCTTCTCAAGGGCAACTAGAGATCGGTAATAAATTCTGGTCTAGCCAGTGACGCCCACATCTGTAAATTAATTCATAAAAAGCATCTTGATTTCACTACTGGGTCAGCCCCCACAAATTTTGTGACTACAAGAATAAGTCAGAAACTGAATTCTGCAGTGAGCAATTCACTGCCTTACACTCGAAGCCTGGCCACCATCTACAAACCACAAATAGCGAGTGTGATGGGATACTCTACACTCATCTTGGATGAGTACAGCTCCAACAATATACAAGAAAGCTCAGAACTATCCAGGACAAAACCCACTTTATTGGCACGCCATCCATTCACTCCACTCGTGATGCAATGTGTACCATCTGCAGAATGCAGTGGACCAAATTGTTATGGCTCCTTTGATAGCCCTACCCCAAACCTGCAACCAGCACACCTAACAAAATGAGGGCATTGGGTACTTGAGAACATCACCACTTCCAAGTTTTTTTTCATCTTGACTTGTAAATATATATTCCTTAATTGTCACGAGGTATCAATTTTGGAACACTCCCTCATGCCCCTGTGGAAGTACACAAGCTCAAGGGGGCTTGCCATCACCTACTCAAAATAAATGTTGACCTTGTCAGGAACACTACATCCCATTGTGTTTTTTTCTTATTTAGCGGGTGAGGCCAGCATGTATTGCCCTTTACTTTTCAAGTGACTGGCTCGCTACACTCTTCCAGAGGGCAGTTAAATGTCAACCATCTTAATATATGTTTGGAGTCGCACACAGGCCAGACCTGGGTAAGGATGGCAGATTTCCTTCCTGAAATGAGCACTGAACTGGATTGGTTTTTACAGCAGTTTGATAGTTTCATGGCCACCATTGCTGAAACTAGCTTTTTATTCTAGATTTATTTAATTAAATGAATTTACACCACTCCAGCTGCAGTGGCGGGATTTAAATTCATTTAACTGGATCATTAGTGTAGGCTTCCGGTTTGCTAGTTCAGTAACATAAACACCAACTACCATATCCCCATGTAAATAATGAATGAATAAAAGAAGTTATATCATGGTTTTATTCTGCAGCAGCTTATGTAATATGTGTAAAACCAACTTGGAAATCCACCTTAGTTTATTTGTATAGTTTGCATTAACTACTTGCTACAGTTTGATATATTTTATCTAGTTTTCCAGTAGCTGGTACGGTTACGTGTTTGAGTCCAGTTATATTTGGGGTGTGTGTGGTTGGTGAACAAATATCTTGCTTCATTTCCTGTGGCACTGAGCCTGCTGAAGCTCTGAAATACCTATTTTGGTTGGTCATTAGACATTGCACTCTTTCAAAAGAAAAATAATTAAAATTCCAGTCCAGGTGTACCTTTCCAAGAATAGATCTGTTTTGATTTGTTTTGCTTTGTCTGGTTCCAATTTTTATTTTTCCAACTGAATTTAAATCAAGTGGCAGTACAGCCAGAACATAGTAAAATGGCACTGGTTAATTTGTTTATTTTAAACTCTTTGTTTTGTGCAGCAGTGGGACAAATCTCAAATTGATTTGAAATTGGAAGAGCACAGAACTAACAGGTTGCTGAATGGCCACATTCAAGTTATCTGTTTGCCTAATAAAATAACATTGCTAATTGGGTGCAAATGCTGGCATTCATTGCCAGCAACACCCACACCCTGTGAAAGAACAATATTTTTTTAAAAGTAAATAATTTCTGGCCGTAGTGCCACTTTGTGGTGACCGAAGCGAATCTGTGCAGTGGGTCTCGTGCTTCCTTCGCAGCCCTAAATCTTTGTTGGCATCTCGAGAAGTTTTGAGCAGATTTGAAAAATTATACTGTCATGCAACTTTTCTTCCTCAGAGTACCATGTAATATCCACTTTCAAGAGGAATCCTCTCGAGCAGGCCTTCAGACGGCCCAATGTAAATCTAACCTCCAATCACTTGATCTATCACTACTGGATTGCTGTAAGCCATAAGGCTCCAGCATTCCTGTATGATGTCTACCTCAGGCTTACTGGAAGAAAACCAAGGTAATGGTGGCTAGCTTTGCCCTGTACTTGTATCCTTAACTGAAGCAATGTGTTTTATCAAAAAGCTCCTCTTTTGGTTCTAAGTTGTTTAAAAAAAACTTGAGTTATAGTCTCCAACTAGCTATCTGCTGTGTAAAGTTCTTCACAGTTAGAACAGCTAATTTTAGCATCAGCTGGACATCTGCAAGTGTGTGTCTCATTTCTGGAAGGATGGGATAGGATGACGAGCAACAAAATGTTCCCATTTTGAAATCATTGGAATTTTGAAGTGTTTAAGAGTTAGTAGCCTATTTAAAGGAACTTTTCAGGCTTCGTAACACTTGCATTCAATGTACCCCAGTGTAACATTCCCTTGTCAAATTTCAATTTTAAGTGGGTGTTGGGGGAAACAAAATAAGTTTTGAGTGAATTGTTTTTCATTGCCACTTGATTCTAATGCCCTCTGGACATGAGAAACGACCTGTCTTCCAATTCAATTCAACTTCCACCAGAGCTGAATTGAAAGTCTTGTTTTAAGAACTGTAACAAGACATTTGCAACATTTCCTATTTGATCTAATTTCGGGGTAGAAGTATAATGGCATGTAATCTGATGTAACTCGTGGCTGAATGGAAAACATGTACTTTGAAACCTTCTGATTTGTAGAAAAAATGGTGGGACTGTTTTTGTAGCGTGACTTTGAAGCCTAGAATTTTCCTTTAATGCTTCTCTCTCCCATGAGTGTCTGGCACGCTTCGTTCAAAACAACAGTAATGCTTATTTTCTCTGCAGAGTATCATGTAAATATGTCCTTCAAGATGAATCCTTTAGAACGGGCAATGAGACGCCCAAATGTAAACCTTCGTTCCAACCCTATTTTGCATCAGTATTGGATTGCTGTCAGTCATACAGTACCTGCATTGTTGTATGATGCTATTCTCAGGCTGACTGGTCACAAACCCCGGTAAGAAGAGCTCAGCGGAGAATAGCCTTTGTATTGGACGTGTTTTGGGAGTTCACGTAACATGTGATTTAGTGGCATGGTTCTTAATGCTATTTAACTTTCTGCATTTGTGTGTTTTTGTTTATAAGGTGTACTAATCTTAAACTTATAATTTGCATGTTCCTCCTACGCGGTCCTTTCAAATTTTATGAGGGATCTTCAAGATAAAGTTGGAATGCATTTACAGAAGCACCAGCCAGATACCTAGCCAGAATACAAAACCTGCAGTCTCCCAAGTGGTGACCTTCCCCAGCTTGGCCACATGGTCATGGTGGTTATGAGAGAAGGGAAGGTGGTTAGTGTGGGAGAAGGGAAGGAGGAACAAACACCAGCCACCCCAGCCCTCTGTTACCAGCCACATTGAAAACGGCATCTGTCTCCTGTCTGTCTCGACAGGGGAAATCATGCACAACTAAGGGACTGGGAAGAGAGGAAAAATGTAATGCAAGGTAGGAAGGAATCTGTTGGAATTGTAATGTTTATGTTGTCTAAAATATGGTTGCTGAATTGTGGCATGGAATTAATTGGGTTCATTTAGGAAATTTTCACTTTGGGTTGAGAAGTCTGAGTGAAAAACAAAGAAAGAAATTTAAACACCATACATAATTAGGTTTGAAATACAGCCACTTACACAGGTAAACATGAAAGCCAATTTGGACGCAGCAAAAGTTTGTTGACGACAAATGCTTTCTTTGTAGTGTAGGTTGTGTGTGCTATGGGCTTTGACACAGGAGAACTCTACAGAGGAACTTTTTCTGCCTTCGTATATCACTGGAAGGGGCAGGCAGAATCTGTGCTTATCGTCTCAACTGAAATGATTTCTACAATTAAAGCCTGCTGACCAGTATTTTCCACTCGTGCAAAAACAAGCTGCTTGCGAAGCACCTTTGTGAATGCTGCAGTGTTGAAAGATTTTACCTTTCAACTAGATTATCTCAATACCTAAAAAGTTGCAGTTTATTGGCACCAGCTTATTGGCACAGTGGCACCATTTGAAATGAGTGGTGTAATACTGCATGCTCTTGAGCAGAATGCAGGATAAATGCATTGAAATGTTCTTAGTTTTTAAATTGTCACACTTGAGCAATGAATTGCTGTCGTTGAGAAGGACTTGAATTCATTCTCCAGTACATAGGCTGAAGAAAAGGTTTTAGAACAAATACTTTGCTAATTGGATTAGCCTGTAACAGGAGGGAGAGGATTCAAAAACTGCAGCAATGGGTGCTAGCCCAAGGGAGGCAATCAGAGTTCAAGTTTGAACCTGGTCTGACTTTTTCCTCATTGGGAAAGAATGGAGATGGCTCAAGATCAGATTCTGGAGGAATTTTATGATGCAAGTTAGAAGTATTGTGTTACTTTGCCAAGAGTCTGGGTGAAAGATGCTGAGTGGTGTGTGAACCAACTTGTGGGAGCTCAAACCATTAGCTGGTGGTTAATTGTTCCGGTTGAGGCAAGAATTCTTCCATAAGAATGCAAGCAGATAGGAAGAAAGAAACAGGAAAGACTTCAAGCTGATTATTCTCTGGATTGTTGCTAGTGTTTCTGACCGAAATTGAGACGTTACAGATTCGGTGGCATGATGTGAGAATGTACAAAAGCTATTGGGGGCAGGACTTTAAGTTTGTACATAAAAGGGAGATAATATTTTGGGAAGCAGTAATGAGGGCATGACATTTAATTTTTTTATTGCATCAGCTCCACTTATTTCCGATTGACTTCATTTGATTCTCTACCCCTATTCAAACGTAGTGTTTTGTCATTGACCACATCTGAATTATGATCAATACAACCTTTCAAATTCATCCTTTTTTCTTCCCAAAAAAACACACGATGTGGAGATGCTGGCGTTGGACTGGGGTGAGCACAGTAAGAAGTCTTACAACACCAGGTTAAAGTCCAACAGGTTTGTTTCAGATCACCTAGCTTTTGGAGCACTACTCCTTCCTCAGAAACACAGGCATGAGTTAATTTGTTGAACTTGATACTGCTGTTGTGAAGTATTGAAGGGAGTCATGTGGGCTTGGTAAAAGGGCACTGGAATGGAAGGTCACCTGTTGCTGAATGTAGAGTTATGTCCTTGGAGGTTTATCCAGTTAATTTGTCTTGTGCCTGCTAGAAATGGATTATAATTAAAAGAATCAAGTCCATCATCTAAAGGGAAGGTGTTATGCGGGGGGGGGGGGGGGGGGGGGGGGTGGGGGGGGGGGGGGGGGGTTTAAAAAGGGAAAAAAGAACTGACAGATACTGAAAATCGGAAAATCATAATGCCAATATCCTTTGAGACTAGCATTTCAGTTAGATGTCCTGCTGAGTTGGGGGAGCTGATTGATTTGGAAAGAGACGTGTCCACATTTCTTTTTAGGCAAGCCCCCTTTCCTGCAATCACTGTTTAAATATTAAGTGTGTTTATTTTTGGGTGTAATTGGAGATAGTGTAGCCCTCTTCTGCAGTGATGTAAGTGAGCTTATCTAAAGTCAGCATTCTTGTTTACACACTGATGGTCTTATTTGTCTGTGAGCCGATGGATTAGCAGTCATAGCATTAGTTGGCAAAGATCAACTTCAGCTGATCCGTCCTATAGTTATTGGCTGATGCAGCTTATCCAACAGTTAATCCTGGTGTGTGGAGCATTGGAAACCAATCTTTTACAGTCTATCAAGGTTCAAATCTGAACGTCTGTAGAAATCCTACCAGTGTCAGAAAAAAAATAATTTCTTCCACTTCATCCCTATTATGGCTGTGCAGTTTGAATTCTTTTCAAATGTGGAACTATTTTTATTGAAGCTCAGCAGTGCTGGAATACTTAATTAGTCTGATTGTTTTGATGGGAGAGTTGGCAGTGAAACAGCTGAGGTTCAATTGGAAGGTCACAGTCAAGGGAGGCTGCCTACTTTTAAGTGGGTTTTTTCCCCATTGCTGCCTGTTCAGTTTGGAAGGTGAGAGAGTGGCATCCAGTATCCCCTTCCCGTTTACATTAATAAAAGTTTCCCTTTTGTCCTTGCAGCAGGATCATAGTCCCACATTTTGCAGGCTGTGATTTTATTGCTAAAATCAGGGAGCATGCTTTTGCAATATTCTGCAAAGCCAGGAAACGGTTGCCGCTGTCTTGCCCACTGAGCTAAATGAGCCACCTCAGGGAGGCGGTGGGTGGGGACCGGGAGTGGGGATGATTATTCATGAACCTTCTCAACCTTGCCCCTGGCCAAGGTGCAATGATCCACAGGTTAAATCACCCATCAGTCAAAGGGGGATGGTCACCTGGGACTATGGCAACTTTACCTTGTTGCAGAACTCGACACACGGGGAGGAACGTCAGATTTTCCCGACTCGTTAAATCTGCATCCAGAAACATTGAGTTGACTCTCAGGACAAAGATGCCGATTTATGAGAGCTATATTCTCAATGCTGTGTTGTATGGCTCTGAAGCATGGACCACTTACAGCTGGCAAGAAAGAAAGCTCAATATTTTAATTTTCTGGCATGTTCTCAGTATCTCCTGGTAGGAGGAGAACATAAATGCGCCAGTCCTTTGAAAGACATATCTCCCAAGTTTGCCAACACTTGTCAAGCAAAGACAAGCTGACTGTGGCATATCTGCAGAATTGAAGACAGCCACATAGAGTACCCAATTATTTTTTTTCCAATTAAGGGGCAATTTAGTGTGGCCAATCCACCTACCCTGCACATCTTTGGGTTGTGGTGGTGAAACCCACGCAGACATGAGGAGAATGTGCAAGCTCCACATGGACATGACAGCTGCATTCCCATGGATATTTTTGCATTGCAAGATATCAAGAGTCAAGACCAAGTAGGACGCTCAAAGCTCCACTTCAAGGATACATGCAACCATAGTACAAAGGCCCTGGACATCAATTTTCTGACCTGGGTGTGAGACACTTGACAACGACCGAGGAAAATGATGACATCGCCTGTGGCCTGGAATCATCAGTGACTGGAGCGGATTGACAGCAGGCACCAACACCAAAAACAACAACGCTTAATAAGTGAAATTGTGACAGAACCTTGCTCACAGCTTGGTCTCTTCAGCCATCAGCAAATGTGCACCATATGAATCTATCCCATTCCCAACAGATTTGCTGCATGCCCATCTTATGCAGATGGAAGGAAGCTGAAGATCGCGGAAGTGGATCGAATATATTGAAGCTATTTTTTGTATTAGTTTTTGTGCAAGCTGATTGTATCTATCCGTATTGCATCAGGAATGTATTTGGTTACAAATAACTGTGTAAACTGTCAGCACCTTATGAACAGTAGCGTATTATCAAGTGTTTTAGGCATTAGATTGTCAAAAGATGTCACTGGATGTGAAAGGTTTGACATTTTAGGTTTCTGTCTCAAGTCAGTATCCTGCATCTCTTCATTTTAAGCATGTTATTTTTTAAATATATATATTTATTAAGAAAGTTTTTCACGGGCAGCACGGTGGCGCAGTGGGTTAGTCATGCTGCCTCATGGCGCCGAGGTCCCAGGTTCGAACCTGGCTCTGGGTCACTATCCATGTGGAGTTTGCACATTCTCTCGGTGTTTGCGTGGGTTTCATCCCCACAACCCAAAGATGTGCAGGCTAGGTGGATTGGCTGGGCTAAATTGCCCCTTAATTGGAAAAAATGAATTGGGTACTCTAAAATAAAAAAGAGTTTTTCCACAATAACACAGTAGACGCACAACACATAACCAATACAACTCCAAACCTAACCGAACTGAAGCAAACCGAGCCTAGCACATGAGGTGGAGTGGACCCTGTGAAGAACCTCACTCCACCCCCTCTGGGCAATTTGGAGTCTGCTCCATTGCCTAGATCTGGCCATAAATGCGCAAGATCCTCCCCTCCCCCAATTGACATTGACAGGACCCTTTCCACAAGAGAGGACAAAGCTGATGGCAAAGGAAGACATCCCCTCATGCAAAATATCACGGTCCTGAAAAGAATGTTATTCTTTGATAGTTGGAACTTATCCAACAGCTCCTCAGAGCCGCCGAATTTCTGCTCTATATACATGTTCCCAAACCTCTCCAATCCTCCCTCACACATAATCTAAATTGACGAGTCCAAGTCCGCCAGCAGAAACGGAATCAGAATCATTGCCGTAGCCAAGGCCCCCAATCTAGTCGCTGTACAAGAGCTGCGCCTATCCATCTGCGCCTATGTGGATTCCGACCCTTGAGTCACACCACTCTAATGTCCACAGTCCAATAATAAAATAACAGATTAGTCAGTCTAGGCCCCCCGACTGCCTCCCTCAGCAGAAATGTCCTGCGAATCAGTGGGGTTTTCCCCAACCAAATAAAGGAAAATATCGTCATCTTAACCTTAACAAAGACTTGGAGCAAAATGGGGTGACAGTGCAACTAAAATTAAAAACCTCTGGAGGATATTCATTTTCACAGCGAAGGAAAGAGGGAGGTTATCCCACGTTTTCCGACTTAACTACATTCACCAAGCTAGTGAAATTTAATCTATGAAGCGAATCCCAGTCGTGGACCACCCTAATTCCCAGGTAACGAAAGCTTAACCTGGCCAAGTGAAAAGGCGACGTCCCCAAATCCCTCCCTCCTCGCCCCCCGGAAATTCACCGGAAAGCATTCACTTCTGTTCAGATCCAACTTGTATCCTGAGAAGGAGCTCAAACACCTAAGTAGCTTGATTATCTCCTCCACATTGGAAAGTGGATCTGTTCCATGCAACAGCAGATCACCTGCGTACAAGGACACCCTATGCTCTCTCCCTAACCTCTCTACCCCCTCCACCTTGTTGATGACCTCATGACCAGAGGCTCGATTGCCGTGGCAAGCAAAAGAGGGGACAGTGGGCAACCCTGCCTCTTACCCCTATTCAACTTAAAGTCTGAACTCAGGATGTTTGTACGCACACTGGTGGTGAGGGCCCTGTACAGAAGACAGAGGATCACAAACGGGTACTCCACTCCACCCTATCGGGTGCCTTTTCAGCGTCCATTAAAATAATCATCTCTGATTCAGAGACTTGAGAGGGGGATAGGACGATATTAAGTTGTTGATGAATCTTGGCCGATAGCTGTCAGCCCTTGGCAAAACCAGTCAATTCCTCTGAAATCACCCCTGGAAGACAGGGCCCCAAACGCATTGCCAGCTCCTTCACCAACAGCTTCACTGCATTCAGTAGTGAAATGGGACTGTCTGATCCTTATCCTACTTCAAAATCAAGGTAATGATACAAAATCAAGGAGATCGATGTCTGCACCAGTATGACCACCATTACTCCCCAGATTCAACATATCTAACAACAATGGGATCAACTGACCCACAAACTTCTTAGAAGAATTCAAAAGGGAATCTGTCCTGGCCTGGAGCTTTACCCGACTGCATTAAACCCATACATTTTGTGACCACATTCGGGCTCAACGGCGACTGCAACTCCTCTCTTTTCCCCCACGCCACCACTGGAATGGATAAGCCATCCAAAAGTTCCATTGTGGGCAACCTCTCCTCCAGAGGCTTCGATTTATAGACGCTCCGGTAAAAGGCCTCAAAAGCAGCATTGATCTTTGCTGGGGCGGTGACCAACCCGCCACTCAAGTCCCTCACTTGTACTATCTCCTGGGAGGCAGCCTGCCGCATCAGCTGGTGCGCTAACAGGTGACTGACCTTCTCACCATATTCATAAAAAGTCCCCCTCCAGCGTCACAGCTGGTGCACTGCCTCGTACATTGAAAGGATAAGAACATAAGAACTAGGAACAGGAATAGGCCATCTGGCTCTTCGAGCCTGCTCCGTCATTCAATGAGATCATGGCTGATTTTTTGTGGACTCAGCTCCACTTTCCCGCCTGAATACCATAACCCTTTATTCCTTTCTTCAAAACACTATCTATCTTTATCATGAAAACATTTAATGAGGGAGCCTCAACTGCTTCACTGGGCAAGGAATTCCATAGATTCACAACCCTTTGGGCGAAGAAGTTCCTCCTAAACTCAGTCCTAAATCTACTTCCCCTTATTTTGAGGCTATGCCCCCTAGTTCTGCTTTCACCCGCCAGTGGAAACAACCTGCATGCAACTATCCTATCTATTCCCTTCATAATTTTATATGTTTCTATAAGATCTCCCCCCCCCCCCCCCCCCGGCATCCTTCTAAATTCCAACAAGTACAGTCCCAGTCTACTCAACCTCTCCTCGTAATTCAACCCCCTCAACTCTGGAATTAACCAAGTGAATCTCCTCTGCATATCCTCCGGCACCAGTACGTCCTTTCTCAGGTAAAGAGACCAAAACTGAACACACAACTCCCGGTGTGGCCTCACTAAGACCGTATACAGTTGCAGCATAACCTCCCTAGCCTTCAACTCCATCCCTCTAGCAATGACGGATGCTACTCCATTCACCTTCTTAATCGCCTGTTGCACCTCAAAACCAACTTTTTGTGACTCGAACGAGGACACCCAGGCCCGCTGCACACCAGCATGTTTTAATATTTTATTACTATTCCATCTGCAACTTGTTCTACTCGCAACAACAACTGTCTGCACGTTCTCCCTGTGTCTGTGTGGGTTTCCTCCGGATGCTCTGATTTCCTCCCACAGCCCAAAGACTTGCAGGTTAGGTGGATTGACCATGATAAATTGCCCTCTGTGTCCAAAGGAGTTGGATGGGTTGCTGGGTTATGCATATGGGGCGGAGGTGTAGGCTTAAGTGGGGTGCGCTCTTCAGGGGCCGGTACAGACTCGATGGGCCGAGTGGCCTCCTTCTGCACTGCAAATTCTGTGTCTATTTTAGGTCTTGATCTATCCAGTCAACTGATCAATACCCAGAATAACTGGTACAAATCCAGGTCGGGAGTAGAAGCCAGCAATTTTTTTGTATCATCTGAATTCAGTACATAACGGGCCATTTACACACACCATCCCCAGATCTAGAGTCAGCCGTTCTCGCCCTGTCAGGTAACCCGGCAACTACCCAGACAGTGCCGAGACCGGGCATACCCAAGATGGCCACCAGCTCCCCGTCAGAGCAGAACAAAAAAAGTTGCAGTCACTGTCTGAGAACTACTCTCATCCCACCACTATCATACCCAAATAAACCAGTAAACAGCAACAAGCTGAACAAAGGCCTCCCCGCCCCATCCCCAAACAAAACGAAACAAAAATGCTGAGCTGATCATTAAAACTTGCCTAATATAATGACTGCAGTTACTCCCTACTCCGTACCCGTTAGCTAACTCTACAGGTGGCAGGGCAGGCCCCCACTCTGAATAAAAGCAGAACAAATAACCAGAACACCAACCATCCCCCCACCCACGTCAGAGCTTTCCCAACAAATAATTTTCAGTTAGCCCGACCCCAGCCCATGATTCTTCGCAAAGCATCAGCCTACTCTGGCGCATCAAAAGAGTAGTCTTTCGAATCGTAAGGCACTGAGGTGTGCAGGGTAAACCACACCAAATCAAACATTGTTCCTGTACAATACAGCCTTGACCTTGTTGAATGCCATGCTCCTCTGAGCCAGTTTCACTTCTGCATCCTGGTAGAGCCTAATGGTATGGTCCTCCCATTTTTTAGTCCCGATGGTCCTTCGCCCACCACAAGACTTGCTCCTTCTACTGGTAATGATGATAGCCTGCGGTGGTTCAGAATGGGACTTTTGCCTGAGGGACCTGTAGGCCCAAACCAGCTGGGATGGGATGTCATTTCACCCTCCCCCACCATCTTCCTAAACATCTGCGACATATATTCTGTTGTATTTTTGCCTTCCAGACCTTCCGGCAGCCCTATAATTCTCAAATTCTGTCGTCTCTAGATCGCCTTCAGTGCCTTATTATCCCGTCAACCCTTACCATCTCTGCTGCTGGTCATTCTGCCTCGAGAGGGCCGCTTCAAACCCTATATTACTGCACTGTTGCTGTTTGGTCTGTTTTTGCCAAGGCCGCGCAAAAGGGTGCCAGGACTCATGTTTGCCAGTGATGTTTTACTTGTCTGATGCCTAGTTTTATACTTTTTGGGCATTCCTTTTTCGTGGGAACCTTTATCCCATCTAATAATGTTATCCCCAAAAAAAAAAACACGTGTAAAGGGCCAAATTCAAAGTGCTCTGGTGGGAGCCACCTCATGTGCAACTGCTCTCTATATGCCGTCACCGAAAGTCATCAAGCATGTTACTTATTTTGCGGTTTTGCAGTCTCTGAATCCCTCGGTCATTATCACATTGCTGTTTATTGAAACTTGCTATGCACAAATGTGGACTGAGTTTACCACTATTCAACAGTGGCTACATTTCCAAAGCACTTGCTCTAAAATGCTTTGGGACATCCTTAGGTTTTGAAAGCTGCTATAAACTGCAAGTCTTTCTTTTGAGTCATGTTCAAAGCCAATTGAATAGTCTCTCAACTGTGCATTATTTTTCCAGTCTGGCCATGCTTCGAGGGGCTGGAGCGATGTGGCGGAAGCTGCTGTCTCCAAGCTAAGGTGAATGAAGAGGTGGACTCCACAAATGTGTGTGTTTCTGGAACCCACCTCTTCATTCACCTGAGGAAGGAGCTTGCTCCGAAAGCTAGTGATTCAAAACAAACCTGTTGGACTTTAACCTGGTGTTGTAAGACATCTTACTGTGCTCACCCCAGTCCAACTTGTGGCATGCTAGGCCTCTTTTACAGGGCAATTGAGTGTCAAACCATGTTGCAGTGGGACTGTAGTTACATAAAGGCCAGGCCGTGCAGGGACATAATTTGCTTCCCTAACTAATTCCGTTGGTATTTTAACCACAACCTGGAAAACTTGATCCCAGCAAAACTTTCCGTTTCTGACATCTGTCCCCCTTAATACAGCTCCCACTGTCACTCCCTGAAGTTTCAGCAGTGCTTTCCAGGAATCTGTCTGGGGGGCAGCCTGCCACCAAATAGTTCATGATTTGGCTTAAGGGTTAGTGTTGCACATCCTTTTGCAAATTACCAAGTTAAGAGAGCATATGACGCAGGAGCAGGAGATAGCCATTCAGCTCCTTGAGCCTACTCTAGGATTATGGTTGAGCATAGTACAGCGACAGTAAGTTGTATTAATGGAAGCAGGATGTTACAGAGTGGTAATGAAACACACATGGTTGGGTTAGGGTATCAGTCTGGTTTACAGTTCTTCAAGATAATTCATGGGTTCTTGGTTTAATTGCATTTTGGATGTGAGTCTGAAAGTGCCACTAGTTCCTTAGTGACTGAATAGCCGAAACCTGCTTTTGTTGATATGGAGTTTGTGGATTGAGTTACTGGAATTTTGGGATCACATGAAGACCAAATTCCATCCATTTTAACTCTCAGAAGGGAATTGGATATATACTTAAACTTTCAGAGCATGGAAGAAGAATGGGACTGAACATTTTGAGCCTGTATGACTTTACTTCAGGATATTTACTTGGAGTTTTCCTAAGATTGCATTGAAGGGTTGTGGGATAAAGATTGAGAATGTTGTCTATTGAATGCGATAAACTTGATGGTCTTTATCCATAACTGACATTTTGTATGAACAGCCTAGTGAGTTGACTCTGGTCACTGGTTCAGAGAATTCACACAGCCCCGGGACCATCCTCATTCTCCAATTCTCTCATGGAGACTTCAGCTATTCCCCTTTCTGTTTTTTGCTGTGATCTGTGTAAATCGGGCAATGCGCACTTGGTTAATATTTATTCCATGTTAATTTCCAGAAGTATAAGATGCACTGGTCCCTCCAGCCAATCCTACATAACCTACGATGCCTTATCCATCCCAATATATAGACTCTTCCCCCAGAGGCCATATGATCCCCTGAGGAGAGAAATCAGACATAAAAACTAAAATCAATTTTGGGAAATAAATATTCAGGAAATTCCTCTCCTACCCCCTTCAATCAAAACTAGTCCAAGAGATCACTTTGGCCATTATACTGCAATGCATTCCAAGGCATTTGCTTTTCCACTTCTAATTTGTTGGTGCCGTCTGAACTGAACACACAGACTCTTTGAGCCTGGTGTCCAACAATCTTCAATCAAACTCTGAACCAGCAGCCTCAAAACTTTATCAGTGGACCTCTCCTGCCTGTGTCATTGCAGCAGCAATTAAAAAAAAACTGTCCCCCATCTCTAACTGTGTGAACTATGGCACCTTATAATTTGCTGATGCAGTTCCAAATTTAGACCACGCCATGCTCTGAATTGAATTTAATGACTGAGCCATAAGTGAATGAATGAAACCATCAGCTCTTAACCATTGACCCCTCCAAATGGAGAGGGAATGTGGACCTAATGATTGAGATGCATTGACGCAATTTGCCTGTGAAAAATATTTAGGTATGATCTCCCTTTTGACATTGGTGGAATTCCTTGGCAAGGACCCAGGGATTGGCAGGGCCAGATGACACCAGTAATAAATGGAAGCTTTGCCCCTACTCCAGTATTATTGAGATTTTGGAATACATGGTTAGGCCAACATTCGGGATGGTTTGATCTGCGTGTGGAAGCTGAAGTGCAGCTGTGTAAGAACAGACCTGGCCGTAAGAGGCAACCCTATGTGTAACAAAAAAAATACTTGCGCTGTTTGCAAAATATAATCGGACTATATTTTTACTCTATTCTCCAAGGCTAGATATTAACCGTGGGAATTCAGTGTTGTGGTTATTTTTGAAGTCCTTGGGTGATGTTTTCAAAAAAGATGTTGCTCTCTCACCTGACTGTCATCATTTTTTCCATGTTTTCTTCAACTGGGAAATAAATACTTGGTTAACGATTGGAGCTGTCAATAGGCAGGCCTTGGTAGCTGCTGCAGTAAGTTTGGTGAGAGTTGCATGAATCAAGGAGGTGATAGTGCAGCAGAATTAAACTCCCTCATTTTAGGCTTTGCTATCAACCTGATCAGTACTCCGACATCAGGCATAGCACAGTCAGCGAATCTTTGCTCTAATCTAATTAGTCTTGTTCTTGAGAGCAACCACTGTTGTGTTTTGTTCAGCAGCTGCTCCTGCAGTCTGTTTTGACTGTTAGTGCAAAACTCAGAACAATTTTATGGACCTGTGCCAATGGATTAACAGTTTGTTTATGCACCCAACAGAAAGGGGTGCTCTTCATTTCACTGTTACGATCCCAGTTAATATAACTGGACGGGTAGATCCCCGAATGGAAACCTGACTCAAAAGATCGTAACTTTTATTTTTTTTAACATACAACGTGGAAAAACAGTCACAGGGCAGCTAATTACTTTCAACCACAAAGAAAAAATTTTTATTAAACATGGAAAAATTGGATTATAATACTTTACTCCACCTTAACTGAACAAATACACATTTCAAGATTAACAAGGATTACAAAATGCATTTTAAAATGCAATGTTCTCTTTAACACAAGAATTTCCCTTTAAGCACACAGGATAACTGGTCAAATACACATTCTGCTCTGAACCCAAGTTAGTATCTGGGGAATTCTCCTAAGCATCCCCCCAGATGATAATCACATGAGAGTTTCCAAATTCCACTCTCAAAAACACAATTTAAAGTCTCCTTTCTTAATAATGCTATCCCTTGGCAGTTTGAATTCCTAACTCCAATCCAGGTTTTACACATTATACTTTAAAACAAAGCTTCCACGCCACTAATCCAGTCCAGGATTTTACACCACCCGCTTTTCGGTTTCCATTGTCTTATCTGTTTTTCACAAACTCTGAGATCGAGCCACCAATTTCCATCAATATTTCGACACTCGTTCCACTGGCTATAGTAAAATCTCACAAATCTGAAAATCACTTCAGATACTTTTCTGCCATCTCAACCTTCTTCTCAGCTCTATCTGTCTTTAATAATAACCTTTACAATCTTTATTGTAGGCTTACATTAACACTGAAATGAAGTTACTGTGAAAAGCCCCGAGTCGCCAGATTCCGGTGCCTGTTCGGGTACTCGGTGGGAGAATTCAGAATGGCCAAATTACCTAACAGCACGTCTTCCGGAGCACCCGGAGGAAACCCAAGCAGACACGAGATGAAGGTGCAAACTTTTCACAGACAGTGACCCAAGCCGGGAATCGAACCTGGGACCCTAGTGCTGTGAAGCAACAGTGCTAACCACTGTACTACCGTGCCGCCTTTTACTCTACCATGCTAATAGCTTCAACCTCTGACTTATTGGCAACTTCTCTTCGTTTCTCTAATTTCTTTAACTAGCTGCCCTTCAGATCTATGCACTTGTTTTCTTAACCATTACTCCATGGTATGGCTTTTTTTCTTAGCAAAGCTGAGAGAGATATTCTAACTCTAGCTTTCTAAAACAACTGCTTCTGGCAGAGCTGCCATCCCTCACTACCTATCTTCAACTGTAATCAAATTAGCTAAACTAAAACTTAAAAACTTCTCTACCTTACAAGGCCCCAGTTGCTAAGCAACCACTGCTAGTTTGTTTAATCTTCTTGCTGTCGCCCTCTCTAAGCACAAGAGAAACACCATTGGAACTTAACCAACCCACATATACAAATACTTTAGTCCAGTATTAATCTAACTAGAGGTTTTACCGTTCCATGTACAGAAATATTAAATGAAACACACTTAAAACTATACCTTATTTCTCATGTTTACCAATTAAAATATAAATCCTTTAAAAGTACCTTTGCCTAACACAACATTCTTGAATTGACAGCAAATGCTGTTAACTAGTTCACAATTTAACTTTCGCAGTTTTCCCTAGGGTTGGAGGAACTATTTGAAGAGATGCTTTTTTGTTTTCAGTCTCTTAGCATTTGCTGTTTATTTTTCCAGTGACTGTTCTTTGTCCTGATTTCAGGTTTGTCACCAACTTGATGGAGGGTGCCCTTACTTTGGGACTCATGATTGCTGTCTATTGCCAATAATACTTTGACCTTGAGATGGGCTGGGGCTAACATGCGGTGCCAGTTGCAACTTATTTGGTTCAGTTCCTTGGGCAGCTGGTTCGTTATGTGGAGTTATGCCAACAGCGCCAGTTCAATTCTCATATCGGTTGCAGTTATTCATGAATGCCCCACCTTCTCAACCATGCCCCTCGTCTAAGGAGTGGTGACCAGGTTAAATCACCATGTGGTCCTCTGGGACTTGGGTCATTTTCATTTCATTTACTCTAAAATAGTGCAAGTGTCTTTGCACTTAAATGTCTTGGGTTGCTTAATTGCGTTAAACCAAAAAGCAGTGGTCATATGAAAAGCGGACTGAACCCTATAGCAACATCTCCCTAAATGCTTGTCTTTTTAAAAATTCATTTATAGTATTTTGGTGTGGCTGGCTAGACCAGCATTTATTGCCCATCCCTAGTTTCTCTTGAAGGCAGTGGAGAGCAGCCATTTTGAACCTCTGCTGTTAGGGAGGGACTTGCAGGATTTTGACCCAGCAACAGTGAAGGAATGTCAATCTATGTCCAAGTCAGGATGGTGAGTGACTTGGAGGGGAACCTCCAGGTGGTGATGTTCCCAGGTATCTGCTGCTCATGTCCTTCTAGATGGCAGTGTTTGTGGGTTTGGAAGGTACTGCCTAAGGCACCTTGGTGAGATCCTGCAGTGCATCTAATAAATGGCATACACGGGTAACACTGTTCATTGATGGTGGAGAGATTGAATGTTTTGTGGAAGGGGTGGCAATCAAGCAGGCTGCTGTGTCCTGCATGTTGGAGCTGTACACATCCAGGCAAGTGAAAAGTATTTCAGTACACTCCTCCTGACTTGTACGTTGTAGATGGTGGACAGGTTTTGGGGAGTCGGGTATGCTCCTACCAACTGCATTCCCAGCCTTTGACCTGCTCTGGTAGCCACAGTATTTATATGGCTAATCCAGGTCAGATTCTGGTCAAGGGTAACCCCAGGATGTTGAAAAAAGGGACTGAATGATGGTAGTGTCATTGAATGCCAAGGGGCAATGGTTAGAACCTCTCTTGTTGGAGATAGTCATTGCCTGGCATTTGTGTGGTGGGAATGTTACTTGCCAGCTCAAGTCTGGATATGATTCAGGCCTTGCCGCATTTGGTCATGGACTGCTTCAATATCTGATGAGTCTTGAATGACATTGAACATTGTGCAATTGTCCTTGAGAAGGTGGTGATGAGCTGCATTCTTGAACTGCTGCAGTCAGTGTGGTGTAGGTACACCCACTATGCTGTTAGGGAGTTTCAGGATTTTGACCCAGTGACACTGAAGGAACGGCCAATATATTTCCAAGTCAGGATGATGAGTGACTTGGAGGGGAGCTTACAGATGGTGGTGTTCCATTTATCTGCTGCCCTTCTAGATGGTTGCGGTCGTGGGTTTGGAAGGTGCTGTCTAAGAAGCATGAGTGCATCTTGTCGATGGTGCACATGGCTGCTACTGTGCGTCGGTGCTGGAGGGAGTGCATGTTTGTGGAAGTGGTGGCAATCAAGTGGGCTGCTTTGTCCTGGATGGTGCCGAGCTTCTTGTGTTGTTGGAGCTGGACTCATCCAGGCAAGTGGGGAATATTCGATCACACTCCTGACTTGTGCCTTGTAGATGGTGGAGAGGCTTTGTGGAGTCAGAAAGTGAGTTACTCGCCGCAGGATTCCTAACCTCTGACCTGCACTTGTAGCCACAGTATTTATATGGCTAGTCCATTTCAGTTTCTAGTCTATGGTAACCCTCAGGATGCTGATGGGAGATTATGTGATGGTAATGCCATTAAATGTCAAGGGGTGATGGTGCCTGGCACTTGTGTGGCACGAATATTACTTGCCACTTGTCAGCTCAAACCTGGATATTGTCCATGTCTTGCTGCATTTGCACGTGGACTATCCTGCACCTCTGGAGGAGGGCAAGCTGGATGATCCACTGGGCAATTCTGGCTGAAGATTGTTGCGAATGATTAAACTTTACCTTTTGCACTGATGTACTGGGCTCCAATATTGGGGATGGGACTTGTGGAACTGCCGCCTCCAGTGAGTTGTTTAATTGTCCACCACCATTCTTGGCAGGATAGGGCAGGACTGCAGAACTTAGATCTGGTCCGTTAGAAGTGTGGAATCACTTAGCTTTGTTTATTAATTGTTGCTTATGCTTTTTGGCATGCAAGTAATCCTGCTTTATAGCTTTGTTTGGTGTTACTCCTGGCGTGCTCTCCTGCACTCATTAATGGTAGAGTGGGGCTGGCCCATGAGGTTACAGATTGTAACGAGGACTGCTTGATACTGTCATGGTCAGATGCATCTGTGGCAGGCAGGTGATGATGAGGTAAAATACGTTTTTCCCTCTTGTTGATTACTTCACTTGCCACATTCCCGCCTGGCAGCGATGTCCTTTCGGACTCCCAAGTGGTGTTCGATATGAAGAGTGCTGACAGTATGTCTGGGGTCCTGAATCAATGTTCCGCATTCCCAGGGCAATTCCCTCCTGTGCTGCCTTTTGCTGGGTCTAGCCTGGGACAGGGATTTGAGATCCAACAGCATGGCTGTGGATCCAGAGTCACATGTAGGCCAGGTAAAGACGAAGGACATTTGTGAGCCAGACGGGCTTTTAATGAAAATGAAAATCGCTTATTGTCACGAGTAGGCTTCAATGAAGTTACTGTGAAAAGCCCCTAGTCGCCACATTCCGGCGCCTGTCCGGGGAGGCTGGTACGGGAATCGAACCGTGCTGCTGGCCTGCTTGGTCTGCTTTAAAAGCCAGCGATTTAGCTGAGTGAGCTAAACCAGCCCCTGTTGTTACGACAATTGACAATGGTTTCATAGTTAGACATATAATTCCAGATCATAGATATGTTATTGAGTTTTTAAATTCCACCCTCTGCCGTGATGGGATTCGAATCCTGGTCCCCAGGGCATTTCCCTGGGGCACTTACTGATCAAGCGACAATGCCACTGTGCCACCACCTCCCCATAAGGCTTCCTCTTAAATTCCTCACCTGCTCCCTCTGGTAGTGGGGTCCACATTCTCACAATTTTGCATGAAGAAATTTTATCTGAATTTCCTCTGGAATTTCATGGTGACTGTTTTATATTGATGGCCTCTTGTTATGCTTCTCCATACAAGAGAAAGCATTGTTTGTATTCTGTCTATTTTAAATGTGCGGTAATGCATTTTGGAAGGTCTAATACAGGTGGGAATTACACAGTAAATGGCAGAACCCTTAAGAGTATTGACAGGTAAACCGATTTGGGCGTAGAGTTCCACAGGTTACTGATAGTGGCAGCGCAGGTGGATAAGATGGTCAAGAAGGAAAACGGCATGCTTTTCTTCATCAGCCCGGACATTGAGTATAAAAATTGGCAAGTTATGTTGCAGCTGTAAAAAAAAACTCACTTAGTCCACATTTGGAAGATTGCACACAATTTTGGTCGCCACATTGCCAGGAAGATGTGGATGCTTCGGAGAGGGTACAGGAAGAGGTTATCCAGGATGTTGCCTGGTCGGGAAGGTATTAGCTGTTAGGAGAGGTTGGATGAATACAGATTGTTATCACTGGAATGACGGAGGTTGAGGGGCGACCTGATTGAGGTTTACAGAATTGAGTGGAATGGATAGTCGAGACAATTTTTTCCCAGGGTGGAAAAGTCAATTACTAGGGGACATCGGTTTCAGGTGCGAGGTGCCTCCCCTCCCCCTCTCCACCTCCCCTCCCTCTCCGCGCCCCCTCCCTCTCTCCGCGCCCCCTCCCTCTCTCCGCCTCCCCTTTTCCCTCTCTCCGCCTCCCCTTTTCCCTCTCTCCGCCTCCCCTTTTCCCTCTCTCCGCCTCCCCTTTTCCCTCTCTCCGCCTCCCCTTTTCCCTCTCTCCGCCTCCCCTTTTCCCTCTCTCCGCCTCCCCTTTTCCCTCTCTCCGCCTCCCCTTTTCCCTCTCTCCGCCTCCCCTTTTCCCTCTCTCCGCCTCCCCTTTTCCCTCTCTCCGCCTCCCCTTTTCCCTCTCTCCGCCTCCCCTTTTCCCTCTCTCCGCCTCCCCTTTTCCCTCTCTCCGCCTCCCCTTTTCCCTCTCTCCGCCTCCCCTTTTCCCTCTCTCCGCCTCCCCTTTTCCCTCTCTCCGCCTCCCCTTTTCCCTCTCTCCGCCTCCCCTTTTCCCTCTCTCCGCCTCCCCTTTTCCCTCTCTCCGCCTCCCCTTTTCCCTCTCTCCGCCTCCCCTTTTCCCTCTCTCCGCCTCCCCTTTTCCCTCTCTCCCCCTCCCCTTTTCCCTCTCTCCGCCTCCCCTTTTCCCTCTCTCCGCCTCCCCTTTTCCCTCTCTCCGCCTCCCCTTTTCCCTCTCTCCGCCTCCCCTTTTCCCTCTCTCCGCCTCCCCTTTTCCCTCTCTCCGCCTCCCCTTTTCCCTCTCTCCGCCTCCCCTTTTCCCTCTCTCCGCCTCCCCTTTTCCCTCTCTCCGCCTCCCCTTTTCCCTCTCTCCGCCTCCCCTTTTCCCTCTCTCCGCCTCCCCTTTTCCCTCTCTCCGCCTCCCCTTTTCCCTCTCTCCGCCTCCCCTTTTCCCTCTCTCCGCCTCCCCTTTTCCCTCTCTCCGCCTCCCCTTTTCCCTCTCTCCGCCTCCCCTTTTCCCTCTCTCCCCCTCCCCTTTTCCCTCTCTCCCCCTCCCCTTTTCCCTCTCTCCCCCTCCCCTTTTCCCTCTCTCCGCCTCCCCTTTTCCCTCTCTCCGCCTCCCCTTTTCCCTCTCTCTCCCTCTGCCTCCCCTTTTCCCTCTCTCTCCCTCTGCCTCCCCTTTTCCCTCTCTCTCCCTCTGCCTCCCCTTTTCCCTCTCTCTCCCTCTGCCTCCCCTTTTCCCTCTCTCTCCCTCTGCCTCCCCTTTTCCCTCTCTCTCCCTCTGCCTCCCTTCAAGATCCTGCCTCCATTGCTTTCTGGGGAAAAGAGTTCCGCAGACTAATGACCTCTGAGGGAAAGAAAATTCTGCTTGTCACCATTTTAAATGGGAGACCCCTTATTTTAAACTCTGTCTCCGTCTCTACCAAGAAGAATCATGCTCTCAGCAAGCACCCTGCCAATTCCTTCAAGACCTTGTATGTTTCAATATAATCATCTCTCATTCTTTTAAATTCCATTGGGTATAGGCCTAACCTGTCCATTTTTTTCGCATTAGAATTGCGCCCTCATCCCAGATCAGTGAACCTTCTCTGAGCTGCTAATGCCATTATGTCCTTTCTCAATAAGTAGATCAAAACTGTGCATAGTACTGTAGATGTGGCTTCAGTGCCTTTGTAAACTGTATGCTCTCCTAACAATTTACTTTCCAACCTCTGTGTCATCAGGAAATTTAACAATCATACATTTCATCCCTTCATCCAAGTCATTGATCTCGACAGGACGACACGGCAGCACAGTGGTTAGCATTGCTGCCTCACAGCGCCGGGTTCATAGATTTCATAAAATTTACAGTGTAGAAGGGGGCCATTCGGCCCATCTAGTCTGCACCAGCCCTTACAACTAGCACCCTACTCAAGCCCACGTATCTACCCTATCCCTCCTAACTCGGTAACCCCCACTTAACCTTTTTTTGGGCACTAAGGGCAATTTAGCATGATCAATCCACCTAACCCGCACATCTTTGGACTGTGGGAGGAAACCGGAGCACCCAGAGGAAACCCATGCAGACATGGGGAGAACGTGCAGACTCCACACAGACAGTGACCCAGCCGGGAATTGAACCTGGGACCCTGGAGCTGTGAAGCAACTGTGCTAACCACTATGCTACCGTGCTGCCAATTCCAACCTCACGTCACTGTCTGTGTGCAGTTGCACATTCTCCCCGTGTCTGCGTGGGTTTCACCCCCACAACCCAAAGATGTGTAGGTTATGTGGATTGGCCATGCTAAATTGACCCTTAATTGGAAAAAATAAATAATTGGCTACTCTAAATTTAAAAAGGAAAGATGTAGATTGACCATGCTAAATTGCTCCTTGGTGCCCAAAAGATTAGGTGTGATTCCTAGGTTGCAGGGATAGGATGGAGGTGTGGGCCTATGTCGGGTGCTCTTTCAGAGGATCAGTGCAGACTCGATGGGCTGAATGGCTTCCTCCTACACTTGTGATTCTATGATTCTACTGTAAGTAGACACCAGCACAGATCTTGTGGCACTCTACTGGTTACAGCTTGGCAACCCAAAATTGACCCATTTAACCTTATTCTCTGCTTCCTGTTAGCCAATCAATCCAATGATATGTTAACCACCCTTGCTTGCCACATGCACCACAAGCTCTTATCTAGTGTAATAACCTTTGATGTGGCACTTTATTCACAACATCCACAGGTTCCCCTTTATCCAAGTTGCTTTCACCAAAGAACTTAATAAATTGGTAAAACATGATTTTGTTTTCATGTTGACTGCATGATTGCAATAAGATTTTTTTCTCCGTCCCCTACCAAAACCTCCTTCATAATAGATTCTAGCATTTTCGCTATGACAGATATTAGGGTAACTGACCTATAATTATCCGCCTTCTGTCTCCCAAATTTCTTGAATAACAGTTACAGTTGCTATTTTCCAATGTGTTGGGACATTTCCAGAATCAAGGGAGTTTTGGAAAGTTACAATCAATGCATCCACTATCTCCTCAGCTACTTATTTTAGGTCCCTGGGGTCAAGTCCATCAGAACCTGGGGACTTAACACCTTGCAGTTCTAATAGTTTTCTTGATACCCTTTGCCTGGTGATTGTAATTGTTTGAAGTTCCTCCCTTTCACTTCTTGATTTACAAATATTGCTGGGATGTTATTTCTGTCTTTAAAGTGAAGACCAGCACACACATCTGTTCAATGGTTCCGCCATTACTTTATTTCCCATTATTCTCCAAACACCCTCTCCAGAGAACCCATGTTAACATTATTACTCTTCCCTTTTAATATACCCATAGAAACTCTTATTATCTGTATTCCTAATTATAGCTAGATTTCTCTCATTTTAATTTCTTCCTCACTTTTTAGTCATTCTTTGCTGGTTTTTGACTTCTGTCCAATCTCCTGATCTACCACTAATCTTCAAAGAATTATATGCTTTTTCTTTCAGTTTGATACTAACTTTATCTTCTGTCTTACTTTCCTTAGAGTCTTACTTTCTCACTGGAATGTGTATCTTTGCTGAACGCTATGAAATACCTTCTTAAATGTCTGACACTGCATTTCTATTGACCTACCCTGCAATCTATTTTCCCAGTTCACTTTAGCCAGCTCATCTTCATACACTTGTATTTACCCTTATGCTAGTCCTAGACCCACTGTTTCATAGATTTCATAGAATTTACAGTGCAGAAGGAGGCCATTCGGCCCATCGAGTCTGCACCGGCTCTTGGAAAGAGCACCCTACCCAAGGTCAACATCTCCACCCTATCCCCATAGCCCAGTAACCCCACCCAACACTAAGGGCAATTTTGGACACTAGGGCAATTTAGCATGGCCAATCCACCTAACCTGCACATCTTTGGACTGTGGGAGGAAACCGGAGCACCCGGAGGAAACCCACGCACACACGGGGAGAACATGCAGACTCCACACAGTGACCCAAGCCGGGAATCGAACCTGGGACCCTGGAGCTGTGAAGCAACTGTGCTAACCACAATACTACCGTGCTGCAAGTTCAGTCATGTTATCACTGCTGCAGACTGTGGCCTTATTTGCTGTCACAATCTTGGTTTATATACTCTTGTCGCTTCTCTGATTGTTGTTATCCTTATTGTTACCTTGCTCTCTTGCCTTGTCCTTTTCCTTTTAATTTACCACATCTTCCCTCATGATATCTCACTCGCTATTTAGTTTAAAGGCCTCTCTCCTGTCCTAGTTATACTCTCACCAGAAAGCTGGTCGCTGCATGGTTCAGTGACGACCATGCCAACTGTATAACTTCCACTTTCCCCAGTACTGGTGCCAGTCTCATGAATCATAATCCGTTTCTACCATTGAACTTTCTAATCTTCTTCCCCCTACTACCACTACATACCTATTTATTATGAATGACCTCCTGTACCATGGTCAGTTTGCTCATCCACCCTGCAGCCCCCATTCTCCTCCATGCCAGTTACAAGTTCCTGAAATATGCTGGACAATTGCAACTTCCAACTAAACTGAGACAAACCAGAAAGAAGGTCACAAGTGTCCTTGGACATGCTGCCTGTCCAACGCAAAAACAAAAATCAAATTCACATCTTCAGCATCAAGGATCGTCAAACATAGTTGCTCTGACTCACTGTTCTACAATAGAAACAGCTGACATGCTGGAGGCATAGTTGTGGCGATATCAGACTCTCCACTTGCACTAAAATTAAGGCAAAACATCTTCCACTCTATTACAGGTAAATATACTTTACAGATATGCATTTCCTGAACAAAGATTAAATAACCAAGAAAGTGAAACGTCACCATCTATTCAAACAACAACTCAAACATTTTATGGCTAAAAATTATTTGTTACTAATTTTAGTAATAAATGCACAAAGGTTAAAGTTCACATAGACATCAAATGATGTCTGATTATCACAGAATTTACAGTGCAGAAGGAGGCCACTCGGCCCATCGAGTCTGCACCGGCTCTTGGAAAGAGCACCCCACCCAAGGTCAACACCTCCACCCCATCCCCACAAACCAGCAACCCCACCCAAAACCAAGGGCAACCTTGGACACTAAGGGCAATTTATAATGGCCAATCCACCGAACCTGCACATCTTTGGACTGTGGGAGGAAACCGGAGTACCCGGAGGAAACCCACTCACACACTGGGAGGATGTGCAGAATCCGCACAGACAGTGACCCAAGCCGGAATCGAACCTGGAACCCTGGAGCTGTGAAGCAATTGTGCTATCCACAATGCTACCGCGCTGCCCCAATAGTGATACTCACTATTTCTCAGTAATCAAAAATGCAATTTATTAAATCTGCATTCTATATTTAAATTTATTGGACAGAAATGCTCTAACAAAAGGCAACAATGAAAGGGGCATCTAGTGAACAGGTTAACAGCTTTTGCAATCAATTATAGACTGTGGAATAAGGGGTTGGCCAGTTTTGTGTTGTAAATTCTGCACTTTATCTAGATTCTCGGTTTGGCCTCATGGAGGATATTGGTGCCTTTGTAGTCTTCATACTGTAACACAGGAAAAGTACGGAAAATAATTATGAGCGTGTTCTCAGAGTTGAGACAATGATTGAGCAGGCTGGGACTCTTCACTATGGAAAAGAGAAGACCAATTACTGATCTAATAGAGTTTTTCAAAATTATGAAGCACTTCAGTAGGATGGATTTTTAAAAAATATTTTCAGTTGTGTGTCAGTCCAGACAAGGGGTCATAAATATAAGAAAGCCACTGACCCATCAATTAAAGAATTCAGGCGGTATCTCCTTAAACAAAGTGGGGAGAATGTGGAATTCTATACCAATTGGAGAGTGATGAAGACTTGCATTGAGAGAGCCCTTTTCATGACCACTGGAGCCAGTGGTGTACTTTTTAAGTACAGTCGCTATTCTAATGGAGGAAACATGGCAACCAATTTGTGCATAGCAAGCTCTGACAAACAACAATATGGTAATTATCTGATAATCTAATGTGATGTTGATATGGGGGTTAAATATTGGCCCGAATTGTGGGAATAACTCCTGATCTTTGAAATAGTACCATGGCATATTTTGCATACATCCAAGCAGGTAGATTGGATCTCATCTGAAAATTGCACCTCCGTACTGCACTGGGGTATTAACCGTGACTTTAGTGCTCAAACACTGGAGTGGGACTTGAGCCCGGAACCTTGTAAATCCGAGACAAGAATGCTACTAACTGAGCCACAGCTGGCACTTATAAATGCAAGAAAGTTGTGGTGTACCTTTATGAAACACTGGTTTGGCCTCAACTGGAGTCTTATCAAATTCCATGTACCGGCCTTTCAGAAATATGTGAAGCCATGACAGAGGATGCTGAAAAGATTTGCAAAAATGGTAACAAGGAAGAGGGATTTCAGTTATTACAATTAATTGTCTAAGTTGGGACTCCTTAGAGAAGAGAAGGTTAATAGGACATTTGATAGAGGTTCGCAATTTTGAGTGGTCTAGACAGGGTAGATAAAGAAACTGTTCCCATTGCAGAAGGTTTTTTTTTTTTTTTTTAAATTTAGATTAGCCAATTATTTTTTCCAATTAAGGGGCAATTTAGCGTGGCCAATCCACCTACTCTGCACATTTTTGGGTTGTGGGGGCGAAACCCACGCAGACACGGGGAGAACGTGCAAACTCCACACAGACAGTGACCCAGAGCCGGGATCGAACCTGGGACCTCAGCGCCGTGAGGCGGTTGTGCTAACCACTAGGCCACCGTGCTGCCCCCATTGCAGAAGGTTTGAGAATAAGAGGACATTGATTGGCACAAGAACCAGTGATGACATGAGGAAAAACATTTTTACACAGCGAATGCACTGCCTGAGAATATGGTGGAAGCAGTTTCAGTTGTTATTATCGAAAGGAAGTTGGATAATTATCAAAAGAGAAATGGTGTGCAAGGCTGCAGGGAAAGCTGGGAGAGTGGGACTAGCTTGTGGTGTTGTTCAAGAAAGGCAGGATGGAAATAGCCAGCTGAATGGCTGCCCCTGTAATCATTCTATGGTTGAAGCAGAGAGCATTGGTTTTTTTTTAAAAGGACAGCTTGATGCACAGAGAACAAAACAATTTGGGAGCAGGGTGGGAGGAAGTAATTAGATTGGTAGGAACTTTATCTAAGGAGAAGTCACTGGTATAGATGCAACACAGTTGTCAAGTGCTGGTGTCTGGAATTTTCAGTTGATTCTGCGTCACCTGCAAAGAGCACAAAATAGCACTGCCACTTATCGCACTGGATGTGGTGGAACAGGGATTTTCAAAGTGTGGGTTGTGACCTGCGGGTGAGTTGCTGGTGGTTGTTGGGAGGGTCGAAGCATTCCCACAGTGGTCCCAAACACAGGTGAAGTGCCCACCGGTTGCTACCGACATTTTTATTGAGTGGCTGCCGTTGCCACCTTTTAAATAAGAACAAAATGAAGCTGTGTGCCGTCTTCCAGCCAAAACGACAGCAGTGCGCAGGTCACGTGCCCTGCGTGTACACTTTAAAAAAAAAAAAAAAAAAATTTAGATTACCCAATTATTTTTTCCAATTAAGGTGGCCAATCCACCTACTCTGCACATTTTTGGGTTGTGGGGGCGAAACCCACGTAGACACGGAGAGAATGTGCAAACTCCACACAGACAGTGACCCAGAGCCGGGATCGAACCTGGGACCTCAGCGCCGTGAGGCGGTTGTGCTAACCACTAGGCCACCGTGCTGCCCTCCCTGCGTGTACACTTGACATCAAGCGCCCTCTATATGCGTGCTTTGTCGCCAAATCAGAGAGGAGACAGTCTTCCAATTTCTGGCTGCTAGCAAGCAAGGCAAGGGGACTGTGAAGATGAATTGTTTTCTTACAAGTAAGAGACCTCCAGCGACACACATAGACAGTGTACCTACTGGACAGGATCTCACAACTGAATCTGCTGGAGACAACTGCTCCGATTCCAGGAGAGTCCAGGGCTGGATAGAGCAGTACTAGTGTTAGCTCTGTACAGATATCCAGGGCCTCAGAGGAACAACCTACAATGAAGAAACCTAACTCGGGAACAAAGCAGTGTAAAGATGATTTCTTGAAGTATGGTTTGTCAGTTGTGCCAACGCAAATAAGAATGCAAAGCCCATGTGTGTTATATGTAGGGAAGTACTGGCAAATGAGAGAAGTAGTTTCAGATTTTGAAAGAGAAGTGGTGGATGAAAAATTCCTTTTTGATGTTGAGACCCAGTCAATTATTAACTTGCAGCTGACTCCAAATGAAACAATAATGCTTGTGTACTTGAACTGGGATACCACATTAGAAACTGCCAAAAGCCCATGAGGCTGTCTGTCTACTGGTGTTGGAGCTCCCAGGAGTATCCGGTGCTGAGTAAAACAAGCATTTTGGTGCTCTTGCCCTTCATGACAACTTATGTGCGAGGTTGGATTCTCCGTTTTCATAAAAAATGAAGACAGCACAATGGAACTGGCTGAAGTCTGCACCTGATCTGTGCATTGCCTTCTCCTCCTGTGAACCTGATTGGAGTGAGATCATGAGGACCAAGCAGGCTCCCCTGTTGCATTGAAGGTAATTGAACGTGGTGTGGGTTGCGAAGGTCAGCCGGCATAGGTCACGAAGGTTGGCCAGTTGGCAAAAGTGGTTCCTGGAAAAAAGTTAGAAAAACAGTAGGGCAGCACGGTGGCGCAGTGGGTTACCCTGTTGCCTCACGGCGCCGAGGTCCCAGGTTCGATCCCAGCTCTGGGTCACTGTGTGGAGTTTGCACATTCTCCCCGTGTTTGCGTGGGTTTAGCCCCCTCAACCCAAAAGATGTGCAGGCTAGGTGGATTGGCCACACTAAATTACCCCTTAATTGGATAAAATGGATTTGGTACTCTATATTTATATTTAAAAAAAAAAGAAAAACAATGTTGGGTGGGGGTGCAGTATTTTGAGACTCGGCCTGAAGTCAAGCACTTAATCTTTGCTGCACGTTTAGTGTTGAGTACCTCTTAAGAGAGAGACTTCCATGCGTTGTTCTCATTCCTTTTATTCCCATCAGAAACCGTCTTCGAAGGTATGCCATGCCTGCCCATCATTTAGACTCGCGCACCATGGAAGCTGTAATCTTAACAGTTTCTAGAATGAAGGAAAGGGATGGGCAGAGCTCATGTGAAGCAGGAATACCGTGTTGACTAGATGAATGGTCTGTTTCTATGCTGTATACTCTTACACGATTCTATGTAACGTGCACAGAAAATACATATTACCCGTACCAGCCTCCCCGAACAGGCGCCGAAATGTGGCGACTCAGAGCTTTTCCCAGTAACTTCATTGAAGCTTACTTGTGACGATAAGCGATTTTCATTTTTCATTTCATTTTTTCATTATTACCAAGGAAAAACCATGATTCTAGTCACTTGCGGCTTGATGGTGCATAAGTAACTTCAGCTAATCATTTGTGGTGCTGGTATTAAGAAGGAAACTTCCCAGTGTTAGAAATCAGAAATGAGAGACAGAAAAACATTTGAGCATCGGAGCAAGAGAAGAGGCACAAGTCTGATCTCTGGTCAGAGATGTAGCTTATGAAGAAAACTATTGAGACAACTTAGCTTTTCAAATTGAAAGGAAATGTCTGAAGAGCTAATTTTGGAGATACGCGAGATAGCAAATTGTATCGAAAAGGTAATTGGGGAATGCAGGTAAATTGCAAAAATAAGTCGAGGCAACACGTACAAGTTATAACATGCAAATTGAGGCTGATGTCAGCTTTCTTCATGTCATCTGCTTCAGAAAAGTACTCTAGGATTTACAGTAGCAGAAAGCAAAATCCCTGTCATTGATTTGATGTTGCAGTTTGGGTAGTTCTCGCTGAAGGAGCCAAGATGGGCCAAATGGCTTTCCATGTCAATTATCTTCAAAATTGAAAAGTGCAAAAAAAAAAGCTTGGATTCAGACACTTTTTGCTTCGCAACAATGTTAATTTGAAATGGGTGGAGAATCACCAGTCGTCCATTATATTCTCAATCGGAATTCTCCAATTGACTGATGTTTCAACGCATTGCGAATATTGGGAAGCAGATTTTCGTTGTTAAGATCAGCCATTTTCTCTATCCATTTCCCAGATGTAATGTCCAATTTGATTTGCACAGTATTGGAATCCCAAATAATGCAAAAAAAATCCCCAAAATTTGACACCTTCACCTTCATCAACTAGACTTTGTGATTGCAGATGCTAATCATTAAATCTGGATTCCAATATGTCTGATTCTAATCTGATCATAAAATTTGAGTGTAAATCTGCGTTTGGGCCTGCTGTCTGTTTTGGAAGTTTCCATTTGTCAGGCCCTGCTTCACGCATTGCATGGTAATTTGCCTCATTCAGGTTCTACTTGGCACATAATTGGGATCAGAATGTTCTGTCAAATTGATAAGTTTGTTATGACTCTTGGAAATTTGGATACTTGCCCACATGCAGCTGTTTGCAAAGAGAAAAAGAAGACATTGATTTTGACTGCACACCTGTTATCTGATCTCTGGCAAAGGGCTTTCAGCTTTCCTTATTGCTCTTGGTGATGGGTTTGCTTTCTATAACCAAATGTGCTGCTTGTGTTTTTGATTTTTACTATTTGCAGTCCCTCCTCCACCAATAATATGTCTGCAAAATATCAGATCTATGGAATTTTGTGTCCTGAAAACTCTCAGGTTATCGGGTATTTGTTCTTCATTTAAACTCCAGTGCTGAAACTTGCACGTTTTGTCTTGGTGCTGAGCAACACCAACTGATAACCCTATTGTTAATGAGTACTTTTTGCAATTCTGCTTTTGCCCATGGGCTAGGCTACTGATTTATGTTAAGTGAATAAGTGAAATATCCTTTGGAATTATGCAGTTTTTCAATCAATACTTTGGGAATCGAACTCTATGCTGCCCATTTCTCCAGTGACTTTTCGCATGATACATTGCTAGTGTCACCAGATTATTTTCCATTGAAGCTATGGGAATTTGACCTTTTTTTTAAACCAACAATTATGTTACAATTTTTGTCAGAAACTAGCTTCTGTTCACAGTGTGGGTTGTATTCGGAATGATGTGCTGTTTGTTGTACCTGCCAATTTATTTCATGCTAAATAAATGCACAATTATCTTTGGTTGCTTTGATTAATTTGACTTTCTTCATGTTTTAGGATGATGAAAATCATTAATCGGCTACACAGATCAATGATGCTGGTTGAATACTTCACAAGCCATTCATGGGTGTGGAACACTGATAACATAAACATGCTTATGTGTCAGATGAGCCCAGATGACAAGAAGGTAGATCTTATTTCACATGGGTTCTAACCATTTGTCTTTTCTGCCCTGAATGTGTGCTGTATATGCCAAATATAAATAGGATTTATTATTTAGAGTTGTTAGGTCAGATGGTTCAGTGTGGTGTTGTAACGTCCTCTCCTGCTCACCCCCATATTTTTCTCACGATGTGGCATGGTGGTCGGGATCCATTTTGGACCCCAAGCCCAGCTTTCTACTCTCTCTTTCTCCATCCATCCCACTTTACAGTGTTACAATACCTTAGGCTAGTGCGCGGTCAATTCCAGCCCGCCCTTGATCCAGAGTCGCAGCATAAGTGAATTAACCAATAATTCTTAGCGTTTGAAATTTTTGGCCCTAGACTGCTCCAATGACTTACATGCACTAGACTTATAAGTAAACACAAAAACTGTTAATTTATAACAGGAAATTAGTTATAACGTGCAATAATTAAACAAGAATCACGTTCTGCTAATCTATTACTTTCCCCTTTGACTGTCCCATCCTCTACCCAAACATACACAAGACATACGCACACAGAGGAAGGGAAAGGTAGGAGATCAAAATATGCAAGATTCTTGTTGCTGAGTTGAAGTCTTTGTAGTCAGCTATCCTCTCAGGACACGGAGTGTTGAAAACCACCCGTTGGATTGGATCTTCTGGCATGTGCATTCAGTCAGAACTCACAATTATCAGCCTCACTGAGATAATATTACAGTTCTCCAATTATCAAATTTTAAAAGGAGGTTTTCTGATAACCCAGCCTGTATGTAGCTGTTCTGGATCTTCCTGCAGGGTTTAACTGGTTGTGCAGTGAGAGAGAAAGACCTTTTCTTAGGACCTTAGCAAAATTATCAGGAGAGCGAGAAATGAGAACTGTGGTCCTCAAAGCCTCTTAATCAAGAAGTGAAGTTCACTCTACAAAATTGAACCTGTCTGAGTTTGGCAGAACATTTCGTAAAATGAACTTCAATCATCATTGAGGGCCAGTCAAGTCCCAGGACATCAAAGTAGCCGATTGGCCGCCAACCAAGTCTATAAAGTATGTCACCACTGGGCCAGACCAAATAGCACTGATACCGGGGGAGTCTCCAGAAGTCAAACCAAACACCACGTTTGCTGGGGTTGGTCAGTAATTGTCCTGATAACAAAAGTTATAACAGCCATGATAACGAAAAAATAAAGGGAATACATAAGGGAAATAAGGTTTAAATAGATGATCCTTACAACAGCTTCAATCTTAACTTTTAAACCATTGTGCCATTTACGACCCTGTGGCCACTGAGTGAGACTGTAAATACGATGATAAATTGGTTGGTTTTGCACTACTGTTACGTGCTATGAGGAAATGCTTTGAAATGGATGCCAAAACTAGCTAAGTGCACTTGCACCTCTGCTTCAGCAGGTAGTAGGTTCAAGTCCCACTCAAGGAAAAGTACATAATCTAAGCTGACATTTCAGTGCCGTACTAGTGGGCAGCACGGTAGCATTGTGGATAGCACAATCGCTTCACAGCTTCAGGGTCCCAGGTTCGATTCCGGCTTGGCTCACTGTCTGTGCGGAGTCTGCACATCATCCCCGTGTGTGCGTGGGTTTCCTCTGGGTGCTCCGGTTTCTTCCCACAGTCACAAAGATGTGCAGGTTAGGTGGATTGGCCATGATAAATTGCCTTTAGTGTCCAAAATTGCCCTTAGTGTTGGGTGGGGTTACTGGGTTATGGGGATAGGGTGGAGATGTTGACCTTGGGTAGGGTGCTCTTTCCAAGAGCCGGTGCAGACTCGATGGGCCGAATGGCCTCCTTCTGCACTGTAAATTCTATGAAGCAGCACTGGAATCTTTCAGCCGAAATTTTAGAAAAAGGGCAATCCCCCTGTATGTGGATGTAAAAGATTCCATGGTGCCATACCAGAGGGTGAGAATTCTCCCTGAAGAATACCTCAGCCAGCATCAACCACTGAAACAGAAAATCGTTTGCCTTGTTTGTGGGACCTTGGTATGCACAAATTCCATCCTCTCGTATTACAAAAGTGACCAGACTTCGTACGTACTTTATTGGCTTTGTAGTGCTTGGCCTAAGATGGTGAAAGATGCTACATTAATGCCAGTCCATTTTTTCAGGAAGAACCCTGACAGCGAAGAGCAAGTGTTTTTACTGCTGAGTATAATGGCAATTACACCAGACTTAAACCTGAAGCTTTTCTGTGAGCATTATTAAAATATGTTTCAATCAGAATTTTTTGGAACAAATTCCATTTTCAGCATTTGAAAACAAATTGGTTTGTGACTGGTGAGTAAAGTAATATCAAAATGATATTGCTGCTTTCAGTGTGCCTGAATTAATGTTCTCATGAAACGTTCTTATTAAAAGTCAAGGGCTTTATTCAGATTCATTTTATTGGGGTATATTTAGAGTTCCAGTTGTGTGTGATAGGCAAGAAAGTTTTCTAATGGTCTTTAACCTCTACCTTTGATTTAATGCACCCCTGTAGAATCGGAATGAGAAGTACAGGATGTACTTACTACTTGTTGCAAAGCAGCGTCGGAATGTGATTCTATGCTGAAGAAATCTGAACATTGTATTCTGAAAGGGAAATGTTAGTGATTTCTGGCCCCATTTGCAGGGTTGCAAGAAGGGGTGGAAGCATGGTAACCCAGGGACTGACTCCCTTGCAGCCAAATCCCTGCATGTGTCCTGTCACATGGAAGTGTGCTGTGCATGTTTTGTTATGTTCAGCAACTATTTAACTTTAATCTTGCGTTGCTGTCAGATGTTATGCACAACACAGACTGGAAATGGGGCATTTTCTAAATTGGTCCGATTGACACTAAAACTAAAAGCATGGCTGTTTTAAAGTTGGAAACATGAGTTATTTTGTTCTCTTTGAATGATTCAGCACAGAAAGAAGCTATTCAGGCTGTGTGTCAGTGCCAGCTCTTTGGAAGAGCTATCTAATTAGTCCAATTACCTGCTGTTTCATTTATGGCCGTGTGAATTTTTCTCCTTCAAATATTTATTCAAGTACCCAAAGGAGAGGGAAGTGATAGACACCAACCAATGTGCAGATATCAGACTGGTGACCAAGTGACACCAGTTGGTGTAAATGTCTGTGACCTTTCCCTCCCCAATGTGGGATAGGATGCTCTCCAGTTGTCAGTATGTGACCATTGTTGGCATGATTTTGTTCTGGTGTGTAAGCTGACATGATGTTGTGCTTTCTTATTCTCTAACTTCTGGAAGTTGAAATTCTTTTGAAGGTGAATGTCTTGCATCAGGCTGGCCAGTGGTAGGAACATTTCTGACTCGCTGTAGTGGCCACTTTTTCCAAAATGTGGATCAAACTGAAGTCTTAATTACACAGTTTTCTGATAATCTATTGGAAAACTTGCTTTTCATGGTCTCTGAAGAGTGGGTTGAGGAAAATATTATATGCCCTCTTGCCAAATAAACGTTTATTGTCCTCTTTTTTGCTTTTCTGGATTACTTTTCTCATCATTTTCTCACCAACCTGCTTTTAGAAACCCAGCAGTTTGTACAGCACATGCATGGGTGTACCTTGAAGTTACCTGTTCTCTTTGGCACTGTGATAAGAAGTGCCAGATGGAATACAGTGTGGAAAAGTGTGAGGTTATGCACTTTGGAAGGAGGAATAGAGGCATAGACTATTTTCTAAATGGGGAAATGCTTAGGAAATCAGAAGCACAAAGGGACTTGGGGGCCCTTGTTCAAGATTCTCTTCAGCTTGATTTGCAGGTTCAGTCGGCCGTTAGGAATGCACATGCAATGTTAGCACTCGTGTTGAGAGGGCTGGAATACAAGAGCAAGGATGTACTTCTGAGGCTGCTTCAGGCTCTGGTCAGTCCCCATTTGGAGTATTGTGAGCAGTTTTGGGCCTCGTATCTAAGGAAGGATGTGTTGGCCTTGGAAAAGGTCCAGAGGAGGTTCACAAGAATGATCCCTGGAATTAAGAGTTTGTCGTATGAGGAACTGTTGAGGACTCTGGATTTGTACTCGTTAAGAGTTTAGAAGGATGAGGGGGGGGGGGGGGGGGGGGGGGGGGGGTGGATCTTATTGAAACTTGCAGGATACTGCAAGGCCTGGATATACTTGGAGAGGACGTTTCCACTTGTAGGAAAAACTACAACCTGGGGGTACAATCTCAGACTAAAGGGACAATCTGTTAAAACAGAGATGAGGAATTTCTTCAGCCAAAGGGTGGTGAATATGTGGAACTCGTTGCCGCAGATGGCTGGGGAGGCCAAATCACTGAGTGCCTTTAAGACCGAGATAGGTTCTTGATTGATGAGGGGATCATGGGTTATGGGGAGAAGGCAGGAGAATGGAGATGAGAAAAATATACGCCATGATTGAATGGCGGAGCAGACTCGATGGGCTGAGTGGCCAAATTCTGCTCCTACGTCTTAAGGTCTTGTAACATTTGATGTGTAATTCATTGATGCAATGATATTTCCGTGTGAAGTTGAAATAAATCTGGTTGTTTCTGTGGAAATTGAAAGTAGCTCAGTGCAACTGAATTATTATAATTCCCTCCAGAATAATCCTGTTATTTGTGTAATCCACCTTTTTTTTTACCTGAAGCTTTGTTTTTCTATGATCCTGTACTACTAACCAGAATAGAAAGCGGTTTGTGACCGGTTAAATGATTAATTGCAATGTCAATAGCTGACATGTCTTCAACACACCTGGTTGCTAAGCACTGTGGTATAACCCAGTAAGCGAGAACAAGGCTGCATAAGAAATGTTTCTATCACAGAACTGCAAGTTCATGTTACAAACAGTTGAAGAGCTGTGCTCACAAGAACATATTTGGAACTTTATATTGTTCTCCCCCTCCTCTATGGTTGCATGTCTGTTTTGTGTTTTGGACATTCATTTGGCCAACCCCTGGGGCCTTTACATCTCTGAAAACAGCTGTTGCAAAGATAGTATCCTGTGTTCTTTCAATTTAGGCCTTGTGCAGTTGCCTCTTCCTGTGCCCCACTATTGACTGCTGTCCTTTCAGCTGTCTGCCCCCTAATCCCTGGAATTCCTTCCCTAAACACACTCTTTCCTTAAAGACACAATGCCTCTCTCTCTCTCTCTCCCCAAGCTCCTCAAATATTTCCTTGTGTGGCTCGGTTTCTAGTTTTGCTCAACTTTTTTTTGTGTGCTTTGGGACACTTCATTATTCAAAAGGTACTTAATAAATGCAAGTTGTTGTATCCTGTCCCTGTGAGGTGAAAAATAAATTGCTTGTGAAAGAATAGTTAAAAACAATAAGCAGAGTGCAGGCAAGTTCTATAATATCTGGGTGAAGGTTGGTGTTGAGGACTTCAACAGCCAATTGACATTCAGGGCAGTTCATCCCAAACTGTGCCAATTAAAGCTTAAATCCAGGTTTTGGGTGCAACCTCCATCATGCAGAATCGGAGCAGGCCATTCAGCCCATCGAGCCTGCTCTGCCATTCGTTACAATCATGGATTATCCACTTGAATGCCTTTTTCTCCACACTATCCCCATATTACTTTATACCATTGGTATTTAGAAATCTTTCAATCTTTGCTTTAAACATACTCAATGACTGAGATTCCACAGCTCAGAATTCCGAAGATTCACAACTCTAGGTAAAATGAAAATCTCAACTCAGTCTTAAGTGACTTCTCACTTCTTTTGAAATTCTTCGACGGTTTTTAAAAGAATATTTGTGTTTATATAATGTGTTTCATGAAGTCAAGACATTCTGACTTAAAGCCAATGAAGTACTTTATGAAGCAGAAACAGAAAATGCCAGCAACATTCCACAGGTCAGGCAGCATCTGTTGGAAATGGAAAATGTAGGGTTAACATTCCAGGCCAATGATCTTTTTCCAGTTCTGATGAAAGAGCATTGATTTGAAAAATTAACTCCTTTTCACTCTCCACAGACTACCTGACTTAATGAATGTTCCTTGCATTTTAAGTTTTCATTTTAGACTTACAGTATTTGTTACTTTTGAAATGCAGTCACCTTTTGTGACTAAATCAATTTCTAATGTGAAGTAAAACATAAGGATCACATTGTATGGTGAACACTTAATGAGCAATTATATCTCTGCTGTATTAACTTGTTGAATTATCTAAAAATATACAGCAAGGAAGTAGGTTATTTGTCCCACCTTGTTTATGATAATACACCACACAAGCCTCTTCATTCTTGGAACTCTCAGCATTCAACTGTGTGTGTGTGTATAAGATTATGCTTTGCAGAAAAAAGATGATGCATAGCAATGCAGTGCTGCAAATGTCACATTCTTTATTATGGCTTGAGCTTGCTCGCAACTACTTACTCATCATTTTCAAGTTTAAAAATAGAACCAACATCTTGTCTGGATACTGATCACGGAATCTCACAGCACAGAAGAAGGCTGTTCAGCCCACCATGCCTCTGCTAGCTCTTTGAAAAGCCTATCCAATTATTCCCATCACCCTTCCTCTTTCCCCATTGCCCTGAAAATTTCCCTTCCAGTGCTATCCAATTGCCTTCCGACTGTTACCATTGAATTTGCTTCCACCACCTCTACAAACACCACATTTGGATCATAACTTGCTGTGTTCTATTTTTTCAAAAATATTCTCCAGCTTCCTGTTCTTTTGCCAATTACTTTCAATCTGTGTCCTCTATATACCAGCTCTTGCGTCACTGGAAATACCTTAAAAGTGTAATTAAATGTTTTGTGAAACATGTTCTCTGTAGAATTTCTGTTTTAATTGACGCACTGACAGACTGAGATGAAGATTTCCAGGCAGGTTATTTTTATCTGCAGTTTCAGAAACCTCCAGCTTGGTCACTCATAAAATATCTTGGCAAAGCAGCTGGCTGCCCATATCTGGCTGCATTGCTTGAATGTATCTTCAGTCTGTTTATAGAGTGTTTTAATAAGAATTGTATTTTTGTTTTATTTATTTTGTAAGGTATTCAACTTTGATGTGAGACAGCTTCACTGGGCAGAGTACATGGAGAACTACTGTATGGGAACCAAGAAATATGTGCTAAATGAAGAGCTGTCCGGACTGCCTGCCGCCAGGAAACATCTGATCAAGTATGTTGGCTTGGCGACTAATGTTCAGTATTAAAATTGTAGCTCCTGTAATGTGGGAAGACGGGAGTAACGGGTTGGGAACAATTAAATTCAGGTGCTTGTTAAAAAGAAATAGAGACCACAGTTTTGACTAAAAATGCACCTCACTTGAGGCGGTTAACCTCTGGCAAATTGCTTTTCTAAGGTGCACACGCATGTGCATGGCCACAGTTTAAAAGTGCAGGATTGAATTGGCCCACCAGCCTAACTGTAAACATCTTGTATAGGCTGTGAAATACTCCACTATTAGGATCGCCATTAGAGGACCGTATGATACGTGCATCATATCCTGCATAACATGGGATCAAATTACAGGAAAGCATCCTGAAATGCTGCTGCTTAGCCCCAAAGTGCCATTTGTGAAATTTTGAGATAAATATCAGCATTAGCCTTCACGGTAGCATGGTGGTTAGCATCAATGCTTCACAGCTCCAGGGTCCCAGGTTCGATTCCCGGCTGGGTCACTGTCTGTGTGGAGTCTGCACGTCCTCCCCGTGTGTGCGTGGGTTTCCTCCGGGTGCTCCGGTTTCCTCCCACAGTCCAAAGATGTGCGGGTTAGGTGGATTGGCCATGCTAAATTGCCCGTAGTGTAAGGTTAATGGGGGGATTGTTGGGTTACGGGTATACGGGTTACGTGGGTTTAAGTAGGGTGATCATTGCTCGGCACAACATCGAGGGCCAAAGGGCCTGTTCTGTGCTGTACTGTTCTATGTTCTATGCTTAAATATATATACCCTTTCTCTAAACTGCAGGTTGAGAAATATTCGCTTTGCATTCAATACTATCCTGGTTGTCCTGATCTGGAGAATTTTCATCGCAAGATCTCAGATGGCACGAAACATCTGGTACTTTGTGGTCAGCTTGTGCTTCAAGTTCTTGTCCTACTTCAGGGCTTCGAGTACCATGAGATACTGACAGAACCATAAGCATTCAGTCACCTATGCATTATAGATAGCTGTACTGGACAATGATAAACCTTGTGTTAATGTTTGTACTAAAAGAAAATACCTGTATCTTGTTATATTTTGTCATGTATGTAATTTGTTAATGCTACTTTATAATAATTTGGGTCAGCTATCTAGCACCATTAAAAGTACAGAAATGCACTGAAGTACAGTGAAAGAAAATCAGTTTCAGGGTTTAACATACGTTTTAACACTGAAGAAAGAATGATGTGGGGAAAACAAGTTTTTTTTTTCCATTGAATAACTGTGTTCAAGTTTCTGTCGGTCATCTCTGCCTCTTCATGGGATGTTTATGAAACATGCCCTGTTGCAAGCAGAGTTTGTCCGTAAATGCTCATTTACTTAGTGCATGTTCAGTTTGGCTTTATCAATTTACTTTTTTTGTTAAAGACATTCAGCTTAAACTTCAGTGATGCGACAAAAAAAAAACACCCAGTGAAAAAAAGCCTCCCAACCATTCATATTTTCATATTGAGGGAGGTTGGAATTTGCCTTCATATATGTACTTATCCACTTGACTGACAAACAAATGCGGCTGAACATTCCCAATCCCACCTCAGCTGCTGATAGGTAGCGATTGTACTATTTGCTGTAGCTGAACTGAGCATATAGCAACAGATGGTAAACAAGATGTGCTCCAGATTTGAAACTCTGCCGTCGGCTTGGGAGGGGTGCGGTTAACTGGAAGGTATCGGAGGTAACTTTCGTTCACACATTCTGCAGCAGTGCCCTGCAGGACAACCAGTGTTGTTGTGAAAAACTAGGGCAGTGTTTAAATTCCAGGAGCTTTAACTGAATGTCTGAGTGCAAAAAGCAAAATAGTTGTTGGGGGGCAGGGAGGGAGCAGGCGGGTGACATTAATGGAAAACAAAATCTGTCAGCGTGCAATAGTTAATTCGCTGCTACCCAGCTCACCACGGCCCAAGACCAAATTCACCCTGCACCCCCACCCCGACCTTTTTCTGAACTAATTTAGAGTGTTGGATCTATTGGAAGACCCAAGCTATCTACTGCCTGTAAACATTCCTGAAAGATGAATGGGATTGGTAAATCAGCATAGTGTGCTCTCTGCAGATGTGTATAAATAGTTGGATTTTGATAAAGTTTTAGGAAAAAGAATTTAATGTTTTTTTTGCCTTGACCTGGGGGTGGGGGAGGGGAAAAGCCTTCTTATTTGGGGTACATGTGTCTGACTTTCCTATGCTTAAGGTATACTGAAGATTTTCTAAATGACAAGACGTGAGAATGTCAGTCGGCCTCTCCGACTTACTGCCATTTTCCATTTGATTGTTCCAATTGGGATGCTGGCATTGTTGCTTTTGGTGTAAAGGTTGAAATGAGTAAAGTGTATTGTTTTTGGAATTATGTTACAGGTTTCCTCTTTAAAAATCGAGCTGTGAATATTCTGTTTAGTTTTTGTGGCCTCACGACCAATGTAATCTTATCTTACTAATAAGTCAAGTAGTTAGCTATACTGGTGGGTACTGTTTAGCCTCTGCCCAGCTGAACTAAAATGCGGACACATCTCAAATATTTCCATGATTATAAACAATGTGCTTACTATTGGTGTGATCACAGCTTTTAACCTGAGGTATTGACCATTTGACCTTATTAATTAATCATTTTTGGTACTGGTGCCTGGTGAGTGAAATATAGCATTGAGATGCTTGTCTTCATAATGAAAAATCAAGATCTGTTGCAAATAGCATAGAGAGAGCAAAAGGTTAAATGAAGCCAAGCCGTCAGCCTTTAATTCACAGCAGTGTGTACTCACATTTATGCAAACTCATCATCCTTGTATTTTTTTTTTAAGAGACACTCTTAATTTCACAGCGTAGGTATGCTTATTAATGCAAGTCCCCATAACTCATCACAAAATTATTCCTCTTCCTTTGCTTATGAAGCATGAGATGAATGCAATGAGTAGTTTGGCAGCTGAACTACAATGATGTACTGTAGCGAAAATGTTCATTGGTTACTCAGCGTCCTCTGCCTTGAGTGAGGAAGGAATGGCTGGACACCAAACTTGCGTATAAGAAACTTTTGTGAAATGCTCACGTCTTCAGAATGTTGTTTGCCTTCTGCAGCAAAAGCTTTGCCCAATTTTCCACCTTCACACCACTCCCCCACCCCAAATTCTCTAAATTGGGTGGCAGCACCCATCTCAAAAAAAGACTTTGAATTTATTATGCGGAAGTAGTCTGCCGCTTCTCGTGTTGACAACTAAAATTCAAGCCTTCCTTTGTATGGCTGCAAGAAAGAAAAAGGGCCATTTTGTAAATGGTGAGTCTCCTTTTCGCATCAGTAACCAAGTTAGTGATCATGTGCTGGTATGTTATTCCTCTTAAAAGGCAGGTAATCTGCTTGTTAAAGACTTTTGCCTGGACTAGTCTGTATACAGCACTTAAAAGAAATGTGTAGTGTATGGGGAAGGGAGCTGGTGTGCAAAAATGGCACAGACTTTTGCTGTGTTCTTTTAAAAAAAACATGTAAAAATAGTACTTCAATGTGCATTGTGTGGCTGGCTGCCTTAAACAATAATGACACTTTTTTTTTAGTGAATGTTTCTACAGAGGACAATAGATGACATTTGTAATCAAAATAGTTATTTATTGGTTATCAGCTGGTGTACCAGTTAGGTTAAATCTGTATTGGAATTAATTGTAAGAAAATGATTTTCTGCACACTCAGTAAAACTTTTTTCATTCTGAAAGCAATGTTAAAAATGCTACACTGCAATGGCAGCATTCATATTTTTTACACTGTTTGTATGAAAAATGGACAAGCGTCAGTGTCACAGTTTGCAGTACAACTACGGTGATTTGTGGATGGAAAATTAAATGGGTGCCTTTGAGAACCAAAAGCAAATGAGTTTTTATTTAAGTAAAATGTGTGGCTCATTTACACTCCGCCAAACACCTACCCCTTTCCCCACAGTGTTCACAACTGCGCTGCTAAAAGATTCTGGCTGCATGGCCCGTTGTATGCTTCACATTGCTGCCGTTTCATTGGAGCAGAATTTCATCCTTACCTGAAATAGATGAATATTTATTATAAATTTAGAGTGGCTTGGTAGATAGCTTTAACAGAAAATTTCAATAGGTGGGCAAGACAGCCAAATTAACTAATCAAGGGGCGGCAAGATGGTTCGCACTGCTGCCTCAGGGCACCGAGGACCCGGGGTTCAATACCAGCCTCAGGTCACTGCCTGTGTGGAGTTTGCATATTCTCCCCATGTCTGCATGGGTTTCACCCCCGCAGCCCAAAGATGTGCAGGGTAGGTGAATTGGCAAGGCTCAGTTGCCCCTTAATTGGAAGAAATTAATTGGGTACTCTAAATTTTAAAAAGAACAACCCCGGCTTCTCTAGTTTGTCCACCTAAACTGAAGCTCACCCCGGTGTCATCCTGGTAAATATCTTTTGTATCCGCTCCAAGGCCTGGCTATCAGGGAGATGGCAATATGTACAAAATGGTATAAGAAAGTTAAATTTGGAGAAACTACTCGCAAAAAGCAAATTTAAGAGTATAGTGAGGAAGTTTTCACAGGATTATCCGATGGAATGTACTCTGGAGAGATTAAACTCCGGAATTGTTGAAGAATGGTGCATGATAGGACTCTAGGTTTTCTCAGGATAAATTAATTAAGTATGCCCAAATGGCCTTCATTACCCTGAACAGGTGATTATCTGCAGTGGTTGCTACTTCCATTTAACTGCAAAACATTGGAGATTGTTTCCCTTACCTTTGCACCTGTTCTCTGGGCTTGCATTGGCAACAAAGAAGATTAATAATGAACCCGCAGATGTTGTGTAGTAGTCCTAAAGAGAGTAATGTAAGAATTTTTAGGAACAAGTGAAGACTATTAAATGCAATCATGTCTTTCTTTGATCTTAACACCATGTGAGAAAGTGATTTAAAAGACTGCCCCTCCGAAATGGCCAAGCAAGCCAAAATTCCAGGAAGTAACACTCATTTCAGAAATAAAAAAAATGAAAGATGGGCCAAATGGCTTCAATCTGTGCTATGCAGCGATTCAATGCACTTGCACTTGAGTCAGCAGATTGAGTCAAAATGCTCCTGCATCAGAAGATTATGGGTTAAAATGTCAATAGATTTTTTCAAAAAATATTTTTATTCCCCTCCTTTTTCACATTTTCTCCCGAATTTATACCCACCAACAATAATCAGTAACAAATGTGTCAATCACCATAACAATAACAACGATCCCATCCTCCCACCAACCCCAAAACATCAGCCCGCATGTTTACATAAACAAATGACAAAAAGGAATCAGGGATTTACCCATAGTCACCCTTAATACATACAGCCCCCCTCTTTTTCCCCCGCCCCCCCAACCCTCCCACCCATCCCCCCCCCAACTAATGTTCAATATTATCCAGTTCTTGAAAGTGCATAATGAATAATGCCCATGACTTGTAGAACCCCTCTGTCCTTCCCCTCAGTTCAAACTTAACCTTCTCAAGGGTCAAGTATTCCAACAGGTCTCCCTGCCACGCCAGGGCACAAGGTGGAGAGGCTGCTCTCCATCCCAGCAGGATCCGTCTTCGGGCGATCAACGAGGCGAAGGCTACGATATCTGCCTCCGCACCAGTTTCCAACCCTGGCTGATCCGACACCCCGAATATGGCCTCCTGGGGACCCAGGTCCAGTTTCATGTGCACCACCTTGGAAATTACCCTAAAAACCTCCAGCTTTGGACGGGACCAAAACATATGAACGTGATTAGCGCCCCCCTCCCCCCACAACGACGCTCACACACATCTACTCATTCAAAGAATCGGCTCATCCTCGCCCTCGTGAGGTGTGCTCTGTATACCACCTTCAGCTGTATCACAGCCCCAACCTCGCACATGAGGTGAAGGCATTTACTCTCCGGAGCACCTCACACCAGACCCCCCCCCCCCCGCCCCGGCTTATAACCTCTTCCACTTTGCTTTGATCCCTTCGAGTGGTGCCTTATCCTATCCTCTTCCAAAATAGCTCTGTGCACTGCTGACACTACCCCCTTCTCAAGTCCCCTTGTCGTCAGCACCACCTCCAGCAATGTGGAGGCCGGTTCCTCTGGGAAGTTCGGTATCTCCTTCCTGGCAAAATCTCGAACCTGCATGTATCTAAACATTTCTCCCTGCTCCAGCCCATACATCGCTTCCAGCTCTCTCAATCCTGCAAACCGACCCCTAAGAAACAAATCTTTTAGTGTCTTAATCCCCTTCTCTTCCCATTAATCGAGAGATTTTAAACATATAATCTACATTGACACTCCAGTGCAGTACTGAGAGAGTATTGCGCTGCCTGCAGTGCCGGTCATCTGTCTGTTTGGATGATGTAAAAGATACTATGGTGCTATATGAAGTTGTTTATGTGCAACTGACATCAAATGTACAGAAGGCAGCTCTGGAATAAACATGAATAATGCAATATTTAACTTGACACAACAGTCCCAAACCTGCCACCTAGAAGGACCCGGCCAACAGGTTTATGAGTATACCGCCACTTAGTCACACATTACCTTTACTTTAACATTGTCGTTCCTGGGTCAAGTTGCTGGAACTCCCTGCCAAACCGTGCTATAGGAGTGCCCTTACTAGATTGAAGATCGTGGTTCAAAAAGCAGCCCACCACCATCCCCTCGGGGGCAACTAGGGATTGCAACAAATGTTGGCCAGTTGTTGAGTACATTTAGGAGTGAAGTCAATGGATTTTTTGGACACTTCCAATTAAAGGGCAATTTATAGTGGCCAATTCACCTAGCCTGCACGGCTTTTTGGATTGCAGGGGTGAGACCCACACAGACACGGAAAATGTGAAAATTCCACACTGACAGTGACCCGGGGCCGGGAACTAACCTGGTCCTCGGTGCTGTGAGATAGCAGTGCTAACCACAGTGCCAAGGTGCTGCCATAATTTTTGGAGAGAATAAAGGGATGCAGAATGTGTATATTTTGAGAAAGTGGAGTTGTAAAGATTTGACAATGAGGGGTGGCACGGTGATGGTGTTTAGCACTGCTGCCTTAATGCCGCCGAGGACCCGCATTTGATTTCGGCACCGGGTCACTGTCCGTGTGGAGTTCGCACATTCTCCCCGTGTCTGTGTGACTCTCACTCCCACAACCCGGAAATGTGCAGGGTGGGTGAATTGACCACACTAAATCGTCCTTTTATTGGAAAAAGAATTGGCTATTCTAAATTTTTCTTTTAATTTTGACGACCTTGCAGAATGAAACCGCAGCCTTGAGGTGCTGTATAGCTTACTCCTGCTCACTGTTCCCAATAGGTTGTGTTCTGAGAGAATGGCCTTGTTACATTGGAAACGTGGCAGAAGGGGTTTTAAATGTACCCTGCGGATTAAAAGAACTGGTCACATACAACAATGACATTTTAAAGGAATATTGCTGCTGCTATTTCTTATATTCTTACATGAGGATAGCAGACTGGATGAGAATATTAAACTAATCATGAGGGAGTAACTTGAAGCAGAGATTATTTTCAGTGGAGCAGCAAAGGCTAAAGGAGTGATTTAGTTATTTGTTTTTTTAATTTAGAGTACCCAATTCATTTTTTTCCAATTAAGGGGCAACTTTGAGTGGCCAATCCACCTACACTGCACATCTTTGGGTTGTGGGGGCGAAACCCACGCAAACACAGGGAGAATGTGCAAACTCCACACGAAAGGTGACCCAGAGCTGGGATCGAACCTGGGCCTCGGTGCTGTGACGTAGCAGTGCTAACCACTGTACCGCCGTGCTGCCCTTAAAGGAGTGATTTATAATCTTTATTATTGTCATAAGTAGGCTTACATTAACACTGCAATGAAATTACTGTGAAAATCCCCTAGTCGCCACATTCTGGCGCTGATCGGGTACACTGAGGGAGAATTCAATGTCCAATTCAATTTACAAGCACGTCTTTTGGGACTCGTTGGAGAAAACTGGAGCATCCAGACCCACGCAGACACTGAGAACGTGCAGACTCCGCACAGAAGTGATCCAAGTGGGAATCGAACCTGGGACCTTGGCGCTGTGAAGCAACAGTGCTAGTATAGATTTTTTGAGAATTTTAACAGTGAATATGAAAAGACTGTTTCCATTGGTTATGGAGTGCATGTCGATTTAAATTAGTATCAGTGAGGAGAGAAGTTAAGATTTAATGCAATGTGTAATAGAGAAGTTTAGGAATTTCTTTCAGGGAAAAGTCTATACACTCTTGAAAGAGAGAAAGATACAGTGCTTTGAGGAAAGAACTGGGGAGTGGGATGAGTTCTGGATTGCTTCAGGAAAAGATTACATATACTGGCAATCAAAGCCAGCAGAAGTTGTTAAAAGTGGTGTCTGTTGAAATAAATCTAAGGCAGAATAGCAAGATAATTGTCCTTGAATGGTGCCATGAAATCTATAATGCCCACTTGAAGAGACAGCTGGGCCCTTTTGTCTAATGTTGCATCTGAAAGATGGAACCTTTGACAGTGCAATGTTCCCTCAATACTGCATTGGATTATGTCAAGCCTCAGGAGTGAGACTTCTGATTTGAGGGGCAAAAGTACCACTTGTCTGACTCGATCTCTGCTGCTGAATCAGAAACTTTGAGTAGATAATTGCCCATGTGAAGTTGTATCTTTTCAGTCGATACAAGGCTACATCTGGAGTACTGTGTGCAGCTTTGATCTCCTGACATACTCAAGGGCAAGTATGTCCTTCCTTGAGTGCAACAAAAGTTCAATAGACTCATTTCTTGGACGCATATATTGTCTTATAAGGCAAAATTGAGTATACTAGGCCTATATTCCATGGAATTAGAAGAATGAGGTGATTGAATTGAAGCATACAATTCCTAAGGTGCTTAACAGGGTAGATGTTGAGAAAATAATTCCCCTAGTCACTGCACACTGTTATCCATGAACTGTAAAGTGACATAAAGAAAGAATTTTCATTTATATTGCGTGATCCACCACCTTAGGACACCTCTGCCTCATAATCAATGAAATACTTGCGTAATGTGATAGCCAATTATTTGACAGCAAAGTTTCCACCTATAACCCTTTACATCATTGTTAATCAGAAACCTATCAATCTCTGCCTTCGTGAGTAGCAATAGGGAATCTTTCCCAGGTTGGAGGGCAGTAGCCAGCGTCATGTCAGAGGGATCAGGGCTGCGACCGCAGCTCTTCACAATATAAATGATTGGGAGGAAGGAGCAGAGTACTATGGCCTAATTTTCAGATGACATGAGGGTGGGAGGCAAGGCAGGTTGTAAGGAGATATATAGTTTACGGAGAGATATTGGCAGGTTGAGTGAGTGGGCAAAAAATTGGCAAATGGAATTCAATGTGGGAAATTGTGACATTGTTCATTTTGCATAAAGAAAGAGAAGGCAGGTTATTATTTAAATGGAGAGAGACTGTCGAAAGCTGTAGCACAAAGGAACTTTGGGGGCTCATGTTCATGAAACAGAGAAAGCTGGCATACAGGTGCAGAAGGCCATGGGGAAGGCAAATGGAATGCTGTTTTTTTATTTTAAGGTGGCTGGAGTATAAAAGTAAAGATGTGTTGCTGCACCTGTACAAGTAACTACTTGGGTCACATTTAGAACACTGTGTACAGTTTGGTCCCCTTATTTACGGAAAGATATGTCGTTGGAGGCGGTAGAAAAGAGGTTCTTGAATGATCCCGGGTATGGCGACACCGCCATACGAGGAACGATTATACGGGTTGCTTGGAGTTCAGAAGAACGGGGTGATGGGCAAGATTCTCCTCCACCTGCCGCCCGCAGCACAGTTCCTGATGTGGCGGAGAAACCCGTGTCAGGGAGGGAAATGCTGCATCAATGACCATTTGCATTCTATTAACGGGTGGGATACCAGATTTTCCACACCTCCGCGATGTTCCTGCCCTCTGGGCAGGGATTCATGTCAGTGTGGGTTGATACAAGTATTTGCCAGCATGGCCCTGATGCGGTGGGTCAAGGGGGTAAGTATTTACGGCCGGTGCCCCCAGAGTCCATTGGTGGTCCTCCCCCCACAATGCTTTAAGTATCCAATTCATTCATTTCAATTAAGGGGCAATTTAGCGTGGCCAATCCACCTAGCCACATCTTTTTTTGGGTTGTGGGGGCGAAACCCACGCAAACACGTGGAGAATGTGCAAACTCCACATGGACAGTGACCCAGAGCCGGGGTCAAACCTGGGACCTCGGCGCCGTGAGGCAACCGTGCTAACTACTTGTGCCACTGACCTACCCTCTCCCCCACAATGCTAATCATGCCCCCAACCAGACCACTCCATCAGCGACCCCTCTATCAGCAACACCCTCATATCAGAGAGCCCCTCCATCAGAAATGCTGCCCATCAGAGTTCCCCCACCAGAAGCCAGATCGGAGACCCCACCCCTATATCCAATAACCCTAGAATATCTAGGAGTTAAAAGTGCATCCTCTTTTTCTCAGCAGAAAGCACTGAATTGTGTTTGATGTGGCCAGGAACTGTCAATAATAGCTAAATGTTTATAAACTTTGCAGTTAGGTTCACTGCAGTCTACTTAAGATCCATTTAAGCATGAAGGAAAATTAAAAGAAACAATCTAGATATCTGGCTGTCTGGAAGCTGTCAATTACAGCCTATTAAAAGCTATTTCTCTTTGAAGTGAATAGAAGCCTTGCACATCAAACGATCTGAGGAGATTTAAATCCTCAAGATGTGGTTTAGGTTTTCTCTAAAGTCACAGCTGCTGCTTTCTGGACATCTGTATGAGGCAGCGGGTGTAAGGCACAGGTGAGTGAAAAAGCAGTGATTCTTTTCATTGTTCCCGCCTGGATTGATGGGGGGCCTGGAGTGGGAATCTCTGATATCGAGGGGTCTCCGATAACTGGCCTATGTGGTGGGGGTGGCAGGTCACCCTCGTGTTTGTGTTGTACGAGGGTGATGACCCAGCAATTCCTGTAGGAAGTGGGGGGGGGGGGAGAGGATAGCCCTTCTTGTCAAAGGGAGGGGAGAGGGGTCCAACCACAAGATTTTGCTATCAGGCCACCCATGCAAAGCCATTATCAGATAATGACAGCCTGATAGCAGGATTCCGAACTGAATCCCTTGCGATCTACGCCATGCATAAATTTGCATGGCTGGGGAGAGTGAATTAATTCTGGGTGCCACTCCTACCGCCAGCACAAACCAGAAGCCATTCATCGATCGCTGGTGGGAGAACATAGTCTCTCAAACGGAGAATTCAGGCGATATCATTGAAAGATGAGATTCTTAGGGGGTTAAACAGGGTAAATGTCGAGAGGCTATTTCCACTCATGGGAGAGTGTAGATCAAGAGGGCATAGTCACAGAATAAGAGGTTGCTCATTTAAGACAGATTTGAGGAAGAATTTCTTCTCTTAGTTGTGAATCTTTGTGGAATTCTTTACCCCAAAAAGCTGGGGAGGAGGAATCCTTGAACATTTTCAAGGCTGAGATCGATATGTTTTTAACCTGTAGGAGAATTAAGGGTTACGGAGATGAGGCTTGTACAAACTGGACGGGTTACACCTTGGCAGGAACAGGACTGATGTTGTTGTGGTGTACTTGCTTGTGTGGTCCCTCTGTAAGGATTCAGAGTAGGCAAAATAGAGAACTAGAGAAAAACACAACAAGGAGAATAACAAAAGTGATGGGCAGCAAAACCATGGGCCATTATCAGATAACGATACTGTAAAAAAAGCTAGTAGTAATCGCTCAAGGAACGTTAAAAGGACTAGCCTCAAGGTTTTGCACCTGAATGCTTGGAGCATTCGAACAAATGGATGAATTGGTTGCTCAGATAGATGTAAAGGGGTATGACATAGTTGGGATTACGGAGACATGGCTCCAATGTGCTGAAGGATGGGAACTAAACATAGAGGGCTGTTCAGTTTTTAAGAAGGATGGACAGAAAGGAAACGGTGGCCGAAGACCCTGGTTCGATCCCTGCCTTGAGTCACTGTCCATGTGGAGCTTGCACATTCTCCCCACGTCTCCCCATGTTTGGGTTGTGTATCCGCACAACCCAAAAAAATGTGTAGGGTAGGTGAATTGGCCACACTAAATTGACCCTTAATTGGGGAAAAACGGATTGGGTACTGTTAAAAAAAAAGAAGGAAACAGTGGTGGAGTTGCATTGATGATTAAATAAAATATTGAGGAAAGATATTAACACAGATGATATGGAATCTGTATGGGCAGACTTAACGAACGCCACAGGGCAAAACACATTTGTAGGTGAGTGTACAGACCACCAAACTGCAATGGTAATGTTGGGAATAGCATCAGACAGGAAATCAGAGATGCATGTGTTAAAGGACCATCTGTGATTATGGGTGACTTTAATCTGCATATAGATTAGGTGAGTCAAATTGGATACAGTAGAATAGAGGAGGAATTTCTGGAGTGTGAAAAAGGGATGGTTTTCTGGTCGTTGAGGAACCAACAAGGGAACAGCATCGGAAGAACATCTGACATACTCCTCAGAGTTGTATGTCATTGGCAGGTGAGTGCTTTCACAGAATCACAGCATTTACATTGCAGAAGGAGGCTATTCGTCCATCGAGTCTGCACCGGGCCCTGGAAAGAGCACCCTAAGCCCGCACCTCCACCCTAACTCCACACCTCCACCACATCCCCGTAACCCCATCTTACCTTACTTTTTCTGGACATTAAGGGCAATTTAGCAGAGCCAATCCACCTACCCCTGTGCATCTTTGGACTGTGGGAGGAAACCAGAGCACCCGGAGGAAACCCACGCTGACACGGGGAGAATGTGCAGACTCAGCACAGACAGTGACCCATGCCGGGAATCGAACGTGGGGGAAGTATTCGACTCGGGCGGGCTGCGACCCAACAATGAGACCCCTCATGCAGCTGAAGTACTGTAACTTGTAAGGTTTCAGACCAGGTGCTGGAAGGTGGCATTAGAATAGGCGGCTAGGTTTTTCATCCAGCACAGACACAATGGGCTGAATGGCCTCTCTGCCAAAAATTAACACTGGTTTCTATGCAGTAGTCAAGGCCTGCCTTCCATTCCTGCTTCCAAGACCCAAGGCCTCATCAACCCCACCTCACCTGCTCTCTCATCCTCACCAGCAGTCCTCCCCGTCCTCATGGGGAGATTTCCCTTTTGTTCCGCACAGTTGGTCACTTCAGCCCTGTGATCTATTAAACCCACAAAAGTGGGCAGACAGGAGCTTTAGTTTAATGTCTCAGCATTGCACAGGAGTGTCAGTATAGACTATGTGCTGAAGTTTCTGCAGTGGAACTCATACAGTCACAGCTGACTGATATTCCGGATTCATTGTAAGCCACCCCCAATTAGGGATATGTTTTGCAATGGGCTGTTGTTGTCAGACACACCTTTTGTATAAAAAAAATACCTTGTGGATATTTACCTGCAGTTGAAAAGATTCCACCGATTATGCCGCAAAGGCGGATCAGAAACTGGCCGGTGGGCATTCCTTCTTCAGATATCAGGATCTTAATGGAGCTAATATCATATTTCAGTAGAATACCTGGTATTTCGTGTCTTTTCTGCCCTGTCAATTTTTTTTCCTGCAATTAGATATAATAGTTGCTCTTTTGTTATTTTGTACGGTTGAATAAATTGCGCGTTGTTACGCAATATAGCTCTTCATGAAAACAGCACACCAATTGCTCCCAAGAGCATGTTCATGGTGAAGGGTGTGAGAAGCAAACACCAGGTGTATATACATTTATTTATTTTTTCGTTCGTGGGATGTGGGCAAGGTCAGCATTTCTTGCCCATCCCTAACTGCCATTTAACTGAGTGGCTTGCAAGGCTGCTTCAGAGAGCAGTTAAGAGTCAGCCACATTGCTATGGATTTGAAGTCACATGTAGGCCAGACCAGGACAGCAGATTTCCTTCCCTGAAGGACATTAGTGAACCAGATGGGTTTTTACAACAATCGACAATGGCTTTACGGTTATCATTAGATTTGTTTTTTACTTCCAGATATTTACTGAATTCAAAATTCAACATCTTCAGTGCTGGGATTCAAACCTGGATCCCCAGAGCATTTCTCTGGATCACTAGTCCCAGAGAGAATTCCATTAGGCCATTGCCTCCCCTAAGAGTAACTTGTTAACTAATGATGAGTTTATGTTATATTTATAGTACGGAATCACAGTATGTTCCATCTATAAGATGCACTGCAGCAAATTGCCACGGTTCTGCGCCAGCCCCTTCCAAGCCAGTGACCTCACAAAGACAGCAGATGCACAGGGACACCACCAACACCTCCACCTACACTACTGAATTGCTCAACCTTTCTTTCTAGCAAACAAATTGATTGTAGGTCATTCAGCCCATCAAGCCTGTTCTGTCATCCACCCCCCCCCCCCCCCCCCCCCCCCCCAGCTAGATTATGGCTGATCTCCAACCTATAACTCCATTTACCCACCTTAGCTCCACAATCTTTAGTGACCTGGCGAGTTTGTTGGCAGGGGAATGATTTAATCAAGCAAAAAGGCGGTGAGTGGGGCCCCGGCCCAATGCTACCCTACCTCCAGCTCGATAAATCCACGTTGGGAAGGGCCCCTCAATGACCACTTAAAGGATATCATCCGGCCACTGTCGGTACTAACCCAGCAGCTGGCTAGGGCCTGCCAGGTAGCTTGTATGACGGGCAAATCCTGGTGTTTTGCCTTCCTGCTCTGGGGAAAAGATCCCTGTTCAATGGGGCTCAGTGCCTGAGCGAGGGACCCAGCATTGGGAGGGAGAGAGGTGCTCTCTGAGAGCCAACCCTTTTCTCTTGCTGCTGACTCGCTTACACTCCTCCCCTGCAACCATCACCCTGCGGACCTGTCTTAACATCATTCACCTGGGTCCTGAGCCATTGGTCATTGTCGATCCGATAGCAGCCATCACCTCCCTGGCAGATCTCCCAGCCAATCAGAGGCAGAACCTCCACCCTCTGAGATCCTGGATCCCAGGGAAGGCCTGTCGACTGCCTGATTGCTACATGTTACCAGCAGTACTTCCCAGAAACTTATCAAGCGGGGGTCTCACTGACTCTTGAGATGGTGGCCAATGTTTTTCACTTTTCATATCGCTGGTAAAAAATTCCATTCTACAATTCAAAAGTGCTACATTGGTTGGGATGTCCACAGGTTGCGGTGTCATATAAGTGCACATTTGTCTTTCTTTCTGTCATCATTTTAAACATTTGGATTATGTCAGCCCTTAATCTATACTCATGCTACCTGATCTGGTTCCTGCTATCTGTGCCAAGAGTGAAAAGTTCTGGGCCAAGTCAAAACAGTAAAGGACAAGGGAAATAATATGTAAATCAATGAAGAGGCATGACTGTTGGTAAGCTTACATGAAGGTAGCTTGAGAACCAAAAGGTAATGGATTAAAGTTCCACTCCAGAGACCTCAGCATTATAAACTCAGCTGTATTAAGGGAGGGCTGCACTGTTGTCCTTCAGCACCGCAGACACTGTTGTAACGCAGCAAATGCAACAGCCAATTTTCACACAGCAAACTCCCATCCACAGCCAAAGTGATGATCACTGTGCCAGATAACCAGTTTTCACGAGGCAGGCTGAGGCCGAAGAAAACTCCCTTGCTCTTCTTCAAAACAGTCTGCAGGATCTTGTACTTTCAACCAAGAGGGCAGACAGGGCATCAGTTTTTAATGACTCATCCAATAGACATCACGGTACTGCATAGAATTCACGGCTCAGAAACAGGCCCTTTGGTCCAACTGGCCTATGTTGATATTTATACTTCACACAAGCCTCATCCCATCCCTCTTCCACACACCCTATCAGTATAATCTTCTAGAAATGAACCCCAATGTTTTTCACTTTTCATGGCTTTGTTAACCTGTGTTATTTTAAATGATATATGGATCTGTACCCCTAGATCCCTTCGCAGCTCTTCCCCATTTAGAATCTTATGATTTAACAACCCATAAAAATAAATCATCCAGCTAGGCAAGAAATCAATTTTCATTTACTTTCTGTTAAAAGGACTGTCAGTATTTCTTCCCTTGATATCAATTGCCAGTGCATCTGTGCTTTTAATTAATATTTTATTTGAAAAGCCAAAGCATAGCCAGGGATTCTTTTCTACACCTTGTCAGCTGCTTAAGAGCATATTAACATTTTATATCATCAAGAAGTGCACAGTGGTTTTGGAAATTAAATTCGATGAGGTGGTATTTTCTAATACTTTCTTGCTGAATCTGGGACAGTAAACAACACTCAAATATTGACCGCAGGATTGAGTAAATGTTATGCACGGCTGCACACAGGAGCTATCATGCCTCTGCGGCATCTAAAGTGTCCCTTGAACCAGGAAGTGAGTAGGATACAGGGTAGATGTAGTATGTTGGAAACAGCAGCACAAAAACAGGCCATTTGGCCCAATGCCAGCTTTCCACTTGAGCCTCTTCCTACCTTTCTTAATTATTCTAAGAACTTTCTCCATGGCAGCCCCATTTGTCAATGGTCTGTACCTCTGGTAATTGATGAGGCAAGCTCAGCACATCTTGGAAAGCAGTTCTCAACAGCATTTAAAAGTGGTGTTTGGAACAATAGGTAGAGATAGCAGGTGACAAAAAACCAGATTCCTCAGGGTGGCTGGCTATTACATTTCATTCAATTGCCTTGACCCAAAGTTAACAGCGAGCTGCAATTGCTTTTGACAAAAGACCAAGACCTGTGCAAATAGCAGATTCGGCATTCCTGCTTTATAAGGTGCTGAATCAGAAACAGTTTTTCCTCACCTTCTCCGTGACTGAGTATTGATGAGTGTTTGTGGAGAATTTGTAGGTGTTTATTTCAGTGGCCACCACGACGAGGAAATATTGGAATGTGTACATATCTGCAAAGAGAGATGACAGCAGCATTGGACACTGTCGGAGATTAGGAGAACTAGCACTTGCTGGAATTTTGCAATTTAAAAAAGAAAGCAGAACAGAAAATGGGGGAATTACACAACACATCAATCAACACCTGTGAGAAAAGAAAAGAATTGGAATTTTATTTAGAAGGTTACGACTGTCTCACTTATTAAACCGCAGTTACTGATGACCATGTCAAATAAAGCAGCTACTTTGTGAAGAGAGAGGCTCCACAAACAGCAAATACAGCTGGGTGTGAGCTGGTGCATTTTGGAAGGAAGTAAAATGAGGCCACAGAGTCCTTGGAGTGTGAATGAGGTAAAGGAGAAGAGGTGGGGGTAGGGGAAATACACAAGACACTCGAAGTGGCGGGTTAAGACCATTTAAAATATGCACATTAAAGTATGCACACAAAACACTGGGATTCATTACTAGAGGAGTAGAATTGAAACTTGTTTTAAGCTTTCCCTGGACCTTACTTGGGGTATTGTGCACATTGCACAGTTTCTGGTTTCCAGGTGAATAAAAGGCATTGGAGCAGGTGCAAATAATTCACAATTGTGGTTTTTGAGCTGATTTGAAAGGCTGAACAAGCTTATTTAGAATTCCTACAGTTTAGAAGGCAGCCATTCGGCCCATTGAGTCTACACCGATCCTCTGAAACAGCACCACACCTAGGCCCATTCCCCTGCCCTAACCCCATCGAACCTGCACATCTTTGGGCTCTAATGGGCAATTTTGCATGGCCAATCCACCTAACCTGCACAACTTTGCACTGTGGGAGGAAACCGAAGCACCCGGAGGAAACCCATGCAGACACGGGGAGAATGTGCAAACTCCACACAGTCACCCAAGTCCGGAATTGAACCCGGGTCCCTGGTGCTATGAGGCAGCAGTGCTAACCAATGTGCCACTGTGGAAAGAGTCGACTGAGTGGTGACCTGATAGAATTCTTTCAAATTATGACAGGGTTTGATAAAGTAAATGTAGGGGGCACATCGCCACTTGTAGGCAAGAGCAAAATAAGGGTCATAAACATGAGGCAGTCATTAATAAACTCTTTATCCAGAGAGTGGTGAGAATGTGAAACTCACTATTACAAGGAGTGATCAAGGTAAACAGTGTAGAGGTATCGAAGGGGATGCTGGATAAACACATTAGGGAGAAAGAAATAAAAGAATGCAGTGATCGGTGATAGATAAAAAGCAAGGGCCGAGGTTTGTGTGGGCCAAAAGTATCAGCATAGGTCAGTTGGGACGAATGGTTTGTTTTTCTGCTGTATGCAATTCTATGAATAATCGGATGATCTGGTTTTGTTGATGGTGGGCAGTGAAGAATGTTAGGGCAGATATCAAAGGGATCTCCTTGTTCTTCTTCAAGTAGTACCTCAACTCCATTTGCATCCACTTGAACAAGCAGCTGTCTTGTTTTAAAGACAACTTTACCATAAGGCAGCAACCCCTCAGAACTGCTCGGGAGTGCCATCCTAGATGTCATGCTTAAATCCTGGAGTGGGATTAGTGATCTGGGTCTAGTTCCTTTAATAGAACTTAAATACTATGGCATAGACGTTTAGCACAAAATCAAGCTACTGGTTTACACCAGTCCATATATTCTATGCACACCACAGTTACCTCTTCCCACTCTTATAGCCTCCACATGCATTGTGCACCATCATTCTCGTCCCTTTTACCTGCTCTATGCAGCAAGCCTGCACTTAAATGCATCACCAGCTTCTTGTGGCAATGAATTTCACATTCTCACTGCTAACTGTGTAAAGAAATTCCTCCTGAATATTTTATTTGGTCTGTTAGTGGCTATCTTATATTTATGGACTCACTCACAAGGGGAAACAGTTTCTCCACAAAAACCCAATGGCTGCTTCATAATTTTACAGCTAACAACAACAACTTACATTTATGTGGCACCGTCAGTGTCATAAAACCTCCCAAAGCATTTTACAGAAGCCGCATTTGGCACCCAGTCACATGAGGAAATATTAGGTCAGGTGGCCTAAAGCTTCAAAAAGGTCGGTTTAAAGGAGAGGCTTACAGGATGAGAAAGAGGTGGAGAGGTTTAAGGACAGAATCCTAGAGCCCAGGCAGCTGACGGTGGATCGATTATGATTGGCAATGCTATAGAGGTCAGAATTAGACAAGTGCAGAGATCTCGCAGGTTTGTGGGTTGGGGATGATTATAGAGATGATAAGCGGGAGCTGTGTGGGTGGGGCTTGTAGTGGTGAGCTTCTGAGGGGATCTGAAAACAATGAGTGGAATTCTAAAATCAAGGCATTGCTTAACCTGGAGCCAATGGAGGTCAGTGAGCAGCAGAGCAATTGGTGAACAGGAGTTGGTGTGAGTTAGGATACTCGCAGTGGAGTTTTGGATGACCTCAAATTTATGGAGGATAGAATGTGGGAGATGGGCCAGGGGAGCATTTGAATAGACAAATCTGAAAGGTTACAAAGACATGGTAGCTGACGAGCTGAGGCAGGTGTCAGACAGTGTTATGGAGCAGTCTCAGTGATGCCACAGACCCCTAGCAGGTCCCGTCTTAGTCCTCTCTAACCGTCTTTCTTGATATCTGTGTCCTCTCAATTCAGTTAACCTCTTTATAAATCTTCCCCAGTGCTTAATGTCAGCTGTGACTCAGTGTGGATAACATTCTTGCCTCTGAGTTGGAAGCTTGTACGTTCATGGCCCACTCCAGTGACTTGACCACAAAACTCAAGGCTGGCAGTGCAATGAGGGGGTACTGTACTGATGGAGATGCGTCTTTCAGATGAAATGTTAAACCAAGGTTCCGGTAGATATAAAAGATATCATCGCGCTTTTTAAAAGAGAACAGGCTAGTTGTGTGGGCTTGGAATGATCTATTTCTTTAATTTGAATGGGTGTAAAATGCTTAGGAACATCCTGTGGCCGTGGAAAGATTTCTAGGTACACAAATTATTTCTTCTGTTCGTGACTACATAATATCAAAAGTGCTTCATTGGCTAGAAAGCACTTTGAGACATCTGATGATCATGGAGCACTATATAAAATGCCAGTCTTTCATTTACTTCAGGCAGCAGGGTAGCATGGTGGTTAGCATAAATGCTTCACAGCTCCAGGGTCCCAGGTTCGATTCCCGGCTGGGTCACTGTCTGTGTGGAGTCTGCACGTCCTCCCCCTGTGTGCGTGGGTTTCCTCCGGGTGCTCCGGTTTCCTCCCACAGTCCAAAGATGTGCGGGTTAGGTGGATTGGCCATGCTAAATTGCCCGTAGTGTCCTAATAAAAGTAAGGTTAAGGGGGGTTTGTTGGGTTACGGGTATAGGGTGGATACGTGGGTTTGAGTAGGGTGATCATGGCTCGGCACAACATTGAGGGCTGAAGGGCCTGTTCTGTGCTGTACTGTTCTATGTTCTTTTTGTAGTAAGGAGATCAAAACGGTGCAGTGCTCCCAAGTGTGGCCCAGCTGAGGTTCTATATACATTTAACATTGCCCTCAATTATTATATTCTATCCAAAATCCGTTCAATTGAAACAAAAACAGAAATTGCTAGAAATCAGTAAACAAATCCCCAATACAACCAGTCAGTGGTAGGATGAATGAGCAACCATGTGTATAAATACAATGTGCAACACACACACACAGATATGTACATGAAAATTTTTGTGTTTTCCTTCCAAAAGTCAGTATACATCAAGGCAAAAGAAGCTTGCTCAGAGCCTCTTATAGCCAAGATGGAAACCACTCGGCCCATTGTGTCTGTGCCAGCTCTTTGAAAGAGTTATCCCATTTGTCCTACTTCCTCTCCACAAAACCCTGTACATTTTTCTCAGAATTGGATTTAATAGTGTAACTACAAACCCTTGTTTTCCTTCGGACACAGGAATCCACTTGTATCGAATTGTCCCATCCCAATAGGGGTCCTTAAAATTATGAAAGGTTTTGATAACATAGACAATATCTCCACATGTAGGGTAAAGCAAAACCAGAGGCCATTAATATAAGATCACTAATAAATCGAATAGGGAATTCCCAGAGGGTGGTTAGAATGTGGAACTGGCTACCACAGTCACTCTCAGTGCAAAATCTCCCCACTTCTTGATTTCCTTTTTTTGCATTAAATTTAATAGCATGTACAGTGCAGAAGGAGGCCATTTGGCCCATCGAGTTTGCACCGGCCCTTGGAAAGAGCACCCTACTTAAGCCAGGTTTCCACCCTATCCCCATAAACCAGTAACCCGACCTAACTAAGGGGCAATTTAGCGTTGCCAATCCACCTATGATGCACATTTTTGGACTGTAGGAGCAAACAGGAGCACCCGGAGGAAACCCAGGCAGACATGGGGAGAAAATGCAAACTCTACACAGACAGTCTCCTGAGGCCGGAGATGAACCTGGGACCCTGGAGCTGTGAGGCAGCAGTGCTAACCACTGTGCCACCCTTTGCCTAATGTTTAAAAAAGTGTTTCAGTGAGTATAGACCATGGTGCCAAAGTGATATTTAAACGTTCTTCACAACAACCTCTACCCATTTTAAAATGTCGTTGCCCCCATATAACTGAGGTCACTCACTGATTTATAATTTTCATTGAACAATGGTTCAAATATTCAGCTCCAAAAGCATTGTTTTCAAAAATAACAATCCCAGAATCACATGTAGTACATCGGGATTTGACTTAATCAGTCATCGTAAATCATTGGTCCCCGATGAATTGTGTTTTAAATCTGTGTGCCAGTGAGGTATTGTTGTATGTTGACTCACTTGTCTCTGTTATTTTCTCACTGCCATCTAGTGGATGGATTAATCCGGGGCTCGGCACTCCAAATGACAAATGATCAATTCGATGAGAGAAATTATACACTGTAAGCAAAGAAATCAATCAAATGTTCACAATTAAAATATATTTCGCCTGATACATGTGAAGCCTCTGTCATGTTAATCTTCACAGCTTGCCTGCCTGCACCTTCACCCCATGTTGCCCTCCACATAGGAGGGCACAGCAGACCACCACAAAGTACTGCAGTGCTTCACCAGAACAGTCCAGCCATGGGAACCGCATGTTGAGCAGTCCGATGCACTGCTCAAAGATGGCATGGATGGCAGCATGGGCCTCATTATATCTGGTCTCTGTCTCAGTCTCTGGCCTCCACATTAGCCAGGACCACAGTGGGTACCCCTTATCTCCCAAGAGCCAGCTTGAGGGCCCTGGGGATCCTCGAGGGCCCTGGGGATCTCCAAGTGACCCAGGATGTAGCTGTCGTGCACACTCTCAGGGAAGTCTGTATCCACGTGCATGATCTGGAGGTGGTGGTCACAGGTGGAACCCCTTCCTGTTCACGAAGGGCACTCCCTGATGCCCCCGTACATGCAAAGCGACACGCATGTCACCTATTGTCCCCTGGACATGGGGCATCCCGACGATAGCGGAGAATCCTGCCCGGCATCTTAGTGGGTCTGGTCTAGCTTAAAGTTGATAAAGTCTGATGCCCAGGGGAACAGGGCATCCATGACCTCACGGATGCACTTGTGGGCTGTAGCTTGGTAAATGTCACAGAAGTTCCTGCTTCAGCCCTGAAGTTCAGGGCTGCGGTGACCTTCACGTCCACCAGGAGCGGGGGGCCTCCTTCTCCACAGAATGCCAAGTCTGCGAGGATTATGGCACAGGTGCCCGCACTGTCTTTGTTAAGACTGAGTCTCCTGTGGCACATGCTGTCTGCCATCTCTGTGATTATGAGTGATTTTAATCTGCATCTAGATTGGAAAAATCAAATTGCTCACAATATGGTAGAGAAGGAATTCCTGGAGTATATACAGGGTGGTCTTCTCGATCAATATGTTGAGGAACTAACTAGAGAACAGGCCATCCTAGACTGGTTAGTGTGTAATGAGAAATAAATTATTTGCAATCCAGTTGTGTGAGGCCACTTGGGGATGAGCGACCATAATATGACAGAATTTGTCATCAAGATGGAAAGTGACATAGTTCATTCTGAGACCAGGGTACGGAATCTAAATAAAGGAAATTATGCTGAAATGAAGTGCAAGTTGACTATGGTGGATTGGGAAATGTCACTTAAAGGGATGATAGTGGATAGTGCAATGGCAAAAATTCAAATGGAGGTCCCTTACAGTCAGGGAAATTTATAATGGAAAACAAAGAAATGGCTGACCAACTAAATACTTACTTTTTTCTGTCTTCACAAACAAGGACAAAAATACCAGAAATATTGGAGAACACGGGGGCGCGATCCTACAGCCACATTGCACCTGAAAAGCAACTCGCCGCAGCGCAGTTTAGCCAGTGAAAGTTGGGAGACCCCGCTCCCGGGATCTACCTGGCTCGCAACACCTAGCGAGATTCAACGCAATCTCGTGAGACAATGTGATGTGAATCCCGCCCACAATGGGCGGGATCACGTTTTAGCAAATCTGCATATTAGAGCAAGGCAGTAAGGCTCATTCTAATGTGCGGATTACCGAGGTGCATGAGCCTTTGGGATTCAAGCCCTTTGCCTCAGAGACCTCCAGTGAGCACTGTTTGGTACTGGTCCCCCCAAACGGGGCCAGGCCCAACAGCACCCATGGGGGTCTCCAAGGGATTCGGAGGCCCCCTGTTGCATGCCCTTTGGGCAGGATGGTGCCCGAGCAGTGCTGGTGCCACCTGAGCACCCTGGCAGTGCCACCTGGGTGCCAGCCTGGCACTGCCAAGGATCCCAGGTTGTACTGCCAGCTGGCATAGGCACAGCCAGGGTGCCATGTTGGCACTGCCAAGGTGGCATTTTTTGCACAGGAGAAATCGGGCCGGGGTTGCCCGATGTGGGGAAGCTGGGGACCCTCCCTTATTGAGTTGGGCTGGGGGGGGCAGGTTGGGGATTCTCTCGGGGGCCTCGGAGATGGGAACACTATTTAAAAATGGAGTCTCGATCTCTCCGGCGAGCGGAACTCCTCGTTGTAAAAAGTGGGGCTATGTGTGGCCTCAGCTGCGTTCCCCGTTAAGGCCCCTATTTAATGCGAGCTGCATTAAATGTGGGGACAGCATGGTAGTATAGTGGTTATCATAGTTGCTTCACAGCTTCCGGGTCCCAGGTTCAATTCCCGGCTTGGGTCACTGGGTGGAGTCTGCACGTTCCCCCCGTGTCTGCGTGGGTTTCCTCCGGCTGCTCTGGTTTCCTCCCACAGTCTAAAGATGTTCAGGTTAGGTGCATTGGCCATTCTAAATTGCCCTTAGTATCCAAAAAGGTTAGGTGGGTTTACTGGTTTATGGGGATAAAGGGGGATAGGGTGGAGGCATGGGGCTTAAGTAGGGTGCTATTTCCAAGGGCAGGTGCAGACTCGATGGGCTGAATGGCCTCCTTCTGCACTGTAAATTCTATGATTCGAATAGCCATGTGTTTCTCGGCCCTGCGAGTGCTGGGGAACACGCGGCTAAACGTGCTCGGTAGGGGACTTTGTTCTCTTTTGGGAAAATTGCGTTCAGGGTTTAGTGCGAGGGAGGAACTGAAGGAGAGATTATTAGTAGAGGAATGGTATTGGGGAAATTGATGGGACTGAGAGCGAATAAATCCCCAGAGCCTGATAATATACATCCCAGAGCACTTAAGGAAGTGGCCCTAGAAATAGTCTTCCAAAATTCTATTGACTCTGGAATAGTTCCCACAGTTCGAGGGTAGCTAATGCAACTCCAGTATTTAAAAAGGGAGCTAGAGAGAAAACAGGGATTCATAGACCAGTAAGCCTGATGTCGGTACTGGGGAAAATTCTCAAATCCATTATCTTTTTTAGATGGCATTTTTATTGATGGCATTTTTCATATATACAAAATAACAAAAGTCAAACTTAAGCAACAGGTAACAAAACTAACAACCCACCCTTCCTCATTTCTCTTAGGCAACTGACACATTTTCTCTAGCTCCTCCAGGCCTGCAAACTTTCCTCCCACAAACAAGTCTCTGAAGTACTCTATCCCCACCTGCCGCCACCCCTGGAAACTTGCGTCCAGCCCCGCTGGCGTATGGTTGTCACATATCAGCGCCGACAGCGACATGCCTTCCAGTCGGAAGTGTTGCCTACACTGATTTCAAACCCTCAACACTGATACCACCACCAGACACACGGAGTACTGGAGTGGTGAGAAAGGCAGGGGCATCAACAACAATGCCCTCAAACTGGTCTCCCTACACGACACCACCCTCATCGATACCTTTCCAGAAACATCCTCCTCAGCCCCGGGCCTTCCACACCCACACAAACCTCAAAATCATCCCCATCACCTTTCTAAAAACGGATTCAGTAACAAAGATGAAATACGAACAGTAACTTGGGCAGCACCGTCATTTTCACCGTCTGTACACGCCCTGCCAAAGACAATGGCAACACATCTCACCTCTTGAAGTCCGCCTTCATACCCTCCACCAAATGTATCAAGTTCCGCTTATGCAGTTGGGCCCAACTCCATGTCACCTGTATCCCAAGATAACGGAATCTCACCCCCACCAGCCAGAATAGCAACTCCCCAGCCTCTCCTGCCTCTGGCATTTATAGGGAACACCTTGCTTTTCCCCATATTTAATTTATATCCTGAAAAATATCCAAACTCCCCCAGGATCCCCATGATCCTATCATAATTCCCCACCGGGTCAGAAATGTACAACAGGAGGTCGTCTGCATACAAAGTGACCCTGTGATCGACCCCTCCCACTCAATCCCCCTCCATCCCCTCAATGCCCTAAGCGCCATTGCCAACCACTCTAACGCCAGAGCAAAAATCAGAGGGAAGAGCGGGCACCCTGCCTTGTCCCCTGGTGTTGCCCAAAGTACTCCAAACTAATCTTATTCATCCGGACACTAACCTTCGGCGCCTTATGCAACAGCCGAGCCCAATCCACAAACCCCTGCCTGAACACGAACCGACCCAACACCTCCAAAAGATATGCCCACTCCACCCGGTCAAAGCCTTCTTGCATCCATAGCCACCACCACATCCACTTCCCTCATCATAAATATGTTGAGCAGCCTGCATGCATTTGCCAACAGCTGTCGCCTCTTCACGGACCCCGTCTGATCCTCTCCTATCACACCGGGCACACAATCCTCTATCTGCGACGCAAACACCTTTGCCAACAACTTTGCATCCTCATTTAAGAGTGAAATCGGATGGTATGACCCACACTACTCTGGGTCTTTGTCCTTCCGCCCAATCAGGGCCCCCAATCCCTGCACCTTACCCTCCTCCACTCTTGGGAACTTTAGCCCGTTCAAGAACCGCCTCATACCCTCCTCCCTGGTCGGAGGCTCTGATGCATGTTGCCTTCATTAGAAGGCCTCAAAGACCCCGTTGACCCCCTCTGGCTCCGACACCACCGTGCCTCTCTCATCCACTACCCTTCCAATCTCTCTCACCACCGCCTGCTTCCTCAACCCTCCTCACTTTTCCCCTGTGCTCATAAATCTCTCCTCTGGCTCTTCACAGCTTCCCTACTGCCTTTCCCGTGGCCACCAGCCCATAGTCCATCTGGGCCCTCTGTCTCTCCTTTAGCAATGCCTCCTCTGGCTCTACCGAATACCTCCATCCATCCTCAAGGTGTCCTCAACTAACCTCAGCCTCTTACCCATTCCATTCTTTCCCTATGTGCCCAAATTTAATTAAATTCCTCCCTTACTACCGCCTTTAATGCCTCCCACAGCATGGAGGTCGTGAGCTCCTCGATATTATTCAGCTCCACAAAATTCTTAATGGCCGCCTTCACTCTCACACAGATCCTCTTGTCTGCCAGCAGTCCCATATCCAGCCTCCACTGCGGCCGCTGAGCTTCCCCCTGCACCACCCGCTGATCTACCTAGTGCGGGGCATGGTCAGAAACCACGAATGTCAAATACTCTGAACCAACCACCCCCATCAACAGCACCTTATCCAATACAAAAAAATCAATCTGGGAACACACCTGGTGCACATGTGACAAGTACGAAGTCGGCCTCCCAAACCGCCATGGGCCCGCCCCTCCCATACGTTCCATGAACCCCATCAACTCTTTCACTGTAGCCGAAATCTTCAGGAACCATGGGCTGGAACCGTATTGATATCAACCCCCATAATCATCCGATGTGTGTCCAGATCTGGAATCTTCCCTTAAACCCACCTCAAAAATCCATATCATCCCAGTTTGGGGCATAAATATTCACTAGCACCTCAGGTGCCTCCTCTAACTTCCTGCTAACCATCACGTACATGTCCCAGGGTCAGCTACAACACTGCTGACCCCAAAGATCTCTTGCTGACCAGCATCGCCACACCCCGGCGTCTTCATGTCCAACCCCAAGGGGAACACCGGCCGCATCCAGCCATTCCTCAGTCTCATCTGATCCCCCAGCTTCAGAAATAAATCCTGCAGAAACATGATGTCCATCTTCAAACTCTTCCAGTGTGCAAAAACACACACCTGCTTGACGGGCCCGTTCAGTCCCCGCACATTCGACATAATCAACCCCTTCCTTGCCGGTCAGCCATATCCCTTCTTTACCCAGCTCCCCCCGGTCCATGCCCTGCACTCCTCCAGGCCATCATCCCTCCTGAACCAACTATCCCACACCCACATTTCCCACTTCAGCATCCCTCCTTTCCCCACCCCACCCCAGCCCCCAATAACCAAACAAAAAACCCAACCCATCCCCTCTCCCTGGCTCCCTCCTCCTGTCAATCCCCCACTTCACTCCCATTAACTAGCCAACCAGCTAGTATTGTGGCCCCCACCCAAGGCCTCCATCTATCCACCCTTCCCCGAATCTGCCCTTCACCCACCCACACCCCAAAACCCAAATATACAAGAAAGCACACACACCCTCTCTGCCCTCATTCTCATTAAATTCATCAATTCACCCATCATGCGAACCTACATTCCCCACATTGAACATCTCCACAGTTCAGTGTCATCACACTCCTCCCAGTCCGTGCTCGCTCATAAACTCGTTCGCCTCCTCCGGCTTATCAAAATAAAACTCCCGCTTCTGATGCGTGACCCACAGACGAGCAAGATACGGCACCCAAAACTTCACCTCCTCCTTGTAGACGGCAGCCTTGATCCGGTTAAAACCAGTTCATCGCTTGGCCAACTCCACACCCAGGTCCTGGTATATCCTCAGCTTGATCCCCTCCCAGGTGCACTTCTTCTTCTGCCTCGCTCATTTTAAGATTTTCTCCTTATTGGGAAAATGATGCAGCCTCACCACCATAGCCCTCGTCGGCTCCCCTACCTTTGGCCTCTTCCTCAGCCCTCTGTGCACCTGATCCACCTCGAAGGGATGGTCAAAGACCCGCTCCTTCATCAGCTTCTCCAGCATATTTGCTATATATTTAGCGGCCTGCACTCCCTCGACCCCCTCAGGCAGCCCCACAATCCGGAGGTTCTGCCTCCTGGAGCAATTCTCGAGAACCTCCAACTTCTCCCTCAACCTCTTGTGACTATCCACCACCAGCCCCATTGCCACCTCCAGTGAGGACAGCCGGTCCTCGTGCTGCCCCATCGACCCCATCGAGGGGGATGTATGCCTGTACCTGTAATACAGGTTCCTCCGGTAAGCCCCTGCCGGCTAGCTCCGCCCACAGGGAGCTTGTGTATAAATATGCGTGTGAGTCACTCAGACCGTAGTCTACAGTTGCAGATGGAGGAATAGCATCGCACAGCAATAAAGCCTCGATTGTACTAGTCTCTCGTCTTTGAGTATAATTGTTAACGCTACAGCCTCTTTTCTCTGCGGCTGGAACTTGTTGTTCAAAATGTTCGCAAGCTGCTTTGCAGACCACTTAGTGGGCTACGATGCCCAAGCGCCTTCCGCCATCTTTTTTTCTGTCGCACCTCGACTATTCTCTCGGTCATGCTGCTGCCTCTTTTTTGCTACACTTTTTCCAAATGGCAGGCGGTGACTAGTGGGGCACCGCAGAGATAGGTTCTGGGACCCTAACTATTCACAATGATTTAGATGAGGGAACCCAATGTAATATCTCCAACTTTGCAGGTGACACAAAGCTGGGTGGGAGAGTGAGCTGTGAAGAGGATGTAGAGATCCTTCAATGTGATTTGGACAAGTTGAGTGAGTGGGCAAATGAATGGCAGATGTAGTATAATTTGGAGAAATGCGAGGTTATCCACTTTGGTAGCAAAACGGGAAGGCAGACTATTATCTGAATGACCATAAATTAGGAGAGGAGATCTGGGTGTTCTTGTATAGCAGTTGCTTAAGGTAAGCATGCAGGTGCAGCACTTGGTAAGGAAGGCAAATGGTATGTTGGCCTTCATAGCGAGAGGATTTGAATATATGAGCAGGGTTGTCTGTCAGGATTGTATTCGCTGGAGTTCAGAAGAATGAGGGGGGTTCTCATAGAAATCTATAAAATTCTAACAGGACTAAACAGGGTAGATGCACGGAGGATGTTCCTGATGGAGGGGATAGAACATAGAACATTACAGCGCAGTACAGGCCCTTCGGCCCTCGATATTGTACCGACCTGTGAAACCACTCTAAAGCCCATCTACGCTATTCCCTTATCACCCATATGTTTATCTAATGACCATTTGAATGCCCTTAGTGTTAGCGAGTCCACTACTGTTGCAGGCAGGGCACTCCACTCCCTTACTACTCTCTGAGTAAGGAACCTACCTCTGACATCTGTCCTATATCTATCTTCCCTCAATTTAAAGCTATGTCCCCTCGTGCTAGACATCACCATCCAAGGAAAAAGGCTCTCAATGTCCACCCTATCTAATCCTCTGATCATCTTGTATGCCTCAATTAAGTCACCTCTTAACCTTCTTCTCTCTTAAGTCCCTCAAGTCCCTCAGCCTTCCCTCATAAGATATTCCCTCCATACCAGGCAACATCCTGGTAAATCTCTACTGCACCCTTTCCAATGCTTCCACATCCTTCCTATAATGCGGCGACCAGAACTGCACGTAATACTCCAAATGCGGCCGCACCAGAGTTTTGTACAGCTGCAACATGACCTCATGGCACCGAAACTCAATCCCTCTACTAATAAAAGCTAACACACTGTACGCCTTCTTAACAACCCTATCAACCTGGGTGGCAACTTTCAGGGATTTATGTACATGGACACCGAGATCTCTCTGCTCATCCACATTACCAAGAATCTTACCATGAACCCATGTTCCTGTTATTCCTGTCTTCCTGTTATTCCTTCCAAAATGAATCACCTCACACTTTTCTGCATTAAACTCCATTTGCCACCTGTCAGCCCAGCTCTGCAGCTTATCTATATCCCACTGTAACTTGTAACATCCTTCCGCACTGTCCACAACTCCACCGACTTTAGTGTCATCTGCAAATTTACTTACCCATCCTTCTGCGCCCTCCTCCAGGCCATTTATAAAAATGACAAACAGCAGTGGCCCCAAAACAGATCCTTGTGGTACACCACCAGTAACTGAATTCCAGGCTGAACATTTCCCATCAACCACCACCCATTGTTTTCTTCCAGCTAGCCAATTTCTGATCCAAACTGCTAAATCACCCTGAATCCCATGCCTCTGTATTTTCTGCAATAGCCTACCATGGGGAACCTCATCAAACGCTTTACTGAAATCCATATACACCACATCAACTGCTTTACACTCACCCACCTGTTTGGTCACCTTTTCAAAGAATTCAATGAGGTTTGTGAGGCACGACCTACCCTTCACAAAACCGTGTTGTCTGTCGCTAATCAAATTATTCCTTTCCAGATGATTAGAAATCCTATCTCTTATAAACCTTTCCAAGACTTTGCCCACAACGAAGTATGGCTCACTGGTCTATAGTTACCGGGGTTATCTCTATTCCCCTTCTTGAACAAGGGGACAATATTTGCTATCCTCTGAACAAGGGGACAACATTTGCTATCCTCCAGAAACAGAGGTTACAGTCTGAGGATACACAGTAGACCATTTAGGACAGAGTTGAAGAGATATTTCTTCACCCAGAGAGTGGTTGACCTGTGGAATTCACTACCTCAAAGCAGTTTAGGCCAAAATATTGTTGGCGGGTTTCTCCATCCCGCTGCACTAGATTTCTAGTGCAGCACACTGATGGGAATCTCCGTTTCATCGGCTGGCCAATGGGGTTTCCTATTGTGGGGCAGCCCCAAGCCGTTGGGGAAACCCCTGGGCTGCCAGCAAAATGGAGAAGCCCGACAGCGGAGAATTCAGCCATGTATATTTTCAAGAAACAGTTAGATACAGGGGACGAAGGGGATGAAAAGATATGGGGGAAAAGCAGGATCAAGCTATTGAGTTTGATGATCAGCCATGATCATAATGAATGGTGGAGCAGGCTCGACGGTCTCTTCCTGTGTCTGCATGGGTTTCACCCCTACAACCCAAAGTACAGGGTAGGTAGATTGGCCACGCTAAATTGCCCTTTAATTGGAAAAAAAGCTAAAAGATAAAGGGTGCCCCGATCTCTTCCTGCACTGAGGAGCTCCCCTCTATGCTACCTTTGCTGAAGGGTTTCATGTTCTCATCATTCTTTGGTAAAGGAGTTTCCCCTGAATTCCATATTGTATTAATTAGTTACTATCTTATATTTATGCCTGGTTTTGCCTGCAAATGAAAACATCTTATCAATGAATACCCTAACAAACCGTTGCATAATTTTGAAGATTTCTATCAGTGTCCCCTTACCTTCTCTTTTCTAGAAAAGAACCCCAACCTGTGAAATCTTTCCTGATAGGTAATACCTCTCAGTTAAGGTACCATTCCAATCATTTTATTGCACCTCCTCCAGTGTCTCTCTATATTCTTCTTGTAATGCGGAGAGCAGAACTGTGTACAGTACTCATGGGATACTCTAAATAAGGCTCTGTACAAGGTTAACATAACTTCTCGGCTTTTCAATTCGATCTCCCTAAAAATAGCCTCCTGCCTTTTGTTTGTTTATTTTTAAATGGCCTTATTAACCTTTGGCACTACTTTTAGTCATTGGCGTTTCTGTACTCCAGAATCCTTCTGTTCCTCTCCCTCTTTTCGACTCTTTTTGTCAAAAGAGTGTATGACCATAATATACTTATCTTGCCCTTATCAATATTGAAATCCATTTACCAATTGCACACTCATGTTGCAAGTTTATTAATGCCCTCAAGTTTTAGTTCACAGCTCACATCGTATTAACTACATCCTCATCAATGACAGCCACCAAAGATGAGAGGACTTTCCATTTGTTTTGTTCGGATTCCAAAAACTTGGTTATCGAGGAGGTGATAAACTGACACACTGCCAGGTTAATGCTAAAAAATCGCAAGGCTCTATTAATAATAATAATCTTTATTGTCACAAGTAGGCTTACATCAAAGCTGCAATGAAGTTACTGTGAAAATCCCCCAGTCGCCACATTCCGGCGCCTGTTCGGGTAGACAGAAAGAGAATTTAGAATATCCGATTCACCTGACAGCACGTCTTTTGGGATTTGTGGGAGGAAACCGGAGAACCCGGAGGAAACCTACGCAGACACAGGGAGAACGTGCAGACTCCACACAGACAGTGACCCAACCGGGAATCAAACCTGGGAACCTGGAGCTATGAAGAACCAGTGCTACCCACTGTGCTACCGTGCTGCCCATCAATGTTGAGTAAGCAGTTCTCCCAGAGGACAGAAGACAAAGCTAAACAAACACACAACTAATGGATCAAATGAAAGCTCTGCAGTCCTGCCATATCCAGTTGTGAATGGCGATGGACGATTAAACAACCAATGGGAGGAGGAGCTCCACATACATCCGCGTCCTCAATGATTACACAAGCACTAAAGGAAGCATTTTCACCCACCTTCAGCCAACCGTGCCAAGTGGATGATCCACCTCGGCCTCCACCTGAGATTCCCAGCAACTCAAATGTCAGTCTTCATGCAATTCGATTCACCCCACGTGATATTACAAAATGACTGAAGGTAACAGAGAGCATGGGACCTGACAACGTCCGTTCAGTAGTACTGAAGCCTTCGTCTCCAGAACTAACCCTGCCCCTAGCAAAGCTGATCCAGTACAGCTACTGGTAACCACCTAACAATGTGGAAAACTGCCTCGGACATACCATTCTGGCCCATTACTGCCTGATCAGTATATTTCCAATCATCAGAAAAGTGATGAAAAGTGTCATAAATTGTGTTATCAAGCGGTATCTGCAGAGCGATGATCAGCTGGCTCATCGATGTTCAGTTTGGGTTCTGCCAGGGCCACTCAGCTCCTGATCTCATTACAGCCTTGATCGAAGAATGTAGTGAAGAGCTGAACTGAAGAGGTGAAGTGAGAATGACTTCCCTTGGTCTTAAAGCAGCATATGACTGAATGCACGAGCACTAGAAAACCAAAGTCAATGGGAATCAGGTGAAAACTGCCCATTTGTTGGAGTCATACCTACCACAAAGCAGGATGATTGTGGTTGATGGAAGCTAATCATCTCAGCCCCAGGACATCCCTGCTGAAGCTTCTCAGCATAGTTTATTCAGCCCAACCATCTTCAGCTGCTTTATCAATAGCTTCCTCTAACAAACGCATTACCATTGCCCAACATTAACATCCTGGGCATTACCATTGATCAGAAATTATCTCGACCAGTCATTTAAATACTTTCATACAAGAGCCTGTCAGAGGTTTAGAATTTTGTGGCAAGTAATACCTCCTGACTTCTCAAAGCTTGTCCACCATCTACAAGGCACAAGTCAGAAGAGTGATGGAGTACTCTCTACTTGCCTGGATGAGTGCAGCTCCAACAGCACTCAAACAGCGTACACTATCCAGGACAAAAACGGTCCCTTGATGGGGGCCTCATCCACCGCCTTAAATATTCATTCTCCCTGCCACTGTTGTCTCTAATACAAGATGCACTGCACCAAGATTTTTTGATAGCATCTTGCAAACCTGAGACCTCTTTCACTTAGAAGGATAATGGCGGAAGTCATTTGGGAACACCACCCATTTGGGAACGCCACCCATTTGGGAACACCACCCATTTGGGAACGCCACCCATTTGGGAACACCACCACTTGCAAATTCTGCTCCAAGTCACACACCATCCTGATTTGGGAATATAGCACCAGATTTTTACAGGGTCAAAATCCTGGAACTCTCTCCCACAAATCACTGTGAATGCACCTAAACCACATGGACTGTGTGGGTTCAAGAAGGTGGCTCACCATCACTTCTCCAAGGAAATCAGTGATGGGCAATAAATGTTGGCCCAGCCAGTGATGCGCACATTTCAAGAAAGAATGATTTAAAAAGCAATCGGCAAACTTTTGATACCAGCTTGGACCAGTGCTAGAAATCTCCATCCTTGAGTCAGATGGTCTGAGTCTCATCTCAGAGAATTGAGCTTAGAATCTAGGTTGACACTCCCAGTGCAGCATTGAGGGAACACCACACTATCAAAAGTGAACCTATGTGTTCCCTACTCTCCAAGGTAGAGGTAAAGGATCCCATGACTGCTATTTTGAAGGAAATCATGGCAATGCTCCCTGGTGTACTGGGTCAATCTAAACTTATAAAAATGAATTATTTGGTCATTATCACATTGCTCTTTATGGGATCTTACTGTGTGCAAATTGGCTACCGTGTTTCCGACATTACAACAGTTTCTATACTCCAAGGTACTTCCTTGGGTTAAAGCATTTTGGAATGTGGCCATGACAGGTGCTTTAAAAATGCAAATCTTTCTCTGCCTTGGGCATCACGGTGATGCAGTGGTTAGCACTGCTGCCTGACGGTGCTGAGGAGCCGGGTTCGATCCTGCGCCTGGGTCACAGTCCGTGTGGAGTTTACACATTCTCCCCATGTCTGCGTGGGTCTCAGCCCCACAACACAAAGATGTGCTGGGTAGGTGGATTGGCCACACTAAACTGCCCCTCAATTGAAAAAAAAAAGAATTGAATACTCTAAATTTATTTTTTTTAATCTTTCTCTGTCTTATCAAGTCTAGGACACAGTCTAGGGGAAAACCCAGCTTGTTGAAAACAACAGCTGAGCCTTGCAGTACATAATAGGCTTCACTATAGGGGAAAAATAAGCAGGGTGCATTGAACTGTAACCAGCTACAGTCTGTTTTAGTGACACAACACTGAAGCCTCTTTCTATCTTTTGTGCTCTATTATTTTGTGGAAATGATTCTCATGTTGTCAAAATGTAAGAAAGAAGCATGCTTTTATCCTACATGTGTGTGTATGAGTGTGTGTTGATGATACTCTGAGAATTTTGTTTTTCTTTCAGCTTATTCTTTTGATCTTATTCCCCGATGAGTTTTGTGTTGTAAGGTGATGAAAGTGTGAGTGTTGGAGTTGATTGTACCGACCCCGAGGAATACAACTCTCCTTTCAACACCTCCCAGTATTGGTATCTTGTTACTGGAACCCATTCCTCTACAATTAGCTAAAGAACCAGAACCAATTTTTACATAGCAGGTTGAGACGACCAAGAACACCGCCTAAAAGGGTGATGGAAACAGTTTCAATAATAGCTTTCAAAAGGGAATTGTGTAAATAATTGAAAAGAAAAGAAAGTTGTGGGGCTATGGGGAAAGAAGAGTGGGAGTTTGTTCACAAAGGCTCAGATGGGATGGGCTGGTTGACCTTTCGTGGTGCAAGATTTGATGTTTTATTCTGGATGAACAGATTAAGTCAGTTTGTATCGACCTGCCCTTCTGCACACAGCTCTGAGGTACTGCAGGTTCCAGTTTGATGTCAAGATCTATTTTAGAGTAGTGCCTGGGATGACCTATGGCAGTGATTGCTCCATGAGAGTACAGCAGCTGGTCCGTGGGAAAAAATATTCAATTACATGCAGCTCGTACGTGTGGTGATATGCATGCAAACTTAAATGTATACAGTTATATAAATGTATAAAGCTATTTATCGTCGTCAGTGGAGGAGCTGAAGGCTAAATGGGAGGGGGATCTTGGGGAGCAGATAGAGGACGGGACTTGGGCGGATGCCTTGGAGAGAGTCAACTCTTCCTCTTCATGTGCGAGGCTTAGCCTCATCCAATTTAAGGTGCTGCACCGGGCCCACATGTCCGGGACTAGGATGAGTAGGTTCTTTGGGGGTGAGGACAGGTGCATCAGGTGTTCGGGGAGTCCAGCGAATCATGCACATATGTTCTGGGCATGTCCGGCACTGGAAGAATTCTGGAAGGGGGTGGCGGGGAAGGTGTCGAGGGTGGTTGGATCCAGGGTCAAACCAGGGTGGGGACTCGCGATTTTTGGAGTTGCGGTGGAGCCGGGAGTGCAGGAGGCGAAAGAGGCCGGTGTCCTGGCCTTTGCGTCCCTAGTAGCCCGGCGGACGATCTTGTTACAGTGGAAGGATGCGAGGCCCCCAAGTGTGGAGACTTGGGTCAATGACATGGCGGGATTTATAAAGTTGGAAAGGGTTAAATTTGCCCTGAGAGGATCAGTACAAGGGTACTACAGTATAAACGGTGGCAGCCTTTTCTGGACTTCCTGGTTCAATAGCAGCAGCAACCGGGGGGTAAGTTGTTGTTAATATGTTGGGTTGTTCATTGAGGAGGGGCGAAGGTTTATGATTGTTGTTATTACTGTTATCGTTGGTATTTTAGTATGGTTTGATGTTGTTGTGTAAATTCAAAATTTTTCAATAAAAATTATTTTAAAAAAAAGAAGCTATTTATCAATATACGTAATCGTAGGTATGACCTCCGGCCAGCGGGTGGTGCCAAACATGCATCACGTGACTGGCATGACTCGCCAGTTGGTAGTAGGATGTACAGTAGGACACTTGCAAAAAAGATGTGCCGGGTAGGTGGATTGGCCATGCTAAACTGCCCCTTAATTGGGAAATAAAATTGGATACTCAAAATTTATGTTAAAAAATGAAATAGCTGTGTTTTTAATAACCATTGTTATACAAATTTGACTCCCATCAACCGTAGGCTATGTAAAAAAAATGATGTTTAAAATGGCCTGTCTAGGGCGGCACAGTGGCACAGGGGTTAGCACTGCTGTCTCGTGACGCTGAGGACCCGGGTTCGATCCTGGCCCCGGGTCACTGTCCGTGTGGATTGTGCACATTCTCCCCGTGCCAGCATGGGTTTCACCCCCACAACCTAAAAGGTGCAGGGTAGGTGAATTGGCCACACTAAATTGCCCCTTAATTGGAAAAATAATTTGGGTACTCTAAATTTATAAAAATAAATAATAAAACTACCTGCATACATTGCGTTTCAAAAAAGCTTTTGATGACGAACTGTATTCTGCATGAAGGAAAGCGTTGGGAACTACTGACCTACCACTTGGCTCCTCTTTAATAATAATAATCTTTATTGTCACAACTATGCTTACATTAACACTGCAATGAAGTTACTGTGAAAAGGGTTGCAACATAACTGCAATGGGAAAAACAAACATTAATTGTCTCTTTTATAATATTGCAAGTTTCTCTGGCATTCAGATGCTGGGGAATTGAACTCTGTGCATCTCAGTTTTTAACCACTGAGCTCAGAGTGCAGTTATTCGCAGCCAGCTTGCTGCCAGCTCTCATTGTTGTAATGTGGCTACTCATGTCAAGTCAATGATGCGGATCCCGTGATCAATGGCACTGGCCATTTTATCTCACTGACAGCCGCCCACAAAGCTTTTGCCGGCTTCTGAATTGAGACTAATTCAAATTTGACGACTAATCCTGCATCGTGTCATGTACAGGCATGTGTGATATTATGGGCTAGGGTTTAGAGAACCCCAAAGTATATCATGGAGTTCACCTGATCCACAACGTTAAATAGATTTTGGTTATGGGGAGCACAAGGGCCCACTTTACAGGTGTGATGCAACAGAGAGCTAAAGTATGTTTAAAACAAAACAATGTTTACTCTATGAATCCAGTTAATATTTTATAAACACACAGTAAACATCTTATCAACTACAAACACTGATACTTTCCCAAATACAATATTCTATAGATAACCCTTAATAACTTCCTAAACAAAATCCACAAGTTATAGCCTTTTTAAAATAAAGACAGCTGGTTTAAATGCTCTACAGATACAGGTAATACATTGAAATCATCAATGCTCTGGAGACAGTATTTAGCTTGTAGAGAGAGAGAGATCATTATACAACTGATACTTTGAATGCAGCTCTCCACTTCTTTTTTTTTTTTTTTTTTTAATTTTTTTCTTTTTTTTTATAAATTTAGATTATCCAATTATTTTTTCCAATTAAGGGGCAATTTAGCCTGGCCAATCCACCTACTCTGCACGTTTTTGGGTTGTGGGGGCGAAACCCACGCAGACACGGGGAGAATGTGCAAACTCCACACAGACAGTGACCCAGAGCCGGGATCGAACCTGGGACCTCGGCGCTGTGAGGCAGCAGTGCTAACCACTGCGCCACCGTGCCGCCCCCAGCTCTCCACTTCTGAAAACAAAACCAAAAACACACTACAGATGCCAGCTCAAAAACGAAAATGAAAGACATACAGGCCAGCTCCGCCCACACACTGACATCACTGCAGCTATTTGATAAACACCCATTTCATAAAGGTACATCCACCTGACAGTGAGCAAGGTAAGAAGTAGAAATGCTCTTCAACTAATCAGATTGAAGAATCCACAGTGAACCACACAGGATACTAATTAGTAAGTGTAAAGCAGAATTTATAAATTAGATTAAAGTCACGCACAGAAAGTGCAGTATAGATTGGGGAGACATAGGGTAGCACGGTGGTGCAGTGGTTAGCATTGCTACCTCACAGTGCCGAGGTCCCAGGTTCAATCCCGGCTCTGGGTCACTGTCCATGTGGAGTTTGCACATTCTCCCCATGTTTGCATGGGTTTTGCCCCCACAACCCAAAAAGATGTGTAGGGTAGGTGGATTGGCCGTGCTAAATTTCCCCTTAATTGGAAAAATGAATTCGGGGCACTAAATTTTTTTTAAAAGATTGGGAAGACATATGTGATTGAGAGAAAGACAAAGGAGACTGAAAAAAGTAAACAAAAATTACAATAAATTTCTTGTTTTGAAAATCTCCACCCTAATTACTTTTTGAAGGAATGCAACTCCATGCTTGTAAAATGAAATTTTCTGGGCCAGAGAGTTTGTTTGACAATAATTATCACTTTTCATGCCATCAAAAATTTACTTACAAGACTCAGGATTATTAAGAGGTAAGACTTAGATGAATCCAGTGATCACAGAGGATTGTGGGGCTGGAGGAGATTACAGAGATTGAGAGAGGTTTGGAAGGATTTGACAACAAGGATGAAGATTTTTAAATTATGGAGTTGCTCAACAGGGAGCCAATATGGATCAGTGATTTTCAGAGTCATAGTTAAATGGGACTAGATAAGAGTTAGGACATAGGCAGCAAAGGTTTGGATCAGCTTAGGTTTACAGAGATGAAGGGTGGGAAGCTAGCTTGGAGTTCATTGGAATAGTGAAGTCTAGAGGTAACAAAGACAGAGATGAGGGTTTCACAGCAGATGAGCTGAGTCAGATGAAATTTTATAGGTGGAAATAGGTCTTGATGATAGCTCTGACATAGGGTTGGAAGCTCAGTTTGGAGTCAAATATGTCATCAAGGTTGCAACAGTCTGGTTTACTGCCAGATTGTTGCCAGGGAGAAGAATGGAGTTGGTCTGTTGGGAATGGTGTTAGTGATTGCGACCAAAAACAATGGACGGAATTCTCCCTTGCCGTACACCGATATCGTAATCAGCGATCGGGCGGAGAATGCCTTCTGACGCCTAAATCGCGGGCAGTGCCGGTTCAATGCTGGTTTTCAATTCTCTGCCACCTCCGAAATGGCGTCTTCACTTCATGCGCCGCACACCATTGACACGTTGACACGTGTCACGTTGACACGTCATCGGAAAGCCCTGCCCTGATGCTCCACCCCCAATGGGCTGAGTTCCCGACCGCACGGGGGACGTGTGGTCTCAGCGGTCAGTAATCCGGTGTGACGGCCACGGACTGTGTCCAGCGCCGACATAGTCGGCTGGGAGCCATGTTGCTGGCCGGGGGGGGCTTCCGCGAGAGCTGGGGGACTGGTGGGTGGTGGGCAGGGGACAGTATTTGGCAGGTCGAGTCCATGCACGGCCGGCGCCATGTTGTACGCCGTGACTGCTGCAAGTCATCGCCGTGTTCATGTGCAGCCACGGACCCGGCCATTCTCTGGCTGTTTTTGGCGCGGGAGCGAGGAGTTTTGCCCAGCGCCGCTGCTAGCCCCTCACCGGTCCCAGGATCGGTGAGGATTCGGCGCCGATTCTGTGCAACCCCACAGCTCCCAGTGCCGGCGTTGGCACTTAGCCGCTAAATCGGAGAATTAGTCTCCTCAATATTTAACTGGAGGAAATTTCAAGTCATCCAGTATTGGATGTTGAACAAGCAGTCTGATAATTCAGAGACAGTGGAGCAGTCGATAGAGGTGATGCTGAGGTAGAGCTGGGAGTTGTCAGCATATAAGTGGAACCTGGTGTTGTGTTTTCAGATGATATTTCCAAGGGACAGCTTGTAGATGAAAGATAGGAGGGAATGGATCCTTCAGGACACCAGAGGGAACTGTGCAGCAGTGGAAGAGATAACATTGTAAGTGATTCTCCAGGTATGGTTAGATGGATAAGAATGGAACCAGGTGAGAGCAGTTCCACCCAAGTGGACCAGCATGAAAGAGGTGGATGGACCATGTCAGACAGGTCAAGAAGGATATCATAGTCAGATATGATGTAATATGTGACTTTGATAACAGCCATACTATAGTCTGAGTGGAAAATCCAAGGAAGGTGGGTACAGATTTGGGAGGTGGCAGCATGTTCAAGAACTTTGGAAAGGAACTATAGGTTGGAGAGTGGGAGGTAGTTTTGCAAAGATCGTGAGGGCCATTGAAGAATGGGGCAATCATGCCAGATTTGAAGGGAAGCATGACAGTGATTGAGGAGAAAGAACTACAGGGTTGAATCTGTCATGGATTGGCAACATCATCAGATTCCTACTCTGCTCTTTTTCACTTACCTTATTCTGGAGCTGCACATTTATCACCCTGACATCTGACACGGGTTTACTGAGAAATGTGGAGTGCAGCTGCTCCTGGTTTCCCTCAGTGCAGTGCAGGATATTCATGGGAAATTAAACCAAGTATCCCTTTTTATGACACAAACTGCCGTATTCTGGTAAATTTAAATGTCCCAAAGCCACTCTGACAGGAAAGAAGGCAAGCATGGAGAGTAAGTGGGTGAGGGACTAGGGTGGGTCACAGGGGTTGGTCAGGATGGGGGTGTGGGTCGAGGGGTGGGGTGTGGTTACATGGTTGGGTAGGTGGGTGGGAGTCGGGGGGATGTGTTGGAGGTGGGGAGGATCATGGAGAGGTGACGTTAGGTGGGGGGGGGAGGTCAGGGGTACTCGGGGGTAGGAGTGTGAAGTAACTGGGGACTCATGGGGTAGTTGGGTGGTCAGGGTGGTAGTTGGGGAGGTGGGTTAATTGGGGGTGGTAGGACAGCTGGGGGATGTTTTGGGTCGGGGCTGGGCGAGTCAGCCAGTGGTCGGGGTAGTGGTATAGGTACACAGAAATTAGAAGCAGTTTTAATCCTTCTAACTTTTCCTGGGTAACTATTCTGCTAATAGAGTTTGAACCATCCAAAGGTGAAATTCAAGGGCATTCCCATGTACCCCTTGCTCAGAGATGTCCAAGGGGGTTCTTAGCTCATCTTCTGTGGTAGCATTGGGTACGACCCTCCATTATGAATATCACCTTACTCCTAAATGCATCAGCCCTTTAACGGGCATTGTTAGTGGGGACCTCGGGGGTAAGTATTTGAGACAATTACATTGACTACGTCCTGTGGAGGATTGGACAGCGCTCCTGCTGCCTTTGCCCTTCTCTGATAGCAATTACTGCACTTCTGCGTTTGAATGAGCATGGGCAGACACGAGGAGCTGCTGTCTGATTTTTTTCATTAATAGCAGTGAATGCTGATGGATTCACTGTTAACAGGGAACCAACAGTTAACCGAGAACCAATTACTATTTGTCGATGTACTTTGTCGATTATTCTTTTTGTCTACTGTGCATGTTGAAAATGCTTTTCACTGTACTTTGGTTCATGTGACAATAAATCAACCAATCAATCAATAACACCCTTGTTTAAGCTAGGTCATTATCTGTGATGTAATTGTCACAATTCCAATATGATGATAATTTGCTATTTACACAATTGAAAGCACATGGAGGAGGAAAGAACACATGGTTAGCTCCTCCAGCCACCATCCAACACTTTCTTAAATTACTCAGGGATGTGTATCTCATGCCCAGGCGTCAATCCCATTACCTCGTGTGAGGATCTTCTTGATTGCAAACCATTGAGAAAACCATTCAGCCATTCTGTCTGTGCCAGCTATTTGGAAGAGTGTTCCAATTAATTCTTTATCTGCTCTTTATTTGTTCAAGTATGTATCCATTTTCCTATTGAATGTCCCCATCGAACCCGCTTTCACAGCTCTTTCAGACAGCACATTCCAGATTATGACAACCCTCTGTGTAAAAACATTTCTCCTCATTGTCCTGTAGATCTTTTACCAATTACCTTAAATCTGCATCCTTCTGTCAGTGGAAACAATTTTTTCCTATCTACTCTAATAAAATGCTTCATAATTCAGAACACTTTATTAAACCTCCTTTAACATTCTCTGCTCTATGAAGGACAATCCAGTTTCTTCAATCTCGCCACAATTCTGAAATCCTTAATTCCTGGTACCATTCCAGTGAATCTCCTCTGCACCATCTCAAAGGCCTTGAAACTGGTTCTAAACATCTTTTTCAATAGTTTGAACCCCTGTCCCGTTTTCTCATCATCATTGTGTAGCTCTTGATCTTCATTCCTCACGATATTTTCTTTGTTATGTATGTCTGACAGGTTGCCTCTCAATTAATTCCCTTCAACGTTAAAAAGTCCCAGGTTGTCCATTCCTTGCTCACAGCTCTATCCTCTGATAACGGGGGGTTTGTTCCTCATTACATCCAATGCATTAATGTCTCCCTGTGTCTTCGTGACCAGAACTGAACACAGTGGTCAAGGGATGATCTGACCAAATGCTGAATAGTTTGACAATGATTTTGTGCCTTGAACGTTTCTGGCTCTGACTATACCATTTAACATTCTTTTTGTTTTGTTCATTTGTATTGGTTAAATACACTGATTTAATCATCAATTTCAACTTCATCCTACACTATTTCTCAATCTTAGAACTTATTGTCCATTTCGAATTTCCCTTGAGAAAGTGATTGTAGGGCAGCACGGTGGCACAGTGGTTAGCACTGCTGCCTCATGGCGCCGAGGTCCCAGGTTCGATCCCGGCTCTGGGTCATTGGCCGTGTGGAATTTGCACATTATCCCCGTGTTTGCGTGGGTTTCGCCCCCACAACCCAAAGATGTGCAGGCTAGGTGGATTGGCCACGCTAAATTACCCCATAATTGGAAAAAATTAATTGGGTACTCTAAATTTATAAAAGAAAGAGAAAGTGCCTTCTTGAACCACTACAATCCATGTCGCATAAGTGCACCCACAGTGCTGTTCGGAAGGATTTTGACCCAACATCAGTGTCGGAACAGCAATATAGTTCCAAGTCAGGTTAGTGTGTGGCTTGGCGGGGAACTTGCAGCTAGTGGTGTTTCCATGCATCCGCTATCCTTGACGATCTCAGCAGGTCTGATGGTATCTGTGGAGAGAAAAAGGAGCTAACGTTTCGAGTCTGGGTACTCTTTGTAAAAGCGCAAATATTTCAGCATCCGCAGAAATTTGCTTTCATCTGCTGCTGTTCTTGTCCTTCTAGACGGTGGAGGTCATGGGATTGGGACTTACTTGCAGTAAGCAACATTTGTTCTTGACAACTTTTGTTTCATGCATTCTGTACTTCACAATCAGCCTAATTGAGTGCAGTTGACTCTTGTATATTTGGTCTGAGCATCACATGGACATTTTCATCATGTTGATACCCTCACTGCCTCAGATGTGAGTGCAACAATGCACAAGGTTGTTTGTTTTGCTTCATATCAGCCTCAGTGTAACTCAGTGCAATGTGCAACCTGAAATTACTTTTTGAAATCTTTGGTTAATATCTTAGATCACTTTCTGTACCAGAGTCTTGATAAGGGCCAAATATCAGCCAACATTTCTTCAGTAGAAAGGTCACCAACACTGAAGAGAACCAGCTTACAGGAACATTCTGAATATGTTGTTGTTGTTTGATGTTGTGAAAGATGGGCACGAGTAAAATAATGAATGTCCCTTTATGTAGCACCTTATCTAGTTTCATAACCAGCTCAAAGCCCCTGGCACACAATTAATCACTGGTGTCCTGTAGATCATTGTTTTTCAAACTTTTTTCCGGGACCCATTTTTACCAACCGACCAACCTTCGCGACCTACGCCGGCCGACATTCAGGACCCACCATTAATGCGAGAGGTGAGCCTGCTTGGTCCTCACGATCGCACTCCAATCAGGTTCACAGGAGGAGAGGGCTATGCACATATTGAGTGCCGGATTCAGCCGGTTCCTTTGTGCCGTCTTCACCTTTGTGAGGACGGAAAATCCAACCTCGCACATGTAGGAAGCTGTGAAGGACAAAAGCAACAAAATGTTTGTTTTACTCAGCTCCGGATACTCCTCGGAGACGCTGCTCCAGAATACTGACAGTTTCACTGAGTTGTGCCGTGTTTTTAATGTGCTGTCAAAACTGAGGCGCAGAAATTCAGTCAGCTTCATTTGGAGCCAGGCTTGCCAGTCCATTTACAGTTTCCTTACTGATGCTGGTTTCTTCAATGTGTCGTAGCAGTGTGGGGAACATGTAGTAATTTTGGCTTTGCACTTGCAATTGCCAAATTTTCAAAGACTTTTGGAAAGCTGCGATTTCTTCACAGTGCCGAAAGCAATCATCATCCTTCCCTTGCAATTTGAGGTTCAGTTCATTTAGAATTGAAAAGATGTCTGCAAGGTAAGACATAGTTTGCATCCAAGTTTCATCAGGAAATTAATCAGCGAGAAAGGACAATTTCTGGAGAAGGAAAGCATGGATTTCATACCTCAGTTCGTAAACTCTGAGTAGCTCCCCTGTTGAGTGATCATTACAGTAACTCTTCAAGCGGATGAAGTTCACCGTCATAGGGATTGAATGGTCACTGCTTCGATTCAATGCTTTAATGTGTTCTAAAATATCAGCAAAAAACTTATAGCCACCCTTCAGTACACAGGGGGCGACAATGTGATGATTTCCCATGGATTTCATTATATCCATTGCCAAAGTTTTGGTTCTGTCCATGATTAAACCATGAGGAATAATACTCTCTCTAGATCATTTGAGTAATGTTTCGGGATGCAAAACAGATTGCAGTCACAGCCTTGTTCATCATTGGTGATCACCAAGCAGTCAGCCGCCGTCATGCTGCGATCGCACTTTGACCCTGGGTTCAGGTCTGAACACTCCCGGGCCGTATGCAGACTGATGAGCGGGCACGCATGCGCAGTGCGCCCGTTTTTTTTTAGCTGGTCGCGGCAGCCATTTGTAAAGCCGCTCGCAACCGGCATTGTTAAAAGCCAGCTCCTGCGGCTGTTGCCCGTGAATTCCCGTGATCGGGAACGCCGTGATGGACGACTCCGCAACCCTCCCGACACCCGCCTGCGATCCACCCATGACTCGCGACCTCCGCTTTGAAAATGCGTGATGTTGATGAATGCGGAAGCAGTTTTGCACACAGCAAGATCCCAGATCTAACAACGAGCTAAGTACCAAGTCGATCTGTTTATTTTTGGTGATGTTAGTTGAGAGGGAATGTTGGCCAGGTCACCAGGAGAACTCCCCAGCCCTACTCTGTATATTGCCAAGAGGATTTTTACATACAGATCGGATGACCTCTTTGACAGTGTGGCACTCTCTCAGCACTGGACTAGTGTTTTAGACTAGATTATGTACTTGGATCCTGGTTATATGGCTTAAACCTGTGACTTTCTGAGTTAGAGGTGAAAGTGCCATGGCTTACACGAAGTAGTTAGGTAGTAAAACACAATATTTTTTTAATAAGGTGTATGGACATTATATTGGGATTTCAGTGCACCTTGGGTGCAACAGGTAAACGTAAACACAGAATATCATTAAAACAAGTTGCAGATTGTGTAGATAAAGGTACCTTGAGGATCATTCGTGGCAAGTATATGAGCATGGCCAAATGGGAGGTCATATGATCTGAAAAACAAGAGGAATGCACATTTCACAATTTAGGGTTGAGTGTAAACCGCAGTGTGACATTATCATAAATGTACGAACTGCAAGGGTTAATGAAATGTCTAGATCAGCCACTACAGGGATCTAGAGTTACAAGTATATAAAACATTGATACTAAGCCTTGTGGGGAGAGAAGTGAAGGAGTTAGCTAGAGTACAGACTGAAGGAAAGATAGTGTGAGTGAGAGCAGATCATGGTTTATAATAGTGTAGTGATTAGTAGTAGATGACAGTAGATTATATATTAATTATCAACTGTGTATTATACAGGAGTAAGTGTTGAATCAAATTAAGTAGTGTGAATAAATTTATAGCTTTGTTCAAGTTAAAGCTATTTGTGGTCTTTGTGAACACTACGCCAACCATCCTGAATTTAGCAACATAAAGAAAACCACACTGTTATTTCTCAATTTATTCAGGCCATTTTGTGGATGTCCTTTACTTTTACCTGAAAGAAGGGCCTTCACTCTTCACCATTCTTTGACAACTGGTAAGTTCTATTTATATCTGGAACCAGGAGACTCAGAAAGGTACTCCCGACACCAGAGTATCCTTGATCATTCTTCACCTCAGTTACTGATGCCAGCTCCCTCCCCCCCCTCAACACTCCAACAATATTCCTGGGCAATGCATGAGGGTTGGGAAATTTGTTGGATGAGGCTGTGAAGATTGCTGTATGAGGTTCAGGAAATTGCCGCACGAGTTCGTATCATCAATTGGACATGATGAGAACTGCAAAGCCCTGATCGGACAACGATTACAGGATACAGATTTAAGGGTTTTGGACAAGGGATACAGGGGTAATCGAGGAAGAGCGTTTTTAAGCAGCGTGTGATAATGATCTGGAATTCATGCCCACACGAGGGGTCAAAGAGGTGCTGATCAATGATTTCAAAAAGAAATTGGATGGGCACTTGAAGAAATTAAACTATGGGGGTGGAATGGGGAATGGGACTGTGTGGATTGCTGTATGGAAAACTGGAATCGTCTTGAATAGCCTCCTTCTGTGACCATGATTGTATTGAGCAGGATGAACACTGAGGACTCTGATGGGTTTTCCTCCTATATTATGGGTGTATATATGTCACACTGCAGACATGTTGGGAGGATGCAAGGTACTCCACAAACTGAACCTGAATTACAAATGTCAACTGGTAACATCCTGTACAAGGATGCATGCAGGATGGACACTCATGGTGAGATGGCCTAAGCTTCCCTATTTTGAAGCATCTTTAAAAACTGCAAAAACATTTCCCAAGGATGACACCAGAAATGAGAGATTAGGAAAGATTGAGCAGACTGGGTCCCTTTTCTCCAAAATAGTGAAGGCTGAGGGGAGACCTGAGCGAGCTCTTTAAAATTCTGAATGAGTTTGATAGTGTGGCCATGGAGAAGATATGTCCACTTGTGGGGAAGACCAGAGCTAGGGGCCGTCAATATAGGATAGTTACTAATCAATCCAGTAGGGAATTCAGGATAAATTTATTTTTCCAGAGAGTGATGTGAATGTGGAACTCACTGCTATAAGGAGTATTTGAGGCAAAAGGCATAGATGTATTTAAAGGGAAGCTAGATGTACACATGAGGGAGAAAGGAATAGAAGGATATGTGGATAGGTTGAGATGAAGTAGTGAGGGGCGGGGGAAAATTGTATAGAGCATAAACACTAGCATCGACCAGTTGGACCAAATGTCCTGTTCTGTGCTGTAAATTCTCTGTAATTCTCTTCATATAATACAGTCTGAGTAAGGAACGCCTGTATCAGTGACTAATTGATTAATGGCTGCTTTACTTCATGGGATCCTGAGGCAGATTTCCAGGCGATTAATGACTGCTTTACTTCATGGGATCCTGAGGCTGGTTTGCACATTCTGACAATCATGTGCTACCCCCCCCCCCCCCACCTCCCCAGCACCACCACAACAAGCTGTGCAAATAAAGAGGAGGATCATACTAACTTCCCAGCAAGAATATGGAAATTCCCTGCTACTTTGTTGAGTTTCATTGAACCATGAATCCTGCAGGCGTTCAGAGGATATGTGGAGTCAACAACTCTGAAAGAAAAATGACAAATCCACTTTCACAGGTCATTTGCACATTAACATTTCCATGCCTGAAAGGGTTTAAAGTCTACAGACTCCAACACTTCAGGTGCAATTTAAACACTGAAGTGTCAGACTAATTCATTACAACTTTAATGCATTTATAGGCAAGATAGCTAAATACACGAGAGAGCAAGGAACATAAGGATAGGCGCAGTGAGATTGAGCGGAATGAGAGGAGACACAGACCAGTTAGGCTGAATGGCCTGTTTCTGTGCTTCAGTTCTGTGTAAATCTAGGTACACTGGATCTCCTGACGTTGACTTGAAGCCAAATTGCTGCACCAACTTGAAACAAACTCCAGGAAACCTCAGAATTGGAGCCTGGCGTGGGGGTGTTTGGGGGTAGAGGGATGGCTCTGGTTTTGCTTCAATTCTTTCACGGGATCTGGGCTTCACTGACAAATGTCAGGATCTGAACTACTGCTTTACAGTCTTTCTGCATTGAGGTCCCAAACATTATTTGAAGATTGTATTTGGTAAGAGTTATAACCCCCCATGGAGGTCACAGTTTAAGGACAATCCGATTCCCTGTGACCGCCACGGAATATGAACTTTGGCGGTAAGGAAAGTGGTGCTTCCCCTTATCTAGGGAAACCCTAACTTGTGTATAAACCCCGTCTGGGTGCAGGTTGGAGAGGGAGACCCTTTGGGGAGTGGGACACTTATTGGCCGGGATTCTCCGGTCGCCGATGCCGAAATCGCGTTCGGCGATCGGCTGGAGAATATCTGTTTCCGGCCAAATTGGGGGCGGTGCCGCTTCTGCAATGCTCCACCCCTTTCAAAGCATCGTACTCTAGGAGTACGCCATGCGTTGTACCGACGGCCTCAGGACGTTGCCTGAGGCCCACACCCTGATGTTTCACCCCCGACCGGCTGAGTTTCCGATGGCGTTGCTAGGGAGCGCTATCATCCGTTGGGAACGCGGCGTGGCGGCTGTGGACTTAGTTCAGCGCTGCCACAGTCGGGGGAGGGCTGATCTACGGCAAGGGTAGACTTTGTCAGGGCCTGGAGGCACTGTAAGGGGGGTGGTCTGGGGCACATGAACCGGCCAATGGGGGGGGGCACTATTTTGTAGGCCGGGTCCGCGAGCAGTCGGCGTCCTGCTGCACAGCGTGGCCACTGCAGGCCGCCGTGTACATGCACGGCCATGGACCCGGCAATTCTCTGGGTCATATCAACAGCTAGAGCCAGGTGCTCTACGCTGCTCAGCAGCTATCCCCCAGCCAAATGGAGGATCGGTGACTGTTTTACACCAACAGTTCGGTTGTAAATCGCCACCGTTCCCAAGCCAGCCTGGGGACATAGCCTCAGAATCGGAGACTCCAGACCATTGTATATCAAATAAACCTTTTCCACCTGCTGGTTCAAGCGTGCTACTTTAATGGATTCAACAATAATTAAACACAGTAAATGTAATGGTGATGGAGAAAGTATATTACTCGATATTAAGCATAGTATGTAGTATATTAAGGTTTGTGGGCTCCATCATTAATAGAGACATCCATCCGTAAGGGAAAACGGGCTTAAAGAAAACACATCCAGCAGGGAAGCATTCCCTCAGTACTGCACGGGAGTATCAGCCTTGATTGTGTGCTCAACCCTGGAGTGGGACTTGAACTCATGATCTCCTGGCATTAATGCAAAAGTGAGACTACCACTTTGAACAGATATACCCTAAGTGAAATCACTACCTTGGACTCTTTGTTGCTGCAGTTCCATTAAACGATGACTTTATGAGGGATTCCAACAGATTATGCTCCTTGTTCAGCTGTTGGTGAATATTTTGCATCATTCTGCAGGTAAATGTGAATTTTCCGTTTAGTTTTACGAAGGAAATAAGTTTCTATTCCAATGCGAAGAGTCACCTGAACGTCAAATGATCAACGGTAAGAAAATCACATTAGAAACTCACCTCTGCCAGGCTTTCTCCTTTGATAAGAGTTCAAAGTAGGTCTGAATATTAAAAAAATATATAATGGGAGGTCATAATTGCATTCTGTGGTAAAATGAGATTTGGTCACTTCAGTTGGGTTTTAACAGATGACTTAAAGGAAGAGAGAGAGAAGTGGCGATATTTATGGAGGGAATTCTACAGTTCAGGGCCCACAAAGCTCAAGTCACTTCTACTTCTGGCTTCAAATGAGAACTCCAGCATAGAGAAATGTCGGATCTTTGATCTGTGACAAATGCCAGACTATTTTTAGCAAAATTTTACTAATATTCATTATTCAGAATCTCTACATCCATCTCTGAGAATGGAGTGGATATCTGAAAAGGACAATTGGGCTGCAGGTCTCAGTCGGTAATGATGCTCCTGCGCACAGGTCTCAAGAAATCGGCAGCTATTGGAGCAGGCCATCTCCGTCAAGATCAATTGTCTGCTCACCTGAGGTCTGCGCATCCATCCTGCATTGACAACAGCAAATGGATAAATACACGAAAGGGAAAGATTTACTTTATAGTGGGGGAAAACACGGCACGAGTGAGACTAATTGGATGGCCCTTATAAAGAACAGGCACAGGCATGAATGGCATCCTTCTGTTCTGTTAGATTCTATGCTAACTGGTTGCAAGGAATGTGACTGTTCTGTAAGGCAAGGCATCTTCCTTTATTTTGGTTTTCATGTCTGTGGGGATAAGATGCACTTAACAATTCAATGAGATGGGAAGCAGTTATGGGGATCCATGTTTGCAAACTCGCTAAATGGCTCGGTGGATCAGTGCAACAAGCCACTATGGCAACAAACCTTTAGGATTGCTTTCTCATAAAAGCTTGAAAGATGCTTAAAACCACAGGAGCTGTGGTGCTGCATCTACTCTCTTAAAAAAGTTCTGGGTTAGCTCACAAACAGGCATCAATATCAAGAGTAAAATTAAAGTCGATTAAGGCTTACTGGTTCATACTGAAGGTCTCCGGACTCACCAACCCTGGATTCCGTTTGATCAATCATGTCTGCTCCAATATCTTTGCACAACAAAGGACAGCAGAAATGGTAATGATCTTACAGGCATTTTTGTTCAGTTTTGCTTCATCCTTTGTGTTAATTCCTATTATTACACTGTATTTACCACACAGAAATATGTCATTCAGCCCAACTGATCTATACCAGTGTTTATGTTTCACATGGGCCTCCTCTAACCCTACAACATCTCAGCCTGTCAGGCATATCCTTGTATTTGTTTCTGCCTCATAATTTATCCAGTTTCTGCTTAAATATTTCAATGCTATTTACCTCCCTGTGGTAGTGAGTTCCACATTCTTATCACTTTCTGAGTAAAAAAAGCTTCCCTTGAATTTTCCATTGGATTCATTAGTGAATATCTCACATTTATCCACAAGTGGATAAGCCTTCTTTACTTTGACTCTCTTGCACCCCTTAATAATTTTTAAACATTTTATTAGGTCACCCTTCAACCTCCCCATTTCTAGGGAAAAGGCTTTTCAATTGGATAGGTATAACTGTGGTTTTTATTCTGTTTTGAGTATTCTCAAGATGTGGGCATTGTTGTCAAGACCACGATTTATTGTTCATTCCTAATTGTCCTGCGAAGGAGGGGTCTTCCTAGGTCACTTCAAGAGGTCAGTTAAGAGTCAATCACAATGGTTGTGGGGCTGGGGTCAGCCAATGAAATACATTCTTTTGAAGTATAGTCACTACTATGCTTTTTTTTGAAGCATAGTGGGTCAGTGCAGACTCGATGGGCCAAATGGCCTCCTTCTGCACTGTATGTTCTATGTACTGTTGGAATGTAGGGAAACAGCGGCTAATTTGTACACAACAAAATTCCACAAATAACAATGTGACAACAAGATAATTGTTTTTATGATGTTGATAATACTGGCCAAGGCACTGGGGATAACTCCTCTGCTTTTCTTTGAAATAGTGTCATGGGATCTTTTACATTCACCCGATTAAGCAGAAGGAAACTTGGTTCCTTCCCTGTAAGATGAGAGCATTCCCTCTGGGTGTAGCCTTGAATTTTTATCCAAGTTATTTAGGGACAAGAGTGCTGGGTCACAGCTGACACATGTACGTGAATGTATTCGCTATTGATTAACCAACCACACATGTGATCACTAACTAACCAACCTCACACAGGACTGCTTACTAACCAGCCAAAGATTTGATGACCCCCTAATCAACCACAAAACATTGGGCAGCACGGTAGCACAGTGGTTAGCACTGCTCCCTCACAGTGCCAGGGACCCGGGTTTGATTCCAGCCTTGGGTGGACTCTGCACGTTCTCACCATGTTTGCGTGGGTTTCCTCCGGATTCTCCGGTTTCCTCCCTTAATTCAAAGATGTGCGGGTTAGGTGGGTTGTTCATGCTAAATTACCCCTTAGTGTCCAGGGATGTGCAGATTACATTACAGGGATAGGGCAGGGTGGACAGGTGAGTGGACCTAGGTAGAGTGTTTGGAGGGGCGATGCAGATGCAATGGGCCAAACAGCCTTCTCCTGCACTGCAGGGATTCTCTGATTACAAAGCATATGAACATACGGAACATGGAGTGTAGGTCACTTGGCTGGCCACTCAAGCCTGCTCTGCCATTCAATAAGATCATGGCTCATCTAATTGTAACCTCAACTCCCCATTCCTACCTATCTTCAACACCTTTCACCCCCTTGCATATCAATAATCTATCTACCTCTGCCTTAACATATTCAATGATTCTATTCCCCATGTCTTTTGTGGAAGAGAGTTCCATAGCCTCACAATCCTCTGAGAGAGATTCACCTCTCTCTTAAATAGGCGACCCCGTATTTTTAAACAGTAATCCTCCTGGTTCTAGATTCTCCCACAAGAGGAAACATATTCTCCAAATCCACCCTTCAGGATCTTATATGTTTCAATCACGTCGATTTAAAGAAACACATTCAGCTAATGGGAACAGTTTTTCTTTGATAACTTAACTAAACAAACCATCTCCTCTACACCCTGACCCTTCTGTAAGAATGTTCAATAAACTGTACCAGATACTTACATTCACATTTCGTGGCCACTGTGATGTCAAGATTTATTTGGAGTTTACTGAAATACAAATAGAAAATAGTTTAGAAATTTGTAACATCAGAGGCCTTTAATTTTTGTTGAGGGTGTTTAACTTTATTATGTAGACAATGGGAAGTGCCAATGCCAGCATTCTTGACACCACCAATGCCCACAGGCTAGGCATTACTGAAGCCCTCAGTCTAGACACCAGTAATACCCATAGTTTAGACACTACCAATGCCCAGAACCAGAACTGACAATGCCCATATCTTAACACCACCAATTTTCACAGCTTAGGCACCAACAATGCCCATAGTCTAGACATCATAAATGCCTAGTCCCAGTATCACCAATGCCAAAAGTCTAGACACCATCATTGCTCGTGGGCTAGAAGCCGTCAATGCCCACAGTATAGTCAGCACCACAGGTTTTAATGTCTAGATAATAGAGACTTATTGCATATCACATTGTAGACACCACCAATAAGCACAGTCTCAATACCAGCACAACTCGCAGTTTGTGCCCCACAAATGCCTACTTTTGAAGGCACTGCCATATTCTGGTGTTTAGGTCTTTAACCAATTAACTTCTGACTTGGATTGGATTGGACTGGATTTGTTTATTGTCACATGCACCGAGGTAGAGTGAAAAGTATTGTTCTGCGTATAGTTCATTCAGATCATTCCATACAAGAAAAAAATACATAGGGCAAACATAAATACACAATGTAAATACATAGACACAGGCATCGGGTGAAGCATACAATACTACTCAGAAGAGGTAGTGTCTAAGCTATGTGTATTGCTGGTGTCTAGACTGAGGACATCAGTAATGCCTAGGCCATGGGCATTGGTGTTGTAGTACTACTCAGTAGAGAAGATGTGTGAAGATCCATAAGAGGGTTGTTTAGGAGTGTGGTAACAGCAGGGAAGAAGCTGTTTTTGAATCTGTTAGTACGTGTTCTCAGACTTTTGTATCTCCTGCCCGATGGAAGAAGTTTGAAGAGTGAATAAGCCGGGTGGGAGGGATTTTGATTAAGCTGCCCACTTTCCAAGGCAGCAGGAGGTGTAGATAGAGTCAATGGATGGGAGGTGGGTTTGCGTGATGGACTGAGTGGTGTTCACGACTCTTTGTAGTTTCCTCCGGTCTTGGGACGAGCAGTTGCCATATCAGGCTGTGTTGCAGTCAGATAGGATGCTTCTTGGTGCATCTATAAATTGGTCATAGCATCGACGTGGGTGGACCAGGACAGATTGTTGGTGATGTGCACGCCTAGAAATCTGAAGCTGTCAACCATCTCCATCTCGGCCCCATTGATGCAGACAGGGGTTTGTACAATACTTTGCTTCCTGAAGTCAATGACCATCTCTATAGTATTGCTGACATTGAGGGAGAGATTGTTATCTTTACACCACTGCACTAGGTTCTCTATCAACCTCCTGTATTCTGACTCATTGTTGTTGAGATGGTCGTGTCATCAGCAAACCTGTAGATGGAATTGGAGCCAAATTTTGCACACAGTCATGTGTGTTTAGGGAATACAGTAGGAGTACAGTATGCAGCCTTGCGGGGCCCCGGTATTGAGGACTATAGTGGAGGAGGTGTTGTTGTTTATTCTTATTGATTGTTGTCTATGGATCAGAAAGTCGAGGATCCAGTTGCAGAGTGAGGAACCAAGTCCTAGGTTTTGAAGCTTTGATATGAGCTTGGCTGGGATTATGGTGTTGAAGGTGGAGCTGTAGTCAATGAATATGAGTCTGACGTAGGAGTCCTTGTTATCGAGATGCTCCAGGGATGAGTGTAGGGCCAGGAGATGGTGTCTGCTGTGGACCAGTTGTGGCGGTTTGCAAATTGCTGTGGATCTAGGCATTCTAGGAGTATGGAGTTGATGAGCCTCATGACCAACCTCTTGAAGCATTTCATTATGATCGATGCCAAGGCCACCGGACGGTAGTTGTTGAGGCACGTTGCCTGGTTTTCTTTGGCACTGGTATGACGGTGGTCTGATTAGAAGCCAGAGTATTACCCACTGACACAATATGAATTTAAAAGGTCTTAAAATTGGATTAGAATTTTCAGACAAATGAACAGCATTTTAATGAAAGATACTGGAGCACATGGTATGTATCATCTGCAAGATACAGTACAGCAATTTGTAAAGGCTCCTTCCACAGCACCTTTACCAGAAGGATGTGGAGGCTTTAGAGAGGATGCAGAAGAGATTTTCCAGTATGTTGCCTGGTATGGAGGGCATTAGCTATGAGGAGCGGTTGAATAAACTCGGTTTGTTCTCACTGGAACGACAGAGGTTGAGGGGCGACCTGATAGAGGTCTACAAAATTATGAGGGGCATAGACAGAGTGGATAATCAGAGGCTTTTCCCCAGGGTAGAGGGGTCAATTACTAGGGGGCATAGATTTAAGGTGCGAGGGGCAAGGTTTAGAGGAGATGTACGAGGCAAGTTTTTTCCACAGAGGGTAGTGGGTGCCTGGAATTCGCTACTGAAGGAGGTGGTGGACGCAGGGACGATAGTAACATTTAAGGGGCATCTTGACAAATATATGAATAGGATGGGAATAGAGGGATACGGACCCAGGAAGTGTAGAAGATATTAGTTTAGACGGGCAGCATGGTCGGCACGGGCTTGGAGGGCTGAAGGGCCTATTCCTGTGCTGTACTTTTCTTTGTTCTTTGTTCTTTGCTCTTTCAAACATTTACCACCATGAAGAATGAGGGCACAAGGCATATTTGGACACCATTACCTCAAGTTCCCCTCCAAGTCACACATCATTCTAACTTGGAACTACATGGCCGTTCCTTCACCTGGGTCAAAAGTTTAGAACTCCCTTACTAACAGCACTGTGGGTGTATCTACATCACAGGACTGCAGCGGTTCCTTTAGGCAACTCACTACCACCTTCTGCAAGGCAATTGTGGATGGACAATAAATGCTGGCCCAGTCAGCGGAGCCCATATCCTGTGAATTAATTTTTAAAAATCGAAAGAGACTGAGAAACAAGAAGAGGATTTTGGTATGAGTGAATTAGTGTCTGTAATATATAACAACATCCCTTAGATAGCATTTATAAACTGAGGTAATCATACCTGGAAATATCTGTGTCAACTTGATAGCTGTATTTTATCCAGCTCTCTTGGAAATAAGAGAATTCCCCAATAGCTAGGATGGCAATTAATGTGAAGGCGAGCAATGAAACTGCAAAAAAGAATTCAAGTTCTTACTGACCATGTTGTACAGATACATTAATGATACCACATCTATACTGTGAAGATTAGATTATTTTTATATCCACTTTCTCTTATAATCTCATTGAAAGGCTGCTGAAAACACCACAAACTGATCTCTTTTATCATATTCATGCCAACCCTGATACAAGCTAACAGCCCTGTCATTACATCATTGCTTTTATACTTTGTTGACACTGAGTTTAATCTGAAGCTAAACCAAGCTGCTTGCAGCCCTGGTATCATATTTGACCCGAAGATGATCTTCAGACCACACATTTATGCCATCAATAAAACAGTTTATTTCCTTTTCGGGAATATTGCCTGACCTCACCCCTGTCTCAGCTCACCCACTGCTGAAACCCTCTTCCATGCCTTTGTTACCTCTAGACTTGACTATTCCAATGCACTCCTGGCTAGTGTCCCACATTCTGCCCTCCATAAACTCGATACCATCCAAGGCTTTCCTGGCCATGTCTTAACTCATGCCAAGTCCTGTTCAACTATCACCACTGTGTTTGTTAACTTATATTTTCTCCTGGTGAAATGACACCTTGATTATCAAATTCACACTCTTGGTTTCAAATTACTCTGTGGCCTTGCCCCTCCCTACCTATAGTCTCCTCCAGCTTCACAACCCTCTGTGCTCCTCCAATCCTGTGCTTCAGCATCCCCAATTTTAATTATTTTATCATTAGCAGCCATGCCTTCAGGTGCCTGGGCCCTAAGTTCTGGAACCTTCCTGCCTCTCTCCCTCTCACTCCTTTTTTACAACAGACCTTAAAGCCCACCTCTATGGCCAAATGTTTGGCTACCTGTTCTAATATCGCCTTATGTGGCTCAAAGTCATATTTTGTTGCATAATGCTCTTGCGAAGCACCTTCTTTAAAAAATAAATTTAGAGTAGCCAACTATTTTTTTCCAAATTAAGGGGCAATTTAGCTGATTCACCTACTCTGCACATCTTTGGGTTGTGAGGGTGAGACCCGCGCAGACGTGGGGAGAATGGGCAAACTCCACACGGACAGTGACCCTGGGCTGGGATTGAACCATGGTTCTCGGCACTGAGAGGCAGCAGCGCTAATCATTGCGACATCGTTCCGCATGCACCTGTTTATACTTAATTAATTAATGGTAGTCCTCCTCCTTCTCCTTCAGGTACCATGACCTAAAATGCATTAGCGACTCCATTGGATTGGTCCATGATTATGCTTGGAAGAATACTGAGGTGGTTTGCCGTTGCCTGGTGTGGTTTGACTGATGAGGAAACTCTCCTGCTCTTACCGTCTGCCAGCAGGCGTATTGCAAGGATTTACAAGCTGATAATCAACCTGTTTGGCCACATTACGAATGCACCTTCCATGGCAATCAAGTCCTGAAGTGGGGCTTGAACCTGACGTTTCTCGCCCAAAGGTAGAGATGCCATCACTATACCACAAGACCTCCTTATAAAGGTACTACATAAATATGCTATTCTTGTTATCCAATGCCTGTGGATATCAGATAATCCTGTGGTTCTGGAGAGAGGTCACCAGTTTATCTAGCCCAGTGGTTCTCAATCGGGGTCCACATGGACCCCCAGGGTCCATGTAACATTACTGGGGGTCCACACAAAAAAATACCGAATTGGGGGTCCACGGTGATATTTTAGTGGTCCATAGAGCAATTCTACTTCAGAACAATTGTTATTACTGAAAATTAAATTTTTACAGTAATCTACGCCATAGTAAAATACTAAAAGTAGAAATATTCATGTAGCTATGAATTTTTTATGGCAATCAAGTAGAAGAAAAAAACTCTACATTTGACAGTGTCGTAAATTTAAAGTTACCTAGAACAAACGGAGGTGAAAATCACCCATCGTTTCTCCTTGACAAGTTTAATGAATGATTTATAACAGTAATCACTAGAAACTGTGTATATTTGATATGAATTGGTTATTTTTAGAGTAATTTAATTCAATTTAGTCAGTAAAAAGTTTTTTTCATTACTTTTCATATTAGAATAAGTTTGGCAACGTACGAAAATACCGCTAATCCGTTTCCAACCCTCACGGTAAGGTAGATGGACTTTAGTCATCGGACAAAATATAAGGATTAGTTTACCACGCATATAAGAAGCTTTTTTTTCTGTGGAATGGCTATGGGGGTCCACAAAAAAAAATTAAGAGGAAAAGGGGTCCATGGGTTAAAAAAGGTTGAGAACTCCTGATCTAGCCCTACACCGTTAATGTCATTGTAGGGCATGATCTAAAGAGGTCCGAAGCACAATTGCAGGCATTTGACATCAGGAGTGTGTGATATATACTCAAGATTTTGGAATAAGCAGTTGGGATACAAAGGATTAAATTACGTTCCATTGTTTGGAAATAGGTGAGGCATCAGATTTCACATTCAAGATATCTCTTTCTGGGTACCACACTTGGTTGCAGATATGAAACCATCTTAAGGAGAAAAGAAAAGGTAATCATTTCACATTGGATTCTTGAATGAGATGCTTGAAATCGTAAAACATTTTCTCTGACGATTGAAAGTAATTGAAAAAAATTCTGAAGGACAGGATAATTCTTCATTTACAAAGACACATTAATCAAAGACAGTCAGGCTCGGCTGCTGTGTGTGGCAAGGGAGAAGACTGCAGGGGCTCTGATGATAATAGAGAGGGCGCAGCGGAGATTCAGCAGGATGTTGCTTGGGCTGGAGCGGTTCAGCTATGAAGTGAGGTTGGATAGGCTGGGGTTGTTTTCCCTGGAGCAGAGAAAGCTGAGGGAGGAAACTCACCGAGGTGTACAAAATTATGAGGGATATAGATAGGGCAGGTAGGAAAAAACGTTTTCCTTTAGTAGAGGGCTTAATAACCGGAGGGCATTGATTTAGGGTAAGGAGTAGGAGATTTAGAGGGGACTTGAGGAAATTCTTTTTCACCTAGAGGGTGGTGGGAATATGGAGCTCACTGCCTGAAACTACGGTATAGGCAGGAACCCTCACAACATTTAAGAAGCATTTTGATGAGCACTTGAAATGCCATAGCATACAAGGCTACAAGTGCTGGAAAATAGATAGGTATTTGATGGCTGACACAGACAAGATGGGCCGAAAGGCCTCTTTCTGAGCTGTAATAATCCATGACTCTATGTCAATGTGGACAGAATGTTATGTCTGACTCACATAATTGAATTCTTTGAGTCAGTAACAAGGAGGGTCGATAAGGGTAGCACAGTTGATGGAGGCAATGCGGATATTAGCAAGGCTACTGATAAGGTCCGAGATGGAAGACTTGTCAAAAAAGTAAAAGCCCATTGCATTCAAGGTAAAGTGGCAAGTTGCATCCATAACTGGTATAGAGGCAGGAAGTAAAGCATAATTGTTGATGAGCCTCTTTCAATTGGGGATCTGCAGGCTCAGTAATGGTCCCTTGCTTTTTGTGGTATATATCAATGGTTTCAACTTGGATACAGGGGGTGTGATTAAAAGTTTACAACATCAAAGGGCTTTAATTTCTGTCGAGGGTCCCGTGATTGGTAGCTGTAACTTCAATTTAAGTTGCAGAGTGCGGTGTGTCTCTTGGGCTTGCATGGGTCTCCTGTTGAAATTCAAACCCGAGAATTTCAGACTTTGTGAATTAAATCTCTCAGTTTATTTTATCATCATGTCCCCTTGTTTTCCTTTAGTAAGACTTTATTATGTAGACAATGTGAAGGGAAGCAAAGAGGGAGTATGAAAAGAGACTGGCAGCTAACACAACAGGAAATCTCAAAGTTTTCTTTGAGAAATTGAGGACACAGTGTCAACTGTTGCGAATCTTGGTAGAATTGTGAAGAGGACATTGGTAAGTTGTAGGAATGGGAAGATTGACAGACAGGTGGCAGATGAAGTTCAATGTGGAGAAATATGAAGTGATTCATTTTGTTAGAAATAAAATGGAGAAACAATATAAAATGAAAGGTACATTTCTAAAGGGGATGCAGGAGCAGAGGGACCTTGATTTATATGTGTACAAGTCAGGACAGATTGAGAGAGCAGTTAATAAAGCATACAGTATCCCGGGCTTTATTAATAGAGGCATTGAGTACAAGGAGATTATATTAAACTTGTATAAGTCATTAGTTTTGCCCCTGCTGGAGTATTGCATCCAGTTCTGGATGTGGCAGTATTTAAGAGAGTGTGGGAAAAATTCACAAGAATCGTTCCAGGGATGAGGAACTTCAGTTATGAAGATGGATTTGGGAAGCTGGGACTGTTTTCCTTGGAGAAGAGAAAACTTGAGAGGAGATTTGATGGAAGTATTCAAAATCATGAGGAGTCTGGACAGAGTAGATATGGAGAAGCTATTCCTATAAGGAAGGATCTAAAATGAGAGGGCACAGATTTAAAGTAATTAGTAAAAGATTAGCAAGCGCAACATGAGAAAAAAACTTTTTCCCCACAGCAAGTGGTTAAGGTCTGGAATGCACCACCAGAGAGTATGGTGGAGACAGGGTCAATTGAGGCATTCAAAAGGGAATTAGACTCTGATCTGAAGGAAACATTTGCAGAGAAGTGGAAGATATGGTACTGTGTGAATGGCTCATTTGGCGAGCTAGTGCAGACACAATGGGCCGAAGGGCCTGTAACAATTCTGTGACTCTGCTAAAAAGGTGGGGAAAATACTGTTTTATCAGTGGGAATTCCTTTGGTGGGGGAAGATTTCTGTTGATCAGTGGAGGTAAACCTGAGATGAGCATGTTACCCACAAAGTTACAATGACTGACATAGAGGCTAAGATCAGGAAATTCTTTGTTTTTGTCTCTGTTAACATCACATAACCCAAATGGATGGTGAGTTACATCATATCAGTGAGACAAATGGCTAAAATAAAGTCACCTTTGTTTACCTGAAACATTTATGGCAGCCAGTAATTTATTATTGCAGTTTTTGTTTTATTACATGTTGCATATCCTTCCGGATGTACTGTGCCTGATAAGTGAGTCCAGTATTCCCTATAATCAGAAGGATCACAATGAGAGATAGCAGGACCGAGGAGAAGGCATAGGCTGCGATCTCTCCTTGAGTCTGCTGCTCTGGCTTCTTGTTTCAGATCATCATAGGTGTGCAGGCGATAGGAACACCAGGAATGGTCTGGTTTGTTGTTTTTGCTGCTCAGTTAGTATTTGCATTGATATAGCAGCTTTCAAGATGTCAGGATGTCCCCAAATTGTTTTTATTAATTCTTTCCTGGAATGTGGGCATTGCTGCGCAGTATTTCTTGGCTACTCTTCTTGTTTAAAGGATATTTTATTGCAAACACATTCCACAAAATAACACAAGTTTACACCAAAGTATACAGTTTGTACACGTTTCCCCTTTTAATCACCCCCCCCCCCCCCCTCCCAATTCAGTGTATATAGTGTCTTTGTTCTACGTCAATAAATATTTTGTTTCCTTACGCTCCTGTTTGGTCAGTTCCTTGAACTCAACACTGGCGATGAGAATCAAGTGGAGCTGCAAACAGCACCATTTTTGCTGTACTTGGCCACCTCTCCGAAGGCCTCTGGAGGTCATTTCACCTGCAGTAGACATGCCACATTTTGGGAAACTAGAAGAGTTTGATGCAGGTACTGAAGATTGGATGCAGTATGTTGAGTGAATGTATTTTATTTTCACGTCAATGCCATTGTCAGGGGTGAATGCCAGACCATGATCCTTTTAACAGTTCCTGTGATAAGGAACTTGACATACCCGCTGCCCCGGACTCAAAATCATTCGTGGACCCGGTCGCTCGTGTGAGTGAGCGCTTCAACCCTCTAAGTCATAATCCAGTGATACCATTTCAATATGGCTGAACAGACCGCTGGGGAGTCCATCACAGAATTTCTGACACGCCTCCAGAAAGGCAAGGAGTTCTGCAAATATGGGGGCGTCATCCTCTCCAAAATATTGCGAGACAGATTGGTCTTTGGTTGTCGCAACATACCAACCCAGTGGAAGTTACTTGCTGAAACCAAGCTGGACCTCAAGCCGGCTGTAGAAGTTGCCCTGTTGCCGTAAAGCACAGAACAGGGCATGCAAGAATTACAGGGCATGGAAGTTCTCAGTTTAGGATGCACCCCTCCCCAAAGAGCAGCACCCCCTTGGCCAGGCAACCCCGGTTCTCAGCCCTGGGCAGGAATCCACCAGGAGTCGGACCAACGGTCTAAGACCCCGGTGACCGGGTGGAACCCCTCCCCGATCCAGCAAGGCAGACCCCAGATGCTGTGGGACGTGTGGCCGGCGTAGTCACAGAGAGCAACGTCCACAGTTTGGTCTGTTCACCCATCGCCCGGCTAGGTCTGGCCACTCCCATCGTGGTCCCTCGTCCTTTTTGTAGAGGAACCCACGAATGATTGTCTTCAATTGAACTGTGTCTCTGCACCCAAAGTCACCCCCATTAAGGTCATGGTTCGTGTCAATGGTCACCGATTACTGATGTAGTTGGACACTGGTGCCGCCATCTCGGTTGTTGGTAGGGGAATTTTGCAAAACTCCGGGGAGGAGTACTGGTCTTCTCATTACAAGACACCAAGACTCGGTTCGTCATATGAACTGGGAAGCCGCTGGTTATAGCTAGATCCACGATGACCCCGGTAGTCTATGAGCAGCAGTTCGCTGCCTACTCCTGGTCGTAGTATGTAGTAACAGTCCCAGTTTGCATGGCTGCGATTGATTGCAGTACCTCCGCCTTTACTGGCAGCAGGTGTTCCGGATGAACCCGGGCGGCCTCCACGCGGTATTGGCATAGTACCCCATGCTCGCCTGGTTCCTTATGCACTGCTACCAAAAGTGGAAGCAGAGCTCCATCCCCTCGAAGGCTCAAAGATCATCCACCCAGTAACATTCTTGGATTGCGCAGCACCAGTCATCCCCATCATAAAACCCGAAGGCGCTGTACGCCTTTGTGGCAACTATACGATGACCATGAACAAGGCCTCCAAGCTGGACCGTCATCTCATGCCATGGATCGAGGACCTTTATGCCAAGCTGAGCGGAGGTCACTTGTTCACCAAGCTTGACATGAGCCATGAGTACCCCAGTTGGTGCTGGACCCGAAGTCTCGAAAGTAAGTGATGGCAAACACTTATCAGGGGCTGTATGAAAACACCAGGTTGCCTTTTGGAGTGTCGTCGGCCTCCAGCATGCGATGGAAAACATGTTGCTGTGCCTATCGAGCGTAGCGTTTTGTCTGGTGATATTAATCACTGGAACCTCTGACCAGGACCACCTAAATAACCTGGACAAGGTACTTCATCACTTCCAGCTTTCATCTCCGTAGGGAGAAATGCATTCTTCGTGCCCACGAGGTGACCTATCTGAGCTGACATGTGGACTGGGAGGACCGTCACTCGGTTGAAGGTAAGGTACCGGTTGTCCGACAGACCCCGTGCTGAAGGGAGCGATGGAACTCCATTCGTTCCTGGAACTCGTCAATTACTACGGCAAGTTCAATTCGAGCCGGGCAACAATGTTGGCCCCCCATGAACTGTCTCTTCAAGAAGGGTCAGGTGTGGGCATGGGGTCAGCCACAGGAGGCGACATTCACTGAGTTAAAGAGGCAACTCACTTCTCAGCTGCTCACTCACTTCAATGCCGCAAAGCCGCTCTTGGCCACCTGTGATGCCAACATTGGGGCAGCAGGACACAACCAATGGGTAATCAGGATACCCAGTGCACAAGGGGCATTTCATAACCCATATAAAAGGACAGGGCACACATGTGCTGCCTCTTTCCACAGACAGACATCGAAAGTACATCAGGGTTGATCAGCAGCATCACACCCAGCACGTGGCTTAGAGCAGGCTGGTAAAGATAGACTGAGTTACTACAGTTAGATTAGCAGGGGAGTCGAACTTATTTAAGAACTGTGTTAATAGTTCAATAAACAAGTTGAACTAATTTCATAGTCTGGAGCTTCCTTTGTCAAAGCATACATCAAGGAAGCAGCTTATGCTACACGAAACAGCATAACACAACATGATACTAGGAGTACCTGTTCAATCTATTTAGTTCAACTCAGCAAGATCGGTGATAACCAGCAACCAAACCCAGGCACCATGATCGAGATTCCGGTTCCTAATCCACTCAGGTACCACGGCAATCTCAGTGCCAACAGGCTTGATTTCAAGCAATGATTACTGCTTTACATGGAAGCATCTGACCTAACTGGCGTGGCCGATGCTGAGACGATTGCTCTTCTATTCACCATTATAGAAATAGAGAAATACAGCACAGAACAGGCCCTTCGGCCCACGATGTTGTGCCGAACTTTTGTCCTAGGTTAATCATAGATCATAGAATTTTGGACACTAAGGGCAATTTATCATGGCCAATCCACCCAACCTGCACATCTTTGGACTGTGGGAGGAAACCGGAGTACCCGGCGGAAACCCACGCACGCACGGGGAGGATGTGCAGACTCCACACAGACAGTGACCCAAGCCGAAATCGAACCTGGGACCCTGGAGCTGTGAAGCAATTGTGCTATCCACAATGCTACCATGCTGCCTCGCAGTAGCAAATTTGAAAGCTACTGCGGGATAAACACAAAAGAAATCGGTAAAACTGGCGCCAATACTCACCACGAGGCAGAGGTAGGGTTGCAACAGAAACAAACGGCAATTTTGATTGGCAGCCATCTTGCGCATATCTAGCCGGCTAGTCTGCACATGTGCAGTTCCCGGGAGGACGCGAACCGGCAAAACAGTGTTTTGCGCATGCACGAGAAGCCGCGCATGCGCAGTTGCTAAAAGAGCGCACAGTAAATGAAAAGCGATTTGCGCATGCGCAATCCATTCCTACACTTTACATCATGAGCGTCATGACGTCAGAGGCCCGGACCACGCCCACTTAAAGGGGAAATGTCCACAAATTAAAAAGAAGAGTTTTAAAGTCATAAAACACCATTCTTTCACCTCGAAAGACAGAACAATGCCTGAGCTTCTACCAGTAGTTAAAATCAACCTCCACAGAACCCTGCAACAAGCAGTTCGCACCGCCCAAAGAGATGATTTGGTCCTTGAAGACTACTCCTCAGACAATGATTTCTTCCTTGGACACAGAGAGCGCAATGACAATACCGAAACACAAGAAGATAATTGGTTTATCGAAGAATACTACTCAGACATGGCTGAGTTATTCAGATATGATCAGACAAGCATCAGCGCCACGGTTGAAAAGCTCAAAACAACTCTACTCATGGTAGATTAATCCAATACCATGATGCCATCGCAGATCGTCGATACATTGGATGACAGCAACCTGTCAAATACCCACGAAGAAAACGAAGCCCACAGAGAGCGGCCTGATGCCACACGAAAAGTGATCCACGCACCACAAAGAGTCCATGACTCCACACAGAGGGTGGTCCACGCACCAAGAAGAGTCCCCGACTCCACACAGAAAGCGATGAAAGGCTCCACAGCAAGACCACTGCATGACTCCGTTAAGAGCGCACAGATCGACTCCACAGCGAGACCACTACACGACTCCACACAGGGAACGATGCCAGACTCCACAAAGAGAGCGATACAAGCCTCCACAGCGAGCACATTGACAGACTCCACAATGAGAGCAACTCACAACTCCAAAGTGCTGTCCATGCATGAACAAGACCATGAAGGTCTATCCACCTTATTTGAGCAACCAGCAGCAGACGATACAAGTCTACCACACTCACGTGAAGAACAGAAAGACTATGACAGTCTACCCAGATTACTTGAGCCACCAGAAGATCACTCTGACAGTCTACCCAGCTCATCTAACCAACAAGAAGATACTGCAGGTCTACCCACTGTATGTGAGGCAAGTGACGAAGGCATCACAATTCCCATGCAAGATGTGCACCATCACAGCGAGACTGACAGGTCTCAGCTCGTATGCACAGAGGCACTCGACAATCCAAGTGAAACTACTCGTGAGTGCAGTGTGACCATGTCAATTGAAACCTCATCCACTCGAGCCTCTCCACAAGAAAATGAAATCTTGAACATTTTGACTCCAGACAAGGAGTCAAAGATGATTCAAGTGAACCTGAAATGACTCCGACAGAGGACCATCAAGAAACCATAAATGATTCAGGTGAACCAGAATAGAACATAGAACATAGAACAGTACAGCACAGAACAGGCCCTTCGGCCCTCAATGTTGTGCCGAGTCATGATCACCCTACTCAAACCCACGTATCCACCCTATACCTGTAACCCAACAACCCCCCCTTAACCTTACTTTTATTAGGACACTACGGGCAATTTAGCATGGCCAATCCACCTAACCCGCACATCTTTGGACTGTGGGAGGAAACCGGAGCACCCGGAGGAAACCCACGCACACAGGGGGAGGACGTGCAGACTCCACACAGACAGTGACCCAGCCGGGAATTGAACCTGGGACCCTGGAGCTGTGAAGCATTTATGCTAACCACCATGCTACCCTGCTGCCCCAATAGACTCCAGATGGGGAGCATCAACAAGCCAAAGATGATTCAAGTGAACCGGACATGACTCAAGACGGGGAGCACGGCGGAATCAAAGCCGAAACGCTCAATGAAACAGCAGATGCCACAAAGGACACTGACACAAGTAACTTTGTGAAGGACTCAAATTCTCCACTCGCAATGGTCATTGAGCGCAACAAACACAACAACAAAACCTACAAAAACAACAACGCAGACAACAACAAAAAGCGTACCAAAGGCACCAACGTTAACAATAAGCTCAACAAAACCAACAACACTGGAACAACGACTGGTACAACATGGTACAACTCTGCAAATGCAGGACACTGTGACAGCACAGCTCAAGACAATGGCAAGTGTGCAGACATACCATGGCATGATAACGCATCTTACAAATTCATGTTTACTACACTATAAACAAGCAGCCCAGCTTTCAAGGCAGCTGACATACGGCATCAATACTGTAAACACAGACGCCAGTCCAGGTCAGACAGGAAAGATGACATCAAGAATCGCTACCACATGCATCGAAAAAAAAGAGTCCAAATCAAACAACAAAGTGATTTGACTATTTGAACCCTCCTGATAACTTCTTGGTTCCTTAAGCACAGGGACACTGAAGGTGTTCACAAGGAAATTACAACATCAACATTTATACTTCAATAACAAAACAAGAAGCCACTCGACCATATAAATTCATAAACTTTGGACTCATAAATATTATTTGGTATTGTATAATCCTCACTGTCATCATGACTCGTACATGTCATCACTTATCTACTTATTTTGTTCAATTTTCTTTAACCAAGTACAGAAAATATTTAACACGAAAAAGGGGGAATGTGGTGATATGCATCACTGTATATACACAAGGGGTTAATGTAAATACACTACAACTAAGTGACCACTAGAGGGAGCACCAGAGATGTCATGACATGCAGACATACAGCCAATCGGTCATTACAACAGGGCACAACCAATGGGTAATCAGGATGCCCAGAGGTGGCATTACCACAAGGGGGCACTTCACAATCCATATAAAAGGACAGGGCACACATGCTCTGCCTCTTTCCACAGACAGGCATCTAGAAAGTACATCGGGGTTGATCAGCAGCATCACACCCAGCACGTGGCTTAGAGCAGGCTGATAAAGATAGACTGAGTTACTACAGGTAGATTAGCAGAGAGTCGAACTCATTTAAGAACTGTGTTAATAGTTCAATAAACAAGTTGAACTCATTTCATAGTCTGGAGCTTCCTTTGTCAAAGCATACATCAAGGAAGCAGCTTATGCTACACGAAGCAGCATAACACAACAACAGTTTACCTTGTCCCTCGGAATTAATTCCAATAATTTGCGCAGTTTAACTGAATCTTTTACATTTACAATTTGCTGACAAACCCAATCCCAGAGATAGGCATTGAATGTAATTGTGTTGGCAATGTTTTATCTCTGAAGTTACTGATCAACTGAATGCATAGGACTATAACCCATGAGGGTGCCACTATCAATTGTCAAAGGATGATATGCAGATGATATACTCCACAATTTCATTCATTATAACAGATCTATCTGTCTGTCTGCCTGTCTGTCTGTCTGTCTGTCTGTCTGTCTGTCTGTCTATCTATCTATCTATCTATCTATCTATCAATCTATCTATCTATCTATCTATCTATCTATCTCCTACCTACCTATCTATCTATCTATCTATCTATCTATCTATCTCTCTCATAAAAACTATGAGCAGCAGTAGGCCACCTGGCCCTTCGAACCTGCTCAGCCATTCAATGAGATCATGGTTAATCTTAGATTACAGATCATAGTATTTACAGTGCAGAAGGAGGCCATTCAGCCCATCGATCTGCACCGGCTCTTGGAAAGAGCACCCACTTAAGCCACACCTCCACCCTATCTCTGTAACCCAGTAACCCCACCTAACCTAAGGGCAATTTAGCATGGCCAATCCACCTAACATCTTCGGACTGTGGGAGGAAACCGGAGAACCCGGAGGCAACCCATACAGATACGGGGAGGACGTGCAGGTGCCGCACAGTGACCCAGCGGGGAATCGAACCTGGGACCCTGGAGCTGTGAAGCAACTGTGCTAACCACTATGCTACCGTGCTGCCTCTTGTGTGGACTCAGCTCCACTTTCCCGCCCGAACACCATAATCCTTTATTCCTTTAATCTGTATATTCTGTCTGTCTTTCTGTCTGTTCTATCAGTCTATTTTGTCTGTCTGTCTACCTAACTTTCTTTCCCACTGTTGTTCACTTTCTCCATTTAAAAGCCTGTGGTGCCTTTTTTGAAAAAAGAATGAAAGATTTGTATTAAGTGCTTTTCATTACTCGAGGAGACCTTTACAGCCGATGAGGCACTTTTAAAGTGCAATCATTGTTGTCATGTAGGAAATGCTACTTAAATGCAAAGTATTTTGAATCGTAAAGCTGCTTGGAAAAGGGACAGGTCACCTGTGCCTCCGCTGATTGAGGTTTGGACGCACGCATCAGGAACTTTTGGGAAAGCGTCCAACTCTTTGATGATGCTGGCGGATACCTTCCTGATGAATCTTCTCCTCATCTCCCCAAGTCGTCCTCTGAAGTCTTCTGTGACTCTTCCAATTACTTGCTGTTTGGCCCTGTCCCTGAGCCCCAGTAACTGCTTTGTTTCAGGAAGCTGCTCCCAGCAATGAGCACGGCCGAGCAGAAAAACCACAAACTTTCACTTCACTCGCTAACCTTGCCCGGTTCACAGCTGCAGACTATATTTTAAGGCGACTTCGCTTCTACATCCGGGAGAATAGGATCAGATAATTTAGAATGATGAAATACAGTGACAGCTTGAGAATGGAGATAAAGAAATAAATTGAGCGGGAGAGGATGGAAGTATGAAGGGAGCGTGGGGGACAGATGGTTCCCATTTTGGTATCACCAATTGCCATTGAAATAAAAGTGAGACAAAAATCAATTTTTATTAACTGTGTTCTTATTTAAAAAAAAAACCAGAGAGCCTTAGGGAGATTGTAAAAGGGAATATGGCTGTAATACATTCCTGGAGTTACAGAGTTTCATAGCTACACATTAGCCAAGGGCGTGACAAAGTAACCTTTGTATTTTTCAAGCATTAGCATAAAGAGCCTTTACCTGTGAAAAACACTGTGTGAAAATTTTGGGCAGATTAAGGTTTTGCAATTTGGTACAAGAACAGTTAAAGGTTAGAGGTACAGCTAGCTGCTTAGGACCAATTTGTTTGCGGGAGAGAAATGGGTTGAGGTTCCATGTGCTGGCTCATTCTGCTTTGCTCTGGAGTCAGGTAAGGTAATAACTCACTCAGACCCAACCTCAACAACAAGGACTTACATTTATATAGTGCCTTTAATCAAGTGAAACATTGCACAACGCATCACAGGAGCAATTATCAGATCAAATTTCATAGTAAGCCACACGAGAAAAGACTAATGCGAGTGACTGAAAGCTTGGTCAATAAGGGTAGGTTTTAAAAAGTAGAGAGCAATAGTGAGGCAGAGGTTCAGGGAGAGAATCCCCGATTCAGCCGAAACAGCTGAAGGTATGGCCACAAATGGTGAGTGAAGAAATTGGAGGGCGGGCAAGAGACTAGGGCTGGGAGAATGCACATGGTTTTGAGGGTTGTAGAGGTTGGAGGAGGTTACAGGGCGAGGTCATGGAAGGGTTTGAACATGGGGCTGCAAACTTTAAAATCCGGAGGTGCAGTTATCAGGTTGATAGAAATGCATCAGGAGCTTGTTGGCATAAAGGGGTTAATGCAGCTGATTCCTGATTCCCAAGAACACAAAATGACACAGCCGTTCCTTCTTCCTCTGCACAATCTCACTCTGCTTCCAGTTTATGCTGGATGTGTTTGTTACTGCAGCAAGTTTCCAAGACCTTAGTGCCCACTGTGGTAAACCACTGTTACACCTGTATGAGGTGATGTAAGGTAGGACCTGTACTACAGGTTCGCCGGTAATCCCTGCCTGCTGGCAAATATGCGTGTCCTCATTTAGCAGCCATTTCGCCAGCTGCTGTGGGAGGCCACACATCTTAGAGCAATAAAGCCACAGTTGTATTCAACTCTAGTCTTTGTCCAATTGATTGTGCATCAATTTATTGCTCTAAAATGTGTGGCCTCCCACAGCAGCTGGCAAAAGCTTCATACACCCGGATACGGTAAGGTGCTGCTCCCTCGCGGTCCACCCCACCAACCAAAGAATTTCCCTGGCCTCCGGATCCCATTCAGTCGCGATCCGGGGGTTCTGCACGGCCACACTCAGGGTTCAGGGCGTAGAATTCAGCGGCTTCCGCCTCTATATCCTCCCTAACCTCTGCGCTGCCCTACTACTCAGCCTGGACTTCCAGTGCAACCTCCAAAGCCTAACCCTGAAATTCGGCGGGTCCCAACCACCCCTCACTGTGTGCAGCCTCACGACCCTAAAGGTCAATCCGCCTTCCCTCTTCGCAAATCTAACCCCGGATTGCAAACCCATCGCCACCAGGAGCAGACGGTACAGCACCCAGGACAGGATCTTCATCAGGTCCGAGGTCCAGCGGCTGCTTCGGGAGGGCATTATCGAGGCCAACAACAGCCCCTGGAGAGGCCAAGTAGTAGTCGTTAAAACTGGGGAGAAGCACAGAATGGTCATGGACTACAGCCAGACTATCAATCGGTACACACAGCTCAACGCGTACCCCCTCCCACGCATATCTGATATGGTCAATCAGATTGCACAGTACTGGGTCTTCTCAAAGGTAGACCTCAAATCCGCCTACCACCAGCTCCCCATTCGTAAATCGGACCATCCATACACCGGTTTCGAGACGGACGGTCATCTCTACCACTTCCTCAGAGTTCCGTTTGGCGTCACTAACGGGGTCTCGGTCTTCCAAAGGGAGATGGACTGAATGGTTGACCGGTACGGTTTGCAGGCCACCTTTCCGTACCTAGACAACGTCACCATCTGCGGCCATGACCAGCAGGACCACGATGCCAACCTCGCCAAATTTCTCCACACCGCCACTATCCTAAACCTCACCTACAATAAGGAGAAGTGAGTGTTTAGCACGAACCGCTTAGCCATCCTCGGCTATGTGGTCCAGAATGGAGTTCTGAGGCCCGATCCCGACCGCATGCGTACCCTCGTGGAGCTTCCCCTCCCTCACTGCCCTAAGGCCCTCAAACGCTGCCTGCGGTTCTTCTCGTACTACGCCCAGTGGGTACCAAACTATGCGGACAAGGCCTGCCCACCCATTCAATCCACCCACTTTCCCCTGAAGGTCGAGGCGCAACAGGCCTTCGCCCGTATCAGAGTCGATATAGCCAAGGCCGGGATGCACGCAGTAGATGAGACACTGTCCTTTCAAGTAGAGAGCTTGGCATCGTGGTCCTGCTGGTCATGGCCGCAGATGGTGACGTTGCCTAGGTACGGAAAGGTGGCCTGCAAACCGTACCGGTCAACCATTCAGTCCATCTCCCTTTGGAAGACCGAGACCCCGTTAGTGACGCCGAACGGAACTCTGAGGAAGTGATAGAGAACCAGGCAGGCAGACCCGTGGCATTCTTTTCACGCACCCTTCATGCCTCAGAAATTCGGAACTCATCTGTTGAAAAAGGGGCCCAAGCTATCGTTGAAGCTGTGCGGCATTGGAGGCATTACCTGGCCGGCAGGAGATTCACTCTCCTCACTGACCAACGGTCGGTAGCCTTCATGTTCAATAACACGCAGCGGGGCAAGATCAAAAACGATAAAATCTTGCGGTGAAGGATCGAGCTCTCTACCTATAAATACGAGATTTTGTATCGCTCCGGCAAACTCAATGAGCCCCCAGACGCCCTATCCCGAGGTACATGTGCCAGAGCACAAGTAGACCGACTCTGGGTCCTGCACGACAGCCTTTGTCACCCGGGAGTAACTTGTCTGTACCATTTCATCAAGGCCCGCAATCTGCCCTACTCCGTCGAGGAAGTACGGACAATCACCAGGGCCTGCCAGGTCTGTGCGGAGTGCAAGCTGCACTTCTACCGGCCGGACCGTGCGCACCTGGTGGAGGCCTCCCGCCTCTTTGAACGCCTCAGCATGGATTTCAAAGGGCCCCTTCCCTCCACCGACCGAAACACGTGTGGTCGATGGTACTCCAGGTTCCCCTTCGCCATCCCATGCCTCAATATGACGTCTGCCACCGTCATCAAAGCCCTAAACACTACCTTCGCTCTGTTCGGTTTCCCCCCCCTACATCCACAGTGACAGGGGCTCCTCATTCATGAGCGATGAGCTGCGTCAGTTCCTGCTCAGCAGGGGTTTCGCCTCCAGCAGGGCGACCAGCTATAACCCCCGGGGAAACAGGCAGGTAGAGAGGGAGAACGAGACGGTATGGAGGGCCGTCCAACTGGCCCTATGGTCTAGGAACCTCCCAGCCTCTCACTGGCATGAGGTCCTCCCTGATGCACTCCACTCCATTCGGTCACTGCTGTGCACTGCTACTAACAACACACCCAATGAACATCTCTTTGCCTTCCCCAGGAAGTCCACATCTGGGGTGTCACTCTCGACTTGGCTCGTAGCGCCAGGACCAGTCCTGCTCCGTAGGCACGTCCGACTCCACAAGGTGGACCCGTTGGTGGAATGGGTGCAGTTGCTCCATGCCAACCCCCAGTATACCTACGTTGTGTACCCCAACGGCCGCCAAGATACTGTCTCCCTCAGGGACAGCAAGTTCCACACACACACACACCTCCCCGGTCCGGCGCCACACTCCCCTCCCCCGGCACTCCCAGCATTAACCCCACCAGGACTATCCGTCCTTCCCCTGCCCACGCCCAAGGATGAAGAGGATTTCGGCATGCTCCCAGAGTCACCGAATATCAGGCCAGCACCGATATCGTCGCCACCGCTACGTTGATCCCAGCGGAACATCAAGGCACCGGACTGGTTAAATCTCTAACTGGCAGCAGACTTCAAAAGACATTTTTTTTCTGATCAAATACTGTAAATATAAATTCATCGCTGTATATAGTTCTCCACCACCACCGCCAGACTCAATTTTGACTGGGGGTGAATGTGGTAAACCACTGTTACACCTATATGAGGTGATGTAAGGTAGGACCTGTACTACAGGTCTGCCGGTAGTCCCTGCCTGCTGGCTCCGCCCAGTAGGCGGAGTATAAATATGTGTGACCTCATTCAGCAGCCATTTCGCCAGCTGCTGTGGGAGGCCACACATTTTTGAACAATAAAGCCTCAGTTGTATCCAACTCTAGTCTTTGTACAATTGATCGTGCATCACCTACTATTCCAGGATCATCGCAAAATGTAAAGATAATCGCCAGTTTCGTTTGTCTATTGCAAACAATCTTCTTAAACCTTTCTCTCCTCTATGCTCACCTCCAAGAATAGATACGAGGAGCTCATGGCTTTCTTTGCCACTAAGATCGAGGCACTCTGGTCAGCTGCCTCTGCTGTGGCCCATCCTTTCACTAGTCCCCCTGGGAAAACTTCCTACAATGCTCCGCCTGCTCCAGCCCCGGACCCACATCTTTCTATAGTTTTTCTCCTATACCCCTCATGTCCCCCTTGAACTCATTCTGTCCATGAGATCCACCTTCTGTTTCCTTGATTCTATTCCCACTAATCTGCTGATCAACCAAATTCCTCATGTTAACCCAAAATATAAATGGTCCTCTCTCTTTAAGTGTTGTCCCTCTCTCCTTTAAATCTGCCTTGTCATACCTCTCCTCACAAAACTAAACCTTGACCCCACTATCCTTGCGAAGTAGCAATCAATTTCCAACCTCCGTTTCTTCTCCAAAGTCCTTGAACCTGTTGCCACCTCCCAACTCTTTTCCCATCTTTCCATGTTTGAAACCTTCCGATTAGGTTTGTGCCATGGACCTGAAGTGGCTTTTATCAAATTTACAAAATTGCACCCTGTGGAATCACAACAAAGGTAAACTTTCCCTCTGGAGTACCACATAAAAGGCTGATTAAGAAAATTGAGATCCACGGAATAGGCGGGATACAAATTTTATTTAAGAACATGGCCAATGGTTGTTTTTCAGACTGGACGATAGTGGACAGTGGTTTTCCCCGAGGATCAATGCTCAGGACACAATGTTTCTAATATATATGAATGGCTTGAATATTGGCACATAGAGCAAAATTTCAAAATTTGCTGTTGATACTGTTATAACTCGCATGGGTCTTGTTGTGATATCATAGTTGTGTTGTAATTTACTGACTGTCCACTAGGGGTCTCACTGGTATATAAGTGGATATTAGAGCTGACCTTGGACTGGCTGGAGGAAGTTGAATTGAGAGGTTGCTTCACATGATTCTCCTATTTTTCATCTGTTGTCTTGGATAGAGTTTACCCACAATTAAAGTTAATGAATCATTTATAACTTTAGCTACAAGTGGTCTTGTAATAAATCAGGCTATCTGACAAGAACATTACAGGTCTTACAGGTAAAGGATGATTAACTACTCCGTAGATCTTGCAGAGTGCAATCCCCCCCCCCCCCCCCCCCCCCGACAGATAAGGGGCCGGGGGATCTTAAACAATGTCTGGCTATGTATAAATAGAGTTGGCCAGTAAGGCACCGACTAGTGAAGACCCAATAGGGAACTTTGACCTGCATATAATAGTAATTGTAAAATAAAATAAGTGTTTGTTCTGACAAACCCAGTGTGGGTTCTTCATGGTCCTTCCAAAAGAGACTAAACTTGGAGGTATGGTTGACAGTGAAGACTATATCAATGCAACAGGACATAGATAGGCTAGCAGAATGGGCAGACAAGTGGCAGATGGGATTTAATCTAGAGAAGGGTGAAGCGATTTTTTTTGATTCGTTCATGGGACGTGGGTGTCCCAGGTGGGCCAGGATGCAGGGATTGGGGGGTGGGTGGGGAAGGAGTGACATGCTGGGGCAGAGCCCGCGCCAACGTGGGCCACGGTGTAGCCCGATGAACCTGGTTGGGCACGGGGGTACACACCATGCTAACATGTCGGCCATTCACCCCCTGCAGACGATGGATATTGGAATTCAACCAGCAATGGTGACCTTCCTGCTGGTCGCCGCAGTCCTGGGGGGTGTGCTGCGGCTGTACGAGCAGGTGCTCCTCGAGGATGAGGAGGAAGCTGCAGCAGCAGAGCAGAGGATGGAAAGCCAGCCACCCAACAGGCCATGGAGACGACCCATGAGGCCTCATGTGTACTGTCACCGCCTGTCATTCGAGGCATTGCCAGACTGGGCATGCCGTCGAAGAGTCTGGCTGAGCAGAGAGACAGTGCGACATATCAGTGCGACAGGGCAGCACGGTAGCATGGTGGTTAGCATAAATGCTTCACAGCTCCAGGGTCCCAGGTTCGGTTCCCGGCTGGGTCACTGTCTGTGCGGAGTCTGCACGTCCTCCCCGTGTGTGCGTGGGTTTCCTCCGGGTGCTCCGGTTTCCTCCCACAGTCCAAAGATGTGCGGGTTAGGTGGATTGGCCATGTTAAATTGCCCGTAGTGTCCTAAAAAGTAAGGTTAAGTTGGGGGAGGGGGGGTTGTTGGGTTACGGGTATACGTGGATATGTGGGTTTGAGTAGGGTGATCATTGCTCGGCACAACATCGAGGGCCGAGGGGCCTGTTCTGTGCTGTACTGTTCTATGTTCTATCTACCAGATCATGGCTCAGCTGGCACCACGGGGGTGTGGGGGAGAACATCCACTTGCGATGGCCGTCAAGGTGACAATCACCAGGAACTACTACGCCACGGGGTCCTTCCAAGCGGCGAGTGGGGATCTGTCCAGGATCTCACTGACCTCTGTGTAGAGGTCATCCGTGCCGTCATGGAAGCCCTATATGCCCAGTCAGCACAATACATCCACTTCAATGTGGACCGAGCCCACCAGGATGCCCAGGCATCGGCGGGATGACCCGGGTCCAGGGTTGATCAACGAGATGCATGACCCCTACGAGCATCTGCAGATGACTGGCCTCTCTACACAAACTGAAAGGGGTTCCACTCAATGAACGTGCAGCTGATATGTGACCATCAGCTGCGCATCATAAACGTTGGCTCCCGATACCCGGGCAGTGTGTACGTCTCCTTATTTCTGGCACACTCAACGATTCCTGACATGTTTGAGACCCTCCCCCAAGCTGGAGGGTTGGCTCCTGGGCGACAGGGGTTATCCACTGTGGTTGTGGCTGATGACACCTATCCAGAGGCCACAGACTGATGCGGAGACCCGCTACAACGACTGGTCAGGGGCATGGATACCGCTTCCCACTCCCACACCCCCTCACTACCCCCAACCCCTCCCGTCCCGCCATCCCCTGCCTGCAACTCCCTCCATAATACATACCGGTTGGGGGTCGTGGGTTGGCAGGATGGAGGATGATGACAACCTGCTCTGCAATGAGCTCTGGTGCTCCGAATCAATTGACAACATCTGTCTCCTGCCCATGGTAGCACTTTCCAGTGTCCACCTGGATGAATCCTGTATGCAAGCTGGCCATTCCATCACATGGTCCCTTCAAATCCCCTGGGGTGGCGGTGGTGAGGACAGTCAGGGGGGTGTGGTGTGAAGCCCAGGCCACCCACTGGGTCCGCCCATTCCCCCCTCAATGTGCCCTAGCCACTTAGCCCTATAACTAAACTGTGCCCTGCAACCATGCCAAATTAACTGGTGTCTAACTTCCTGGCTTTACGGGCTCCAACACAATGCCTAGGTGGTTTCCGGACAGTACAGTAGGAGTGGAGACGGCTTGCTTTGATTCCTGCCCTGCAACCTGGCTCCCCGTTGGCACGCGTCTTCTGGGGCGACCGGGCTTGTATCTGCCCGTTGCCCACCGGGGGTGGGGGGAGGGGGGGGGGTGGGGAAGTCCGAGGTGCTGTGGTGTTCTGGTCCCCCCCCCCCCCCCTGTGGGGTTCACCAGCACAGGCTCCATCACCTCTTCCCCCCTCAGGGTGCCCGATGGCCGCTGGGCTACTCCATTGGACAGGGGTGTGAGCGGAGCTGACCCCTGAAGCTTCCCCCACCACCTGGCACTGCCAGTCTTGGAGGCCCGCTCTGGCCTCGACCAAGGTCTGCATGCTCGCAGCCATGGAGCACAGGGAGTGGACCATCTCCATCTGGGACTGCACCACATCACACTGCGACTGTGCCACCACCTTCCGGGTTTGTGTCACATCAGCCAGTGACTGTGCCACCTCTCTCTTGGACTGGGCCACCTGCCTCTGTGTCTGTGCAAGGTCGGCCAGTGCCTGGGCAATTCCGCCGCGTTCCCAACCATGGCCTGCTGTGCCTGGGCCATGCTGAGGAGCGTGGCTGCAATATCCTGGTGGCTCTGTGACGTGGTCGCCTGTGAGGCGGCAACCCTGTTCTGGGCCTCAGCCAGCGCCTGCACAGAATGCCCAGGCCTTGGACATGCTGACCCATAGCCAAAACCTTCACCACCAATGCCTCCACTGTGGATGTCAGCTGTGCGGTGTTGGCCTGGTGGCACACATTTTTGGCACCACCTTTTGCCGACAACCCCTCATGTATTATGCAGGGCAGCAGGGTAGCATGGTGGTTAGCATAAATGCTTCACAGCTCCAGGGTCCCAGGTTCGATTCCCGGCTGGGTCACTGTCTGTGTGGAGTCTGCACGTCCTCCCCGTGTGTGCGTGGGTTTCCTCCGGGTGCTCCGGTTTCCTCCCACAGTCCAAAGATGTGCGGGTTAGGTGGATTGGCCATGCTAAATTGCCCGTAGTGTCCTAATAAAAGTAGGGTTAAGGGGGAGGTTGTTGGGTTACGGGTATAGGGTGGATACGTGGGTTTGAGTAGGGTGATCATGGCTCGGCACAACATTGAGGGCCGAAGGGCCTGTTCTGTGCTGTACTGTTCTATGTTCTATTCTCTGGCTGTGCGACTGCATCTCCACTATGGATGGGACTGTCTGTTCCAGAGGCTTGAGATCCATCTGGATGGTAGCTAGTTCCTCGGGTCGGCCTGTTCTCCGACCATCCGCCCATACAGTAGTTCCTACCTCCACCTGCTATACTGGAGCAGCTTTGTGGTGAGCAACAGAGAGTGTCCCAGGAGCCTCTTCACTGAAGTGCCCAACCGAGGCGAGTGTCTGTGTGACGGTGGAGGGTGTTGGAGACAGCTATGACGGAAAATCACAGTCATGCTCGGACCTGAGATCCGGGTTCTCCTGAGTCTCGGGCGGAGAAATGGTGTCTGAAATACTCTGTGTCTCTGCTCGGCTCACAGAGGGACGGCTCCCGCTACCTACTCACCCTGGCCGTCTGAGGCAGTTTCTTCCGGCACTGCTGGTCAGCCCGGACGGTGTTGATGGTGGCGCTGACTGCCTCTGTCACCTGCGCCCAGGCACAACGAATGGCGACAGCTGGCAGCTTCCTTCCTGGCCAGGGTTCAGAATCATCCTCCTCTCTTCTACGGCATCCAGGAGGGCCTTCAGCTCGGCGTCGGTGAAGCATGGAGCTGCTCTCCTTGCTGCCATCTTGTTGGCTGGGATGGTGCGTGTGGGGGTTGAATGTGTGTATGCATCTGGAGCTTGTAAGCCTCCTGAGTGTCAATTTCAAAACCGGTGATGCCGACACCGTGCCCCATTAGAATTGATTGTGTTCCTCGTGGTGCCGGTGCTAGCCCCTCAACAGTAGCGGAATTGGTCCAGGTGTGGCGCTAGTTTTGCTGTCATGAAAGTCCACGAAGTCTGCGTTGGCATCAACACTTAGTTTCTTAAACTACACGAGGTATCCAACAAGCAACCCTCCAGGATGTCAAACATAGATATTACTGAATTTCATGATTAGAAGATCATAGCAACAGAAAACTGGTTAATTGTTCTGCAGTGGTGCACCTGTGAAAGCCAGTCCAGATCGACTTACCATCGTGAGGCTTGGTTCCCAAACTTAAAGCAGTCACCATGGAAACATGTTGGGTGCCAGACCTGTTACTTGTGACCCCTGAAAACAAGATTATATTTGGTAGGATGACTCAGAAGCTTGTTCCAACAATTAGAACAGTGCTTCCAGATACAATAAGACCGAGATCTCAGTCAGCTCTGTAAATCATTCCCTTTCTGGCTCATGCACTAAAAAAAAGATAGCTTTACATTCCACCACCTTCCATCACCTCGGGACATCTCAAAGTACTTTATTGTCAATTACGTCATTTTTGCTATTCTAATACAGGAAATGTGGCAGCCAATTTGCACACAGCAAACTCCCAGAAGCGGCAGTGTGACAAATGATCAAATAATTTGTTTATTTTCAAGATGTTGTTGAAGGATAAATATTGGCTGAATACCAAGGAGGACAACTCCAGTATTCTTACTTTATAGTGTTGTGTGATCATTTATGTGACATTATCAAAAATGTAAAGAACGGCAAGGGTTAATGTAATGTCTGAATCAACTACTAGAGGGAGCTAGATGTACAACTATATAAGACATTGATGCTAAGCCTTGGGGGTGAGAACAGTAAGAAGTCTTACAACACCAGGTTAAAGTCCAACAGGTTAAAGTCCAACAGGTTTGTTTCAAACACTAGCTTTCGGAGCACTGCTCCTGAAGGATCAGTGCTCCGAAAGCTAGTGTTTGAAACAAACCTGTTGGACTTTAACCTGGTGTTGTAAGACTTCTTACTGTGCTCACCCCAGTCCAACGCCGGCATCTCCACATCTTGGGGGTGAGAAGTTGAGGAGAAAGCTGGAGAGCAGATTGAAAGAAAGTAAGTATGAGTGAGAGCATATCATAGTTAATGTAATGATGTAGAGATTAGTAGTAGATGAGTGTAGATTATATGTTTATTATCAACTATGTATTTTATAGGATTAAGTCTTGAATCCAATTAAATAGTGTTTATAATTTTATAGCTTTGTTCAAGTTAAAGCTATTTTATGGTCTTTGTGAACACTACGCCAACCATCCTGAAATTATCACCGCAAAGAACACCACAATTTACACCTTCTGAGAGGGTATATGGGGCCTCGGCTTATCATGTCTTTTCTGAACGACAGCACCTCCGACAGTGCAGCACTCCCTAGTTTGAAATCACTGTAATATCGTTATACTCGATAGGAGTTGAAAGCAAATTGACTCAGAGAGGAATGAGACTTCCTGGACCTGTAGGTGGTCACAAAGTTAAAATATAAAGGCTTGTTTTTCCACTGCAGATACTGAGATGCAGTATCAGATTTTAATATCTGATATGCCGGAGGGTAATGATAATGGTATCTATCGTTCGTAGAGGGAGAGCAAAACTCTTTGTTAGAGTTGGAGCAGGAATCTCTAGACACTTTTGATTCAGAGATAGATTGAATTCCAGGAACATAAAGGCGTGATAGAGGGGATATAATTTGTGCAAACAATCACACATTGCCACATTTCACATTCCTCTTGTATCAAATGCCATAATAGATCTATATGGAACAATTGAACATTGTGCATTCATTCTCACTGAAATGATTCCTTTCAGCACAGTTTCACAGTGCTGTTAATACATTCAACAACAGTTTGCATTTTTATACCACCTTTAATGTATTCGAACATTCCAGGGCATTTCACTGAGGCAATTATCAAATTCAATTTGACATTGAGTGACATAAGGAAATATTAGGACAGGTGGCTAGTTTCTTAGTCAGAGAGGTAGTTTTTAAGGGTGTCTTGAATGAGAAAAGAGCAATAGAGACTGAGAGGTTTAGAGAGGGAATTCCAAAACATGAAAGCAATATCATTTGAGATTGAGCAGATTTGAGGAATTGCGGAGAACTCGGACGACTGTAGATTTGGAGGATGTTATAAAGACAGGGAGGGGCGAAGCATGTCAAGATTTAAGCATAAGGATGTTGTTTTTATATTCAAAATATTGGGTGGACAGGAAGCCAATAGAGATCAGCAATCAGAGGAATCATGAATGACTGGGACCTGATGAGAGAGAGGGTTTGGACAGCAGAATCCTGGATGAGCTCAAGTTTTTAGAAGGTGCAGGCAGGCCTGAGGGACATCGGAATAGTCGAGTCCCGAGGTAACAAATGCCTGGATGAGCGATTTAGCAGCAGATGAGCTGTAGAATGAACAAAGCTGAATGGTGCTGTGAAAGTGGAAAGAGGCAACCTTGAGGATAAATGGGATAAGGGGTTCGGAAGTTCATCTCGAGGTCATCTTAGACAGAGAGTTGCAGAAGATTTGGGTTTTGGGGGTCTCATCACGTTTGAGGCCTTTGAAGAGGAAAGGGAAGTTGGAGACAGGGTGATACTATACCCCTTCAGAGGTGTCCACTGTGAGATTTATGAGAGGGGAAATGATGATGAAAATGACTGGAGCAGCGCGGGGGGTGGGGCGGGGAAACACACACACACACACACCTGGTTATAGTATCGGTTGTCCCTGCAGTGGAATTTTCTGCCCGTTCC